>NW_016107399.1:6575808-6797142 GCF_001604975.1 Cebus imitator | reverse complement strand
GTGGGGGGTGGGGAGCTGGGGAGAGATAGCAAGGGGAGAAATGCCAGATGTAGGTGATGGGGAGGAAGGCAGCAAATCACACTGCCACATGTGTACCTATGCAACAATTTTGCATGTTCTTCACATGTACCCCAAAACCTAAAATGCAATAAAATAAATAAATGGGGAAAAATATATCTCATGCACTGCTATAAATATACTGTTATATTTATTAGTTCACTTAACCTTTGCTACAATCTAGTGAAGCAGGTATTATTAATCATGTTTTATAGATGAAGAAACCGAAACTTTTAGAGAAGACACTAAGTAGTGAAAGATCACATAGCTGAAATTCAAACCCAGGCAATCTTAAATGCCAGAGCCTGTGATCCTAAACATGTGATCCTCATTCATGTGCATCAGAATTCCACACTTTGACAATGGTATAGAAAGGCCAAAAAAGAGATGGAGGAAACATATTTGGCTGAATTCAGAGGACAGAAAAATACTGTGTTTCAGAGAAGTAAGGAAAATCTTTGTAGTAGAATGAGGCATATTTTTAAGATGGCAGGTTACATGGGTACCAAAATACCAGACTATCTGACATAATGTTGTCATAAGATTTTTCTTCTGTCAATTCCTTCCCACCTTCCATGGGAATAAATATCTAATTCTTATATGTTCTGAAAACTCATCCAAACATTATCCCCTCCAAGAAGCTTCTCTGACTTTCATTGACTGGGTCAGGCACCTCTTGTATGTGCATCCATAACTTATACATCCTATATACAGGTCTTGTAAATATTGGCTCATTTGTCTATTTACAATCACTGGTTTATGGACCCTGTGGATGCAGAGGCAATGTGTGTCTTACTTACTGCTCTACTCACAATATCTAACATAGTACCTGGCACGTAGTGAATGCTCAATCAACATTTATTAAATGAATGGGAATGAGGGCCCCCAGCAGAGAAAACCACAGAGACAAATCTGGCTGAAGATAGAATGTTTGGAGTGAAAACATTTGCAACATTACCAGTGTCGAAATATCCTGGCCCCTTTCAGAACTTGATTACAAAAATATAGATGATCAAAGATTATCAAGATAATTAAACTAGAAGACAGGCAAGAGAAAACTTCTTGGGGGTTATATAAAAGGCATATGAAAATGAAATTATATGAGTACATTCAATATAAAAATAGAAAAATACCCCAGCATGATAACAGCTAGTCATTTGAATGGATAGTGGCCATTATACACTCAGTGCAAGGCTGTGTGTGTGTGTGTGTGTGTGTGTGTGTGTGTGTGTGTATGCGTGCGTGTGCACATGTACATGTGTGCTTGTGTATACATATATCTGTCAATCAAAGTTTGTGATTAATCATTTTGCAGACAATCAGAATTCCATGTGCACTGGTATTTTGTCCTAAGTTATCCTCCCAAAAGTCTCACACACATAGAAATAATATTGGCTTTTTTTTTTTTTTGACATAACATTTTGATTACTCTGGCTCCAGCAAGTCTGGGATTTGTTCTCTATCTGCATGCTTTTTGAGGAAAAAACTTTCTGGTTATGACAGACCAATATATGCACCTGAAAGATTTTTAAAATAATCTAAGTGTTAGAATATGTGCCAAAAATAAGGATCTAGAGGAAGGCTTATAGGAATTGAGACATGACAGGGCATAGGGAGCCAGGATTATTAGTGAAGTTTTCATGGGTAGGAGAATAGGGATCATGAGTGCCCTTGGGGAGTGATTTCAGTGAGATGGAGAACAATTTGTTGAATGTCATGGAGTAGGTAGAGGAAGTGGGTGAGGGTCACTGTTGAAAAGGATTGCAAATGGCAACAGATTCAAGAATAGAGATGGCATTTTGTTTCATAGAGAGCCTGGGAGGGTGATGCTCCTCAGAGTTTTTTAGATTAGCATAAAGTAAAACTGACTTTTTTTCATGTACAGTCCTATGAATTGATACATACGTATGTTCATATCACCACCATCACAGTCAGGAAACAGAATCATTCTGTCGTTCAGATGATTCCTTGTGATACCCCTTGGTAGTCAGCTTCTTTTTCCTTTCCTACTTCCTAAAAACCATTTATCTGCTTATCACTATAGTTTTGTCTTTTCTAGACCATCATAATCATACTCCCTTTCAATTAGTGTAAGGCCTTTGAAATTTATCCAATGAATGTATCAGTAGTCCATTGCTGAGTAGCATAGCATTGCCCAGGCATACCTCGGTTTGTTTATTCATTCTGCTGTTAAAGGGCTAATATCCAGAATCTACAAAGAACTGAAACAGATATACAAGAAAAAAACAACCCCATTCAAAAGTGGGTGAAGGATATGACCAGACACTTTTCAAAAGAGGACATATATGAGGCCAATAAACATATGAAAAAATGCTCATCATCACTGGTCATTAGAGAAATGCAAATCAAAACCACACTGAGATACCATCTCACGCCAGTTAGAATGGCGATCATTAAAAAATTGGGAGACAACAGATGCTTGAGAGGATGTGGAGAAATAGGAACACTCTTACACAGTTGGTGGGAGTATAAATTAGTTCAACCATTGTGGAAGACAGTGTGGTGATTTCTCATGGATCTAGAAATAGAAATTCCATTTGACCCAGCAATCCCACTATTGGGTATATACCCAAAGAACTATAAATCATTCTACTATAAAGACACACACACACGTATGTTCATTGCAGCCCTGTGTACAATAGCAAAGACCTGGAACCAACCCAAATGCCCATCAATGATAGACTGGACAAAGAAAATGTGGTACATATACACCATGGAATACTATACAGCCATAAAAAACAATGAGTTTGTGTCCTTTGTAGGGACTTGGATGAATCTGGAAACATCATTTTCAGCAAACTGACCCAAGAACAGAAAGTCAAGCACCGTATGTTCTCACTCATAGGTGGGTGTTCAACAACGAGAACATGTGGACTCAGGGAGAGGAGCATCACACACGGGGGACAGTTGGGGGAGGTAGGGGAGAGACAACGGGGGGTGGGGAGGGAGGGGAGGGATAACATGGGGAGAGATAACATGGGGAGAAGTGCCAGATATAGTATGCACCAAAAGTAAAATAAATTAAAAACAAAAAAAAAGGACAACTGAGTTATTTTCATATCTTTGGCGATTATGAATAGAGCTGCTACAAACATTTATGTATCAATTTTTATATGAACATGTGTTTTCATTTCTCTAAAGTAAATTCCTAGGAGTGGAATTGCTAGATCATATGGTAAGCATATATTTAACTTTATAATAACTGCTAAACTGTTTTGCAGAGTGGATTTACCATTTCGTATTCCCAGTAGCAATGTATGAGTTTCAGTTGCTCTGCATCCTTGCCTATAGAGTTATCGCACTGTAATTTTAATTTGTATTTATCAAATGTCTAAGGATGTTAAACATTTTTAATATGTTTCTTTGCTATCAATATATCCCCTTTGGTGAAGCATCTATTCCAACCTTTTGCCCATTTTTTAATTGGGTTGTGTTCTGGTGGTTGAGTTTTGAGCATTCTTTATATATTCTGGATTCAATTCCTTTGCCAAATATGTAATCTGCGTATAGCTTTTCCAGTCTGTAGTTTGTATTTACGTTGTCTTAATAACTCTTTTGGAGAACAAATGTTTTAAGGTCAGATGAAGTCCAGTTTATCAATTTCTTTGTATTTAATGAATCATGCATTTGGCATAATGTCTAAGAATTCTTTGTCTAATCCCAGGTTACAAAGATTTTTTTCTGTTTTCTTCTGAAAACATTATCTTCTGAAAACTACATCTTCCATTTAGATCTATGATCCAATTCAGGTTCATTTTTGTAACGGGGTGAAGTAGAAGTTTATTTTTTGCATATTAATGAAAATTTTAGTCTTTATTAAAAAGACTCTTCTTTCCTTTATTGAATTATCATTGAACCTTTGTCAAAGATCAATTGGCCAGACTTGGGTGAATCCCTTTCAGTACTCTCTATTCTGTTTCACTAATCTATGAGTCTAACACTCTGAAATAGGCCTGTAGCCATACATTAAGTCTTAAACTGGGGCTGGTGTTATCTTCCAACTTTATAGCTCTTTTTTCAAAATTATGTTAGCTATTCTAATAAACCTGTCCATTTCTACAAGAAAAATTCTCTTGGGAATTTTATTGAAATTGCACTAAATCTCTTGATCAATGTGTGGCAAATTAAATGCTGTTTGTTGACATTAATTACTCTACCTTGTAACTGATCTATACCTCAAAACATTTTTCCAGTACAGAATTTTGTCTCCTGCCTTAATCTGGGATGGATTGTGCTCGGTTACTATTATGGCTGGTTTTTGAGAATGTGAATATCCAAGCAATTGCTCACAGGAGATTGTCAATACATTCCTAAAAGTTACAGGAAGATACACACCAATCTCATCTCTTCATGCTGTTAGAGACATCTGAGAAAAGTCTTAGATTAGGTTTAACTCTCTAGATGGAACCACTGACTTTCCATACAAGACTGAATAAACCAAACTTTGAGAGACAACACAAAGTCAGGCTATTGTAATATCACATTCTTTTGTTTAAGAATTAGATTTTCACATTCAGGAGTAGTACACCTCTTGTCAATCAGTTGGGGAAGAGCATTTTATTGTACAGTACATGTACATTAGGGTGACTATTCTTAGACTAAGAGAAAGGAACAAATTCTGCTCTGAAAAATTGTTTGACACTTGTGAGGTGTTCTTTAAATATCATAGAAGGGTACTGTTTAACAGGTACGCCCCCAAAATATTTAATTATCTAGGGAATGTACTTTATTTGATTCACTATTTACTATGAGCTTAAAGTCCAGATTTAAATGAAGTTACATGTTAATTGATAGATTTTTATTTCATAGATATGGCACTAATTTTCTCTAATGGAAAAAATAACCCCAAAAGTCATAGTTTATTCTTCTGAAGGACATTACCAGCTTTGTATATAATCAAGAAATTTTATTCCAATATTCCTTCATTAAGTTGCCTATGAATTCCCAGCTTCTCAAATGCTCTTTGAACCTACTAAGTTATTAGTTTGCTAAGGCTATCATATTAACATACCATAAGCTGGGTGGCTTAAACAACTAAAATTTATTTCTCATAGTTTGGGAGGCTAGAAGTCTAAGGTCAAGGTGTTGGCAGGGTTGGCTTCTCCTGACACCTGTCTCCCTGACTTGCAGAGGGCTGCCTTCTCGTGGTGTCCATACATTGTCTTTCCTCAGTGTATGCACATCCATGACGTCTCTGTATGCCTACATTTCTTCCTCTTTCAAGGACACCAATTATACTGATTAGGGCTCACCCTAAAGACCTCATTTTAATTTAATTACCTCTTTAATATTCTTATCTCCAAATACAGCTACATTCTCAGATATTACTGGAAGTAGTGGCTTCAATTTTGGGGGAATCACAATTCAGTCCATAGTACCATGCCCTCATCCTATTCCCTCATAATTAGCAAATCGAATACAGTCTTAGACACATACTCATTTGTATAAAAGAGATATTTTTAATTTTTTTGGAAAGTATATTTTAACACTCTTCAGTATAGTTCTGATGTGATATTTGATCTTATTTCTGAGACACAGGAATGCCTGAGCATTTCCAGTGTGGCAGTAGGGGACCGAGAGTGGGAAAATACTAAGACCAACACTTTACAGAATAATTTTTCTAATGTATTATCTTTCACCCCATCTCCATAGATCTTGCCAATGTATGCTGATCAATAGTAACTATGATTACACTGACTTTTATGTTTTGTTCTTGACAGCTCTCACAGAGCCTCAGAATCATCTAAAATATCTTTTAGATGTTTTCTTTATTGGACCTAGAGAATGTCACAAATTTGCTTGTGAGCAAATACTCTGCTGCCAGGTGCAGCCCAGTGGGGTATCTTCTGTACAGTCACACCCACTAAGCACTGATGGTAATGTGGGACATTCAGGTCTCACCCAGATCAGCTACTCTTCTGAAAAATATTCTTCTGATGCCACTGGTACTTCCTAGACCTTTGTCTCCAGTTCTCAAAGCCCCGAGTTTCTAAATCTGAAAAGTGGCCTGTTGCTAAGGGAGATTTTTTTTTTGTGCTTCCCTCTGTCAAAGGAAACCCAAAGCAGCTTTTTCTTGTGCCACAAAGTTCTACAAATACTTCAATGAATAGCTCTCTCAGTCTTTATGTTCTACTTAAGATTTGATCTTAATTTCAGTGGAAACTAAGTTGGAAGACAATTTCTATGATGAACACCAAATTCTATTTTTAATTTTTACTCCTATCCAAAAATTAAGTTTTTATTATTTGGTCAAATTTATTACCACTGCATCTTTCTTTTCTGAGCCTGAATTTTCTTGCTGAAGACTTCTCAGTCCCCTGCAAAAAGACATATTCCCTTGCAAAAAGACATCATTTCTCCAGACATGCCAGAAGATTCCAAAGCACCTGTGCAAATAGGTTTCTGATAGAACCCTCTCATCAACTTGCCAATCATTTTAGACTTCCACTTGGATTTAAGCTAAGATATTCTTGGACCCAGTACAAATTTATGTAACATAGTGCCTGAAGGAAAATATTAATACTATCAAATCTATAGGCGAGAAGACTAAGGCTCAAACCCATTAAGCAACTTGCCCAAGGGATTCCTAGACCTAGGATTTAAATCCAGATCATGTGACTTCAAATGCCATTTTTCTTTTCAACAAACCGTAAACAAAAGCCTAGAATTCATCCGAGGAGATCACCTGCCAACTTGTCTATCAATTCTAGTGGAACCAGGCAATCATTCAAGATTCTGCAGCTGACTATGGTAAAAGCAGAGCAGGATCTGAATACAAGTCTGCTTGACCACAACATCAATAAAAATGACACATCAAGGAAATTAAGGCCAGAGGTATTGTAGCCACAAAGAACCCTATTTGAATTCTGCTTCTGCCACTTGCACATGTTTCTTAAACTCTTTAAGCCTCACTTTCCCATGTCCAAAATAGAGGTAATAAGAACTACCCCAGAGTAGTCTTAAGTGTATAAGAATACTATACTAATACTGTATAGAATACTGTACTTATATTGTATAGTTTTTACTCTTGGCCCTAAAGAGTAATAGTTTCTCACTAAATGACAATTGTTGTTATGGGTTAATAAATAATAAATTATTAATTTATTGTATTTTAAACATATTAGGTAATATATTAAGTATATATTTGAGTATAGTTGGTAAATTGTGTTCAATATATCTTCTTTTGATGAACAAAAACATTTAATGGGTAATAAGTTTCCACAGTTTAAGTGGTCTCCAACATATGCAATTAGACCAATTATGAAAACAGCACTCACGATTGCGCCAAACTGGCAGCGCTTAGGAAATGAAATGTAAGGATGAGAGGTTCCTCAAAGAAATAAATTAAGCTTGGTAGGATTTATGCTCTTCACAGTATACTGAAAATGGAAGATGATTGAATTTCAGCCATCTTTGCTCCAAAGAAATATATAAAGCAAAAAATTAATTTGAGATACATTTTCATTTCAAGAAACTTAAAAATGTTCATAATTAGCATTCTCACTCTGTTTATTGCTGGGAAGTAAAATAAAACCATTAGTCTTGTTCTCTGTAATTAGTTGCTTATTCTCTTTTGGTAAAAGCTATAAGTGAAAGTTTTCCTAAAACAGACTTTCTTTTTCTTTTCTATTTTTGGAAAGGAAAAAACAGATAAAGAAACAAAATACCATTTTCCTAATATCACATTTAGAAACTATAATCATTATAGAGAGATAATGTTGAAAAACCAACTTGAAAATAATGCATGAGATGCTTATTCCATGTTGAGCAATATGGTGAATTTATATGAATATCATGTAGAATATTAATTGTCTAGTTAAGACAGGACTGTAACACATAAAACAATAATAAAGCGTCTGATGATGGCATCAGATCTACATGAAGAACAATTTCTTGAGTAGATAAAACACACCCATGATATTATGTGTCTAAAGATGTAAATTCAAAGGAAAAGTCTGTTAAAATTATAGAAAGTAGTCTGAGAGGGAACAATTGGTTGCATTGGCTTACAAAACAGGCAACAGTGTTAAACTGATAACAGATACATTTCTAACAACAACATTTTTATCACATAAATTTATGTATTCTCAGAATAAGTGTTATGTTTGGTTCTGTGTTGATGTTTGTTCCAGATACTTTAGAAGGCTCAAGCAACAGAGAGATAGATAGATAGAGAGATAGATAGATAGATAGATAGATAGATGATAGATAGATTAGATAGATAGATGATAGATAGGTAGGCTAGTTTAGATACACAGATAGACAACAGATAAGCCCAAAGCACTAATAGAGCTCATATGAATAAAGAATATACCAGATAGTGATGAATGCTCTGAAGGGTTATTGCTATACAGAAAAACTGAGGGGAAGAGGATTTTCACTGAAGCCTTCTCTGAGCAGTTGATAGATATTTCAGCTAAGACCTGAATGGCAGAAGAAGCTAGTCAAGAAAGGATGTGGACAAGCATCACAACCAGACGGAACAGCTAATGCAAAGGCCCTAGCAGGAAACAATTTTTGTGTGGTGTGGAACAGAAAAAAGGGCAGTGTGTATTGAACGTGGTGAGCAAGAAATAAGTTGGAATGGAGTTGGAGATTTAAAAGGGGACTATATCATCTAGATGCTTCTACACTGAAGTAAACATTATTCTAAATGTGATGGGATGGCATTGGACATTGGGCAATTTCCAGATATTACTAACATTTTTAAAAGATTACTTTGGCTGACGTGTGTGAAATAAATTACTGCTGGATAAAAGAAAGGTAATTTCAGTAGGCAAAGAGAAAGTTGATGGTAATTTGAACAAGAATGATGATTTGTTAGACAGTATAGTAATTGACACTTACTGGCACCCAGATATATAAAGTACAGGGGAGAAAGGATTAAAGATAATAAAAGAATGTGGAACCAGAGTGTCAGACACCTGATTCTATAACAGAGTGAAGGTTAGAGTCATGAAACTTAGAAGAAGTGGGTATCATCAGGGATGAAGGTAAATTCTGCTTGGGACATATTAAGACAGAAGTAATGATGAAATATAGTCCCATGAGTCTGTGAATGATTTAAGACTGAAACTAATGAAAACTAAGAAAAATCTGGAAATGGCTATTTATAAATCATTCTAATGAATATGATGGCAAAATCAGATGAGTGAAAGAGTATCTAGGGGCAAGAGGAGAAAATGAGATCACCTTAAGAACCATTTCATAGATAATGTTAATTTTCACTTAAACCTACAGTCTGATTTCTCTAATAGATGAGGGTTGCAGCTGTATAAGTGAGAGATGCCAAAACAAGTGACCTTGAAAACTGCCAACAGATGGTGTCATTTGTTGCCTCGTCACTCCTTTACCATAGTCTGAGACACAGGATCACATCACTTCCCAATTTACATCAAATGTCATGTGGCCAGTCCCCATCCTCAACCCATGAAATGTTGATTTCTTTAATTTGTACTTTGTTTGTCTTTATATGCCCTGAATTTCTAGCCTGAGCACTTCCGTATATCAGCAAAAAATAAATGTTTGTTGTCTTAAATAGACATAGTCTATTTAAAACTTGTTTATTCATCTCTATATTACTAGTATATTTCTTACCTTACATTACACCATAAAACTGCTTTTCTCCTGTTCCTCAGCTTCCCCAAAGCACTTGTCACTCTTTGTATAGGCACTTCTCACTCTGGGTACTGGCTGTCTCTAAAGTGATTTGCATGGCTGAAGTGAAGCCATATGAGATTGTTACAGAAATCTTGAATAGTTGGGCCTAGGCAATACAAATAAGGGATTAAAGGTCTGTCCTCCTAAAGATTCCAGGAAAAGGTAAGAAAACTATCATTCTAGGCCAGACAATACTGGTCACCCAAGGTTATTACATACAAGAAGTCAAGAAAACAACCAAGATGCTGCAAACATAGGAGTGAATTCAAAATCTGAGTGACTCTAAGGGCTTGATCTTAGACCCTTTGGGACTACCACTAGAAACAAATCCAAGAAATACTCAGAAATCTGTCCACTGTTACTTAGAAGTGCTACCTGATAAACAAATGTAAACATAAGATACTAACAAGAGACCACCACCATTCCCATGAAATTCAGAGATCCAGGTACTGAATGAAAGTGACCATAAAAATACTGCCCCAAAGCATAAGCAACCAAAAGCCTTATGCTATCTTTCCCTTATGCCTTTCTTCTACTCACCTACATTCATTCCTGACCCATGCCTCCCTTGGGGACCTTCCCTTGATGAGGCGGAGAAGACCATGCTTCCCTTTTTACTGATATGACCTCAGCCAGAGGGGTTGTTGTGTAGTTACTTTACTTCCTATAAACATCATAATGCCAAGGGATTCATATAAAAATCAGCCCAACTGTGAACTCAGGTTTCGTAGTCAGATAACTGCCAAGAGAGGGTGCCTTAGACACTACAATCCTATCCTATTTTAAAACGTGCTTCACTTAGCTGGTATTTGGCTTAACTTTTTCTATTTCTCCATTTCAGGAGCAGTTTGTCTCCCAAATAAAACAAATGACACTGTCAGAAAGTTTATCCTAATTATTAACTTGAATTTATTACTCGAAAAGCACTAAATCTTTCTCCTTCACAGACACTGGAAAGTTTAAAATATTCATGCATTATCACCCACATCACTCCTGAATTATGATTCAATTAGGGAGACTCTAATCTTGCACTATTTTTTTCAACCCAACTCCCAATCCTCAAAATCACTCCTTTCTTCTACACATTCTTTATAAGTCACCAGCATCACTGTTGTATTGAGGACACCAACCCCAACATGGAAATTTCTCATTCCTTCCCTAAAACTCAACAATGGACTTATTAATACCTCAAATGTTGACTTACTTTCCATCTAATGTAATCTATGGATGGTTTCCATAAACCAAGTTTCTTGCTGGATATCAAGATAAAAGGAAGTATGCTATCCTGTGTTGTTTTAGAGAATAAACTTCTGATAAAACCATCTACCTTTATTTTTAATTCTGTTGTGTTTATTTCTTCAGAGAGTTCACACCTGTTTGTATCTATAGCTTTGAAGTATTCCTAAAGGTCTTCCCTGAGCAACCTAACTGATTCACTTGGGTTTGGATCTTTAACTCTGTTTCAGGCTATGACACAGCCAAGTAGAACTTTAAGTCAGACTAAGCCGTGCTGATTGGGAAAGACACGAGACAGTTTAATCAATTCCCCAGGATTCTTAAAATTCTATAAGTTGTGAGTATTCCCATTTAAAACTCATATCTTACTGCTCAGAATTGATTTAATTGATTGGCAACACTCCCCACTGTGACATTATCCCTTAGTTTTGCTTTGCTTGGCAGAAGCACTCACATTGCTTGACACCATATAATCACCAATTTAAGGATTAGTCAGAGATGGCACAGAAGGATTTGAATTCTGTAGCAGAACAGTACAGTCATTAACTTAGCTCTTTAGTTTGTTTTTCTTGGAATTCATCTAGTTCCAAATATTCTGACCAAAACTTAAAAACAAACAAACAAAATTCTCTGTAGATTTGTGTGCTTACCAACAGATAAGTTTTAAAAGAAGTGTAAGTTGAATCATAGCTACTAAGCTATGTGGATATTAAGATAGCCAGTGGAATGTAATCTCAATGCATCAAAGAGAATAAAATCTGAATATGACCAGCATGTTATTTGAGACTGTGAGAACCTGGATTGTGCCATATGTGAGTCTCTTACTACATACCTGACATCAGAATAAGACACTCAGAGAGTTTAGCCAACATCATGACTTTCTCTAAACATTTTCCCCAAGCTTCCTTTAGTGGAAGTTTAAATTTCACATCTTCAGGCTAAAATGAAATTCCTTGAATCTTTCCTTGCATGACTTGTTTTGAAACAGAATAAGCTTTCTCCTGATTGACCAAAATAATTATGCCTGTGTGCAGCTTCCAAGATTTAAATTGGGAGTAAATCTTAGCCGGATAAAAAGTCTGGCACTGTTCTTTGTTGGGTATAAAGAAGTGGTGGTGGGGAATGTGCTCTTAGAAGATTTTGGAGAGAATTTAGTCTTTTCCACACTGAATGCAGCACCACCACGTGGAAACCTCCACTACCACTAACTGCAAATCACAGAAGTTTGGGCAACACCTGAGCATTCCTGTTTCCAGAACAGCAGGGACATTTTATGGCCTTTATGTTTTAAAAACCTTTTTCCATTCCTGTATAATTCCTATACTTTCGTCTAAGTTTTTCTTTCATATGGTTCTTATTTTAAAAAACATTAACTTTTTCATGTATTTAGAATTTTTTTTTTTTTTTTTTTTGCTATTTAATGTAAGGTGAGGATCTAATTAGTTTTTCCCCCAAAATAACTATTTCAACCCTATTCTACCTCTCATATATTTTTACTTTAAAGATATCAACTTTAAAAAAAATCAATAATTATATAATCAGATGTTCATATGACCTACTAACTTATGTCAATCAAAGCCTATACTTAAAACAATCTAAACAACTACCTATTGGCACAAATGGCCGAAGGCTAGTCATCAGTGAGTATAGTGTTTCGTTTCGGTGAAATAGTTTTTTAAAATATGGAAACCCTATTTATCTTTTTCTCTCCATTAAATAAATATACCTCTCATCCCCTACCCACGTTTTTGCTACCCTAAACCGTCTACCCTCTGTTTTCCAGGACCTAAAACTCTCCTCAGAATTCAATTTTTATGCTTTAAATGTTTTATTTCTCTTAAAATTCTCCAAGGAGGACATTTACTTTTTGTTGTTCTAACCTTCCCAGTGTGGAAAGGAGAGAGCTTTAGAATTGAACAAATCTGGGTTCATGCCTTGGCTTGACTACTTAGTCATTGGTTGCTTTGGATAAAGCATATGATCACTCTGGCTCCCTTTCCATAGCTGTTCCCTTGGGGATCTCTAGGACATGGGAAGATCAGTATTAATGCAAATGTGCCACTCTGTAACAGAAAATCATGATTATTTTTTGTTTCATGATCTTGCTTAATCCATAGGCTGCAGACTCCTGAGATAGGTTAATAGCAGACTTCATGGATAAAGATATGCTACTCAGAAATTCTCAAGGTAGATACAGTTTGGAGATATCCACCTTTAGAGAGAAGATGAATATATTTTCATTGTGGAATACTAACATTATGTTAGGCTAAAGCCTTATTGAAGGTTAATGTATAGTAATAAACTTGTGGATATTAAGATAGCCAAGGGCATGGAACATATACATGTTTGTTGTTTTTTTATATATATATAGCAACAGCTCCCCATCCTTTTCCTAATAATACTCATTTATAGGTTGATTGAACCATGGATCAATATGCTCTGTGCTCCTCTATCTGAAGGATGAACAAAAAATCTAAATTTGGCTATTTGGATACAAACTTCCTGAAACTTGGATATAGAACACATTGACTAAAGGCAAAAACGTTTGAACATTGCATTTGGAGGCCAGAATGCTAGAAAATCAACTATATTTTCCTGCTTTTTCAATGTCTGGGGCTACTCTAATTTCTGCTCTTCCTACTTCTTTTATCCTGTCCTAACCTACACACATTGTTTCCAGCCTCTGGTAACTATCTCTACCTCCATGAGATCCACTTTTTTAGCTCCCACATAGGAATAAGAACATATGATATTTGTCTTCCTGTGCCTGGCTTATTGCACTTAACATAATGACCTCCAGTTCCATCCATGTTGCTGCAAATATGGCTAAATAGTATTCCATTTCTTTTTTTAAGGTAAAATTGTAATATTTTTAATTTTAGAAATTCATTGGCAAAATATGCAAGTATAACTTTATCTTTTAAACCATTTTTTAAAAGCTTTTATTTTAGGTTATGGGGTACATGTGAAGGTTTTTTATATGAGTAAACTGTGTGTCATGGGAATTCGGTGTACGGATAATATAATCACCTAGGTAATAAACATTGTACCCGATGCGTAGTTTTCTTTCTCCCTCCTCCCACCCTCCATCCTCATTTAGGCCTGGTGTCTGATGTTTCCCTTCTTTGTGTCCACATGTTCTCGTTTAGCTCCCACTTACAAGTGAGAACATGTATTTGGGTCTCTGTTCCTGCATGAGTTTGCTTAGGATAATGGCCACCAGCTCCATCCATGTCACTGCAAAAAGCATGATCTCACTTTTTTTAAGGCTGCATAGTTTTCTATGGTGTATATATACCACATTTTCTGCATCCAGTCTACCATTGATGGACATTTAGGTTGATTCTGTGCCTTTACTATTGTGAATAGTGCTATAATAAACATATCTATGAATGTGTCTTTATTGTAGAATTAATTATTTTCTTTTGGGTGTATACCCAATAATGGGATTGCTAGGTCAAATGATTTTAAGTTCTTTGAAGAATTGCTACACCACTTTCCACAGTGGCTAAACTAATTTACCTTCCCACCAGCAGTGTATAAATGTTTCCTTTTCTCTGTAACCCCTGTTACTTTCGACTTTGTAATAACAGCCATTCAGAGTGGTGTGAGATGGTATCATTGTGGTTTTGATTTCCATTTCTCTAATGATTAGTGGTGTTGAACATTTTTTCAAATACTTGGCCGTGCATGTGTCTCTTTCTGAAAAGTACATGTTCATGTCCTTTGCCTACTTTTTAATGGGGTTCCTTGTTTTTTGCTTGTTAGTTTAAGTTCTTTATAGATGCTGAATATTAGATCTTCGGTGGATGTATACTTTGCAAATATTTTCTCCCATTCTGTAGGTTGTTTACTCTGCTGACAGTTTCTTTTGCTGTACAGAAGCTCTTTAGTTAAAGTAGGTCCCATTTATCAATTTTTGTTTTTGTTGTAATTGCTTTTGGTGTCTTTGTTGTAAAATCTTTGCCAGATCATCCTATGTTCAGAATTGTGTTTCCTAGGTTATCTTTCAGGGTTTTTATAGTTTAGGTTTTACATTTAAGTATTTAATTCATCTTGAGTTGATTTTTTGTATATGATATAAGGAAGGGGTCCAGTTTCAATCTTCTGCATGTGGCTAGCCAACCACATTATCTTTATCCATCCATCTACTGTTGAACAGTTGATTCTATATCTTTGCTATTTTTGAATAGTATGCATGCCATTTTAGATCTCCTGAGAATACTCTCCTTCAAGATAGCATCCTGGTGCCAAGGTTTAGAAAAACAGTAACAACAACATCAACAATAAATAAAGAAGCAAATGATGCTTATTGGAGAGTTTGCTCTTGAATAGCCTTCATTTTGTCTGGTTACAGTACATATTTTTTGTATCCACACACTGTTTCCAATGAGTATGAAAAGTCTATGTTTAATTTTTTAGCCACAGTGGGTTATTCCCCCACTGTTTTACAGCCTGTTTCTAAAACCTGATTTAAAAAGTCACAAATCCAAGCAAGGTTATCAGTAGCTACATCTGTTGATTCTACATTCATACCTGTCAGAAAACAAAACAAAACAAAGAAACTACTGATCTGAACCAATTTCTGCACATTCTAGCTAAGGGGATTATTTATTTGTTAATCCATTAATTTAATAATTACTAAACTTTTGCTCCATGGCAGTACTTTACAATTTGTCCAATTGTCATATGCTTTCTTAGGGACACTCTTCTTCCTCTTTTCTATATTTCCTTCTCTACTCAATATGTCTCAGAATCTTTACAAGTTTTTCCTGTTTTTGAAAACAAAAACAAATATCCCAAACTAATGTTTTCCTCTGGCTAGTAACCACCTTCTTTTTTCCCTTCACAACATTTTTCAACATTTGGGTTCTCAATCTATCTGGAATTGATTCTTGTGTACGGTTTGAGGTAGGGCTCCAAATTAATTTTTCTCCCATATGAATTATAATTGTTTCAGTCCATTTACTAGTTTTTTTCCCAGTAATTTGTCATGCTAATTACATTATGTATCAAAATTCCATTTATGTATACTCTGTTTTCTGAGCTTTCTATTTTGTTTGATCAGTTAACAATCTATTCCTACACTATACCTTCTAACTTTAAAATAGCTTTATAATCTTTGTATCTTAAACTACAAGTTTTTCTCTCTTTCTTTTGAAAATAAATTGCTTATTTATTGTCTTTTGCTGCTCTACATAAATTCGACAACCAATCTGCCAAAAAGTACTATTGGGTTTTATCTTTTTATTTTGAGAACACAGAGATAATTTATTTGCATTTCTAATTGTCATATACTTAAGTTACTTCATCAGGAACATTCTGATGGTAAAAATTTTTGCCACTATTTGTCAATTCCTTACACAATTTTCTAGGGATTAAAATGTTTAGTAGAATATGTTCTCTCCCCTACCAAACATTGTATTATGAAACATTTTAAATGTACAGACAAGAGTGAAATAATAATAAAATATATTCAAGGTCAAAGATCTAGATGGAAAAAATATTAACATTTGGCCATTTCAAAGTAATTTTCAGATATCATGAAACACCTAAAAATAAAATCATCTCTATATTTCTTAAAAATAAGAACATTTTCTTATATAACCATAATATTATTGCCCTAAAGAAAATTAAATATAAATCCCTAATAAACCATAATACTAGTCTATTTTAAATATCCCCCAATTGTCCACAAGATATCTTATTTGTTTTTTTTTTCCTGAACAAAAAAATCTAATTAAGGTTTACCTATTGTATTTGGTCATTATATCTTTTTAGTCCCTCTTAATTGAGAACAGTTCCAATACCTTTTTTCTTTTTAATAACATTGAATTTTTGAAAAGACTGGATCAGTCATTTTGTGGAACTTCTAAAATCTGAATTTGCTTGACTAATTGTTTCCATCTGGATGCCATTTATTTTGTTTCTTTTATCTCCTATATTCCTATAAACTGGAAATTTTAATGAATACCTAGCTTCAGGTTAAACATGTTCAATAAGAATATCTTAAGAATCCTGAACACTTCATATTGTATTACATCAGGTGGCACATAAAATCCAGATTGTCTTATTATTAGTGATGGCAAGTTTGAGCACTTGTTTGAGATGTTAAGAGTCAGCTCTTTCCACTGCAATTTTTAAAATCTTTAAGAGAGTAAACTGTCTGGCTTCATGTGAATGTATCATTCTTAGTTAACATTTCATCTAATGGTTTTAGTACATTTGATAGTCATTACCACAATCAATAATTTTATTATGGAGTTACAGGACAGTGGATATTTCTCCCAATTATATAATTTTTTATGTTTACTAGTTGGCATTTTTTAATAAGAGAAAAAAATTTTATCAACTAGAAAAAACTACAGTTTCTCTTCTAAAATTGAGTAAACATCATTTTCATTTGTTTGTCAATTTACACAACATTTTTATATAATTACAACCTCCAGTGATTTGGCTTGTAGAAGTGCACGTCCCTAAGAAGTGTTTTGACTGGGCACATTCCTATTAGCCTTTGAAGTCTTGCTTTCAGACACAGAAAAGTCCAGGATAACCTTATTATTTCCCAAACCAAGACCCAGAATCAATCATTTGACCAAATCACCCTGAATTCTTTTAATGGAAATGAGAGTAGAAACAAAAATCTGGGAACTATGTTGCTTATTGTCACCAGGAAGACTGTTTTTAGGCATGGTAAGTGAACAGGGCTAAGAAATATATACATATTTTTGCATATTTTTGAATATTTTTATTTGCTTTTTATATGTACACTTTTATTTCTATATGCTAACCATTTTCTTCTCTTTCCTCTCCATTTTATTTATTTGCTTTTATTCATTGTGTGTGTGTGTGTGTGTGTGTGTGTGTGTGTGTGTGTGTGTTTTAAGTTCTAGGGTACATGTGCAGATCTTGCAGGATTGTTACATAGGTATACACATGCCATGGTGGTTTGCTGCATCCATCCCCCCGTCACCTACATTAGGTATTTCTCCTAATGTTATCCCTCCCCAATCCCCCCACCCCTGCTATCCCTTCCCTAGCCATTCCCCACCTCCAACAAGCCCTGGTTTGTGATGTTCTCCTCCGTGTGTCCATGTGTTCTCATTGTTCAACACCCGCCTATGAGTGAGAACATGCTGTGTTTGGTTTTCTGTGCTTGTGTCAGTTTGCTGAGAATGATGGTTTCCACATTCATCCATGTCCCTGCAAAGGACATGAACTCATCCTTTTTTATGGCTTTACAGTATTCCATGGTATATATGTGCCACATTTTCTTTATCCAGTCTATGATTGATGGGCATTTTGGTTGATTTCAAGTCTTTGCTATTGTAAACAGTGCCGCAATGAATATACGTGTGCGTATATCTTTATAGTAGAACAATTTATAATCCTTTGGGTATATATCTAGTAATGGGATTGCTGGATCAAATGGTATTTCTATTTCTAGATCCTTGAGGAATCGCCACACTGTCTTCCACAATGAACTAGTTTACACTCCCACCAACAGTATAGAAGTGTTCCTATTTCTCCACATCCTCTCCAGCATCCGTTTTCTCCAGATTTTTGATGATTGCCATTCTAACTGGTGTGAGATGGTATCTCAACGTGGTTTTGATTTGCATTTTTCTAATGACCAGTGATGATGAGTTTTTTTCATGTTTGTTGACTGCATAAATGTCTTCTTTTGAAAAGTGTTCATATCCTTTGCCCACTTTTTGATGGGGTTGCTTGTTTTTTTCTTGTAAATTTGTTTCAGTTCTTTGTCGATTCTGGACATTAGGCCTTTGTCGGATGAATAGATTGCAAAAATTTTGTCCCATTCTGTTGGTTGCCAGTTCACTCTAATGATAGTTTCTTTTGCTGTGCAGAAGTTCTTAAGTTTAATTAGAACCCATTTGTCTATTTTGGCTTTTGTTGCCATTACTTTTGGTGTTTTAGTCATGAAGTCCTTGCCTATGCCTATGTCCTGAATGGTATTGCCTAGCTTTTCTTCTAGGGTTTTTACGATGTTAGGTCTTAAATCTTTAATCCATCTGGAGTTAATTTTTGTATAAGATGTAAGGAAGGGGTCCAGTTTCAGCTTTCTGCATATGGCTAGCCAGTTGTCAAAGAAAATTTTGAGTTTTAGACTTCTCTTTTTGGCTAAGGTGAATTATTAATCAAAAAAGATACTGAACCATCTATATGAAACAAGTTTCAAGACACTGAATATGAGGCAACAAAGAACAGAGTTCCCCAGTAGATGGAAAACAAATAAGCTGAGTCATATGATTACTAAGCTTATGCCTTTAAGAGAGTTTCCAGGCCCCCCTTCAGGAGGTGGGAGCCCAAGCAGGGTCCAGTGTATTCCCTGAGTTGAGGAGAAAATGAAAATCCAAAGAGAATAAGGCAGCTAGGGTTTTAGGCCAGATTACTGGAGAGGAAAGAACTGTATAGAAGGGAAACTCTAAAAACACAGGATTTCTGTCAAGTATACATACAGCTAAGGGCTTTTATGTAGAATCACTACCCAAGGCTAGGGAAGACCCACCCAAAGGATTAAAGACAATAGTGCCTGCTACATGTACTGGGCAGAAAGTAGTGCCTATGCTACCAGGCAGACTGGAAAATCTCTTAATTTGTGAGTTATTTAACAGGATACTCAGAAGGAACTCCTCTCAGTAGTGGATAGTAATTCACCCAAGACTGAGCACGTCTCTAGTCCCATTTGAGAAAAACAAAACAAACAAAACAAAAAACCTATAAATCTCAAACTCTCTCAAACTCTTTCCATGTACCTTAACTTTATCCCTGAATAAACTTTGACTACTTATAGAAATGTAAAAATGTCAAGCACCCAACAGATTAAAATTCACAATGTCTGAAATCTAAACAACAAGAAAAATGCCAGACATAGAAAGTAATATAACTTCTAATGAAAAGAGACTTTAAGCAAACAAAAAATGACCCATAATAGACATAGATAGTATAATAAAATTATCAAGAAAGGACGTTATGACAACTGAATTCCATATATTCAAAAAGTTAAATAGAGTTATGGAAGGAATAATATAGACAAAAATCAAACTTTTAGAAATTCAAACTATGCTATCTGAGATGAAAAATATACTAGAAGGGATTAATGGCAGAATTACACAATTCAAAAGAAATAGTAGTAAAACTGAAGACATAACAATGGAAACTCTTCAAAATAAAATACAGAGGAAAAAATAATTTTAAAAATTAAAGGGTTATTAGCATACTATGGGATAACTTTTAGTGGCCTTATATATGTATAATTGGAGTCCCAATAAAAGAATGGATCAGAGAAAGAGTATTTGGAAAAAAATACCAATTTTTAAATGTATATATTGATGAAGACTATAGCTCTACAGATCCTAGAATCTCAAAAACAAAAACAAAAACGTAGGACAAGGGTCATCACGAAAATTACACCAATGCAATTATAATCCAGTTTCTCAAAAATAGTGATGAAAAGAAAAGTGTAAATGTATCCAAAGAACAATAATACATTTCAAATACAGGAACAAAGTTAAGGATGGTCAAAGATTTTTTTTTATCAAAAACAGTGCAAGTGAGAAGACAGTAGAACAACATCTTTAAAGCACTGAAGGAAAACAATTGTCAATCTAGAATTCTATACCTACTGAAATTGTCATTCAGAAATGAAGGACATTTCTTCAAAAAGAGATTCTCAGACATACAAAAGCTAAAAGAGTCCTCTAGTAGAGCCATACTACAAAAAATGTTAAAGGAATTTCTTCAGGTAGAAAGAAAATGACACCAGATGGAAATACATATCTAGATAAAGGAATAAAGAGCCCTGGAAATTGGTAGCTGTTGGATAAATCTATAAGAATCTCTTATTATTATTTCAATTTCTTTAAAATATAATTTTAGGCTGGGTGCAGTAGCTCACGTCTGTAATCCCAGCAATTTGGGAGGGCAGCACAGGAGAATCTCTTGAGCACAGGAGAATCTCTTGAGCCCAGGACTTCAAGACCAGCCTAGGCAACACAGTGAAACCTCATCTCTAAAAAAAATAAACAAAATTAGCTGGGTGTGGTGGTGCGTGCCTGTAGTCCAGGTACTCAAAAAGCTGAGGTGGGAGGATTGCTTGAGCCTAGGAGGTCAAGGCTGCAATGAGCTGAAATGGTGCCACTGCACTCCAGCCTGGCAACAGAGGGAGACCCTGTGTTAATATAAATAAATAAATAAGAGAAAATAAAAATTTGATATTAAACAAAATTATAAATAAAAATAATAATATAGTTATACATAATTGTTAATATAGTTAATGTAGGGTTTATAACATCTATTAAAGTAAAATGTATTACAATAATGTCAGGATGGGAGAAAGAGACATATACAAGTTTAAGATTGTTACAGTATATGTTAAGTGATATATCACCTGAAGGTTGACTGTGATAAGTTAAAGACATATACTATAAACTTTAAAGCAATTACTAAAATTTAAAAAACCCCACAAAGTTACAGCTAACAAGCCAATAAAGAAGAGGAAATAAAATCATTAAAAATAATTCCAAAGAATATAGAAAAAAAACAACAAAGAACAGACTAGATAGAAAACAAGTAAGAGGATGATGCAATAAAAAAACCTTAGCTTTACACTTCTTCTATTTTACCTTCACCATCCAGCCTCCAAATAAATCTCTATAGCTTCTAAAATATTTTTCTCTCTTCCAAAGCCTGTTCATCCACTTTCCAAGTTCTTTTCTTTTGATTCCCAAGTATCCAGTACTTTAATTCATCACATCTTCTTTTGCATCTTTAGTATTTCCTACTCAGAGTGGGTCCCTTGCCTTATGAAATAGCTCTTAATTGATGTAACTGTGTTCTACCACTGCAAGGGCCTCGCTATGTTTTCTTTGCTTCTGCTGAGGCCTTGACTGACTCTCAGTTGCACTGCGAGTTCTGGAGCCTGCTCTACTAATCTTGGGTGTTTATTTCTCCAATTACATGTTAATCGGATTTTACGTCTTCTCTATTTCCTTATTATGTGGTAGGCATGGGCTATGGGTGATTTTCTTTTTTGATTTCCATTGTTCTTAGCAGAATGTGTAGATAGTTTACATTTTGGCAACCACTATTATCTACAGGAACCGTTCCTGTCTTTCTCCTCATTTCCCATTTATACTTTAATGGTATGAAAGGTGTTTTCCTACTCCACTGCAGGGCTCTTAACTAGATGAGCTGTGCCTTTTTTGCAGCCTTCAACAGGCAGTGATTTAATCCCTACCTTATCAAATTGTCTGTACTTTTAGACATTTTTGGTTATTTCCCACTTCTTGAAGCACTTTTTCTTCAGATTCTTTGATATCTAAAGATTTTATTGTTTTTCTTCTATCTTTTTGCCTACTTCTTGGTCTTTGTGCATTATTTTTCTTTTACTTGCCTCTGATTCAAGATCCTGTCCCAAATTCTAACTTCTTATCACTCTAAACATAATTTATTCTTTCATAACTTTACTTTTCATCTCTATGCTAATGATTCTCAAAATATTTCTCTAAACCAGTAACTCTTGCCCAAACCTCAAACTATATACTTACCTGCCTAGTGAATATTTCTATTTTATTTTTTAAAGCTATTCAAACTCATCATGTCCCAAACTATATTCATTGCTATCTAAGCCTTCCCCCTTCCCAATCCTACTCCTCTTAAATGCCACCAACCACACTCCATTTTCCAAGCCTGAAATCTGGTATTTCTGCTACTTCCTCTTCCCTCCTTCTCGATGTCCAGATGATTCTACCTCCTCAGTGTCTATTGATTCTATCAATTTATTACATTTACTATTATCACTACCTTAGCAAGCCTTTATCATCTCTCACCTGAATTAGTTCACAGCCTTCTATCTCCCTGCCTACAATAATGTCTCCCCTTCAATCAATTGCTTATAGTGCAGTCAGAGTAAATTTTCTAAACTTTAACTTAATCATGGCTTTCGACTCCTTAAAAATTTAATGATTTGGTATGGCCAGCCTCAAGATAAGTTCTAGGCTCCCTGCACTGCTTACAAAGTCAGTAATTTAGCCCCTCTCTGTGAATTCAGTCTTTAGTGTTACTACTTTTGCACCTCACACGCTACATTTCAGTTATGCGGAAACTTGTGCAACAATTCCAGGACTTTATCTATATTGCTTCTCTCTTTTCACATAATTAACTCTGGATGACCTTTTAGGGCTCATTTTAAATACTCTTTCCTCTTGGAAGCCCTCCCTGATCCTCTCTTGTCTCAGAAATGAGTTAGGGACATTTCCCTTTGATTTGATTATACCTGACACTTAATCCTATCTTAGACCTTTTCACACTGTAATTGTAACTTGATTTACAAGTCTGTAATCTCTACTAGATGTTGAGCTATTTGATATGATAAATGTCTTCACTGACTTATCCCTAGCAGCTAACACAGAATGTAGCATGTAACAAGCACTCAGTGAATAACTGTTAAATGAATAAAAAAAATATGATACAAATACAAATGATTGATTTACACATAAGTGTTTATTCTTAGTTGCTTTTCTATTGCTAATTCTTATCACAAAATTTTAAAAAGTGTGAATATTCTCAGATAAGTATGATTCTAAGACTTGTAAAACTCACAATGTCAATAAAATTTGGTTATCTTTATTATTTTATACTGAAAGCTTTTTAAATCCCTTAAAGTAGCAATTGTATCTTTCAAAATGAAACTGAAACTCTGCTACGTTCTACTTTGTAGATGATAGTAATAGATTGCACTTAGTGAACACTGTGTCAATCAGTGGTCTCAGAGCTTCATATGTAGGAAGTTATAGAATCCTCACAATTACCCAATGAAATTGCAAACTGAGGCATAGATTTAGTAACTTCTCCAGAGTTACACAGCTAGTGAGCAGAGCTGGGATTTGAACCCAAGTAGTTGAGCTACAGAATGCTATTAAACACTATGCTTCACTGCTGCTTGGCTGTCTTGGTTGGATAGCCTTAGTTGGAGAGCAAGAATGCTCTTACTACCCTTCAGTTCAGCTCCCAATCTTTAATATGCTTACATGTATAAATGTGTAATCCATTTCATTTAGACTCTACAAAACCAACTCAGAATTAACTTTATCCTTTGAAGCCAAAAGCATAAATGCTGATATCTTTTATTTATTTTTAAACTCTTTTTTAAGATACAGGGTCTCACTCTGTCCTCTATGTTAGAGTACAGTGCTATGACCAAAGCTCACCACAGGCTTGGGCTTCTATAATCAAGCAATCCTCTTGCGTCAGTCTCCTGAGTAGCTGGGACTAATGTGTACACTACCACACCCAGCTAATTTTTTTTTTTTTTTTTTTTGTAGAGATGGAGTCTTGCTATGTTGCCCAGGCTGGTCTCAAACTCCTGGTCTCAAGTGGCCCTCCCATCTCATCCTCCTGAAGTATTGGTAGTACAGGAATGAGCCACTGCACCAGGCCTAATGCCTATTTTTATGATTGAGTGTGCTGACCAGGTGCAGTGGCTCACACCTGTAATCCCAGCTATTTGGGAGACGGAGGCAGATGAATCACCTGAGATCAGAAGTTTGAGACCAGTCTGGCCAACATGGTGAAACCTTGTCTCTACTAAAAATACAAAAATTAGCTGGGTGTAGTGGCATATGTCTGTAATCCCACCTGGGTGGGAGGCTGAGGCAGGAGAATTCCCTAAACCTGGGAGGCAGAGCTTGCAGTGGGCCAAGATCAGACAACTGCACTCCAGCCTGGACGACAGAGTGAGACTCCGTTTCAAAAAAAAAAGATGGAGCATGCCTTCATGTATGTACATCTTTTTCTTATAAATTTGAGGAAGCATGCATGTAGCAGAGAATTTCCTTCCTAAGTCCCAGGACTGACTGTGTAATTCGCAGGGCCCAGTGCAAAGTGCCAGCCCTTTATTCAAAAATTATTAAGAATTTCAACATGTCATCAGCACAGTATTAAACCAAAAATGGAGACCTTCTAAACATAGGGTTCTTTGTGACTGCTTAGGAAGCATGCTCATGAAGCTAGCTCTGCTGTTTTCTTCTTAAGAGGCACCAGACAACCACTGTAATTGATGCCTATTTGGCAACAATGCTACTTAGCATTTCTGTATATATGACTGAGGATTGCATCCCCAACTTAAAAAAAAAAAAAAACACTTTAAGTGGTTTACAATAGCAATCCTCACTAGCATTATCATAGCATAGACATTTTATAATCAAATAGGGAATCTAGAATATATAAAGCATCTATGTGTTTTACCCACTGTAAAATCTACTTGTTCACAACACTGCAACAGAAATTTCACAGATGGTGTTATGTTACAGATGAATAAACAGACTGAAAGATATTAAGTAACTTCCATAAAGCCACTTAGCTAGTAAATTGAGGCACTACTAGTCAAGCCCAGAACTACCTGCCCCAAAGTCCTGGGTTTTTCCATTATGCCATGCTGCTTTTTCTGCAGCAATGGAAAAAAGTGCAATCAGTCATTGACTAACCCGTTGAATTATAAGACATTAAGTTTTTGCCCTGAGCAAATAAAAGCTCTTATTTTCTGCGTGTGTGTCCCCTGTTAATCCAAGATTCTTCAGTCATAGGCATGTATGCACAAGGACATATATGATTTTCAAAAAGGACAAGGCTATCTTCTGAGGCTGGGTGAGATCCCTATTGGGAATGCTATCATGGTCACTCTCGAATATGAGGAGCAGATGCAGTCTACCAGGAATTACCAGGCCAGCTGTTGTTTCATGTCATTAGACTTTTGCAACCAAATGGGAAAAATCTACTTCTGCCAAAAGGCAAGTTACCAGGCTCTGCAACAAATATCAATTCCAATTTGGTTGAAGTTCTGCAGGATTTTTTTCCCCTTTATTTCTCATGGTTACAGATATGATTCTTTGCACATTGGTTGGAGCTCAACCTAAAGCATGTCGCATTTTCCATCTATATTTGAAGAAGATACGCATTTATTCATGCCCTCTAAAACAGAGCAGAGACATAAAAAGTTTTTGGGACTTTGAGCTAAGAACAGTGAATGATTTACAGAAACAATCATCTTGCCTTGGACAAGGAAAAAAAGCATTATAATTTGTTGTTCTCTCTTGTGAACAGTTACATCGTCCAGTCAAGATAATTGGCCATCCTGCAATTCACAAATGGCTCTCCTTGGCAAAGCTTGATTCTGAGTTTGACAGCAACTCAGATGATTTCATAACATTTTAGAATCATGAAGTGTGAGTATTAGAAAGTACCTTAGAGACCACATAATCAAATACCTCATTTTATAGATGAGGATGCTGATGTTCAGAGATTCCACAAGGTGGCTGAAGTCATAAAGCCATCGTACAAGCTAGTCCTGGAAATCTGAGCTCCTGCTCTCAGTCTAAGTCTCTTTCCATTCCTCCACAGCTGCCTTGTTTTACTAAGTTAATATGTCAAACTCCATTTGCTCTTTCTCTGCAGGCAGTTTCCAGTTCAGCAGGGAAACTCTTTGAAATAGGAACGCTTAAATGAATCAAGTTTTATTGAGCACATATTTTTAATTTCAATATTCAACCCAGAATTCAGCGTGGCATCCTGTGCATAGGGAGCCTTCAATCATTCTTCTACTCATTTATTCAGTCAACAAGCATTTGTTGAGCATAATAAAAAACACAATAAGTGCTTATAAGGATGGAATTTATTGTTTCTGCTAAGATAAGTAACACATAATCCCTGCCTCAAAGGAGCTTACAGTCCAGTGGGCCATATATATAAGCAATTAAAAATATGTAATAATTTATACGTATAAGTTTATGTAAACTTTGGCAAAAGGCTATACTATGTGGCATGTGAGGTCAAATAATGTTACCAATCGAATCATTGCTGGATTGATTCTGTTGTGAGGAATAGTACCACAGTTCTGAGGAAAGAGCATGAAGAAAGTCACAGGAGCATGCAGGACCATACTTTATTCTAGAATCTTGGAGAGGCACAGGTTGTACAGCAGATGAGCGGGATATAAAGGTGGAAAGGCAAAATTACATCACATCTTAGAGGCTACTGAATAACAGGCAAAGGAATATAGATGTTACCATGTAAACAATTGGAATATTAAGGTAAGAGAACTGAAATGATCTAACTCGCATGTTTGGAGAAGGTGCAAAAGTTGTACTGAAAAAGCAAGAAAGCAGAGAAAAATCAGTAAACAATTACAAATGTATCTCTACCCAGTGTGAATTAAATAATCCATTAATTTTGTTTGATCATGTCAGTTAAGGAGCCTAACCTTTGCCTACTTTTGAATGGGTTTGTTTGTTTTGTTCCTATAAATCTGTTTTAGTTCTTTGTCAGTTCTTTAATTCTTGTAGCCCTTTGTCAGATGAACAGATTGAAAAATTTTTTTCCCAGTCTGTTGGTTGCCAGTTTGCTCCAGTGATTGTTTCTTTTGCTGCACAGAAGCTCTGGAGTTTAATTAGATCCCATTTGTCTATTTTGGCTTTTGTTGCCATTACTTTTGGTGTTTTGGTCATGAAGTCCTTGCCTATGCCTATGTCCTGAACGGTTTTGCCTAGGTTTTCTTCTAGGGTTTTTATGGTGTTAGGTCTTATGTTTAAATCTTTAATCCATCTGGAGTTAATTTTAGTGTAAGGTGTCAGGAAGGGCTCCAGTTTCTACTTTCTGCACACTGCTAGCCAGTTTTCCCAACCCCATTTATTAAACAGGGAATCCTTTCCCCACTGCTTGTTTTTGTCAGGTTTGTCAAAGTTCAGATGGTTGTAGATGTGTGGTATTGCTTTCAAGGCCTCTGTTCTGTTCCATTGGTCTATATCTCTGTTTTGGTACAAGTACTATGCTGTTTTCACTACTGTAACCTAGTAGTATAGTTTGAAGTCAGGCAGTGTGATGCCTCCAGCCTTGTTCTTTTTGCTTAGGATTGTCTTGGCTATACGAGCTCTCTTTTGGTTCCATGTAAAGTTTAAAGTGGTTTTTTCCAGTTCTGTGAAGAAGGTCATTGGTAGCTTGATGAAGATAGCATTGAATCTATAAATTACTTTGGGCAGTATGGCCATTTTCATGATATTGATTCTTCCTAACCATAAGCATGGAATTTTTTTCCATCTGTTTCTATTCTCTCTTATTTCCTTGGGCAGTGGTTTGTAGTTCTCCTTGAAGAGGTCCTTTACATCCTTTGTTAGTTGTATTCCTAGATATTTCATTCTCTTTGTAGCAATTGTGACTGTGAGTTCACTCTTGATTTGGCTCTCTTTAAGTCTGTTATTGGTGTATAGGAATGCCTGTGATTTTTACACATTGATTTTGTATCCTAAGACTGCTGAAGTTCCTTACCAGTTTCAGGAGATTTTGAGCTGAGACAATGGGGTCTTCTAAATATACAATCATGTTGTCTGCAAATAGAGACAATTTGACTTCCTTCTTTCCTAATTGAATAATCTTTATTTCTTTTTCTTGCTTGATTGCTTTGACTAGAATTTCCAATACTATATTGAATAGGAGTGGTGAGAGAGGATATCCTTGTCTACTGCCAGATTTCAAAGGGAATGCTTCCAGATTTTGCCCATTCAGTATGATATTGGCTGTGGATTTGTTGTAAACAGCTTTTATGATTTTGTGATACGTTCGATCAATATCTAATTTATTGAGGGTTTTTAGCATAAACAGCTGTTGAATTTTGTTGAAGGTCTTCTCTGCATCTATTGAGATAACATGTGTTTTTTGTCTTTGGTTCTGTTTATGTGATGGATTATGTTTATAGACTTGCATATGGTGAACCAGCCTTGCATCCCCAGGATGAAACCTACCTGATCGTGATGAATAAGCTTTTTGGTGTGCTGTTGCATTCGGGTTGTGAGTATTTTATTGAAGATTTTTGCATCAATGTTCATCATGGATATTGGCCTGAAGTTTTCTTTTTTAGTTGTGTCTCTGCAAGGTTTTGATATCATGATGTGAGGCCAACAAACATAGGAAAAAATGCTCATCATCACTGGTCATTAGAGAAATGCAAATCAAAACCAGATTGAGGTATCATTTCACGCCAGTTAGAAGGGCGATCATTAAAAAATCTGGAGACAACAGATGCTGGAGAGGATGTGGAGAAATAGGAACACTTTTACACTGTTGGTGGGAGTATAAATTAATTCAACCATTGTAGAAGACAGGGTGGCAATTCCTTAAGGATCTAGAAATAGAAATTCCATTGAACCCAGCAATCCCATTACTGGGTATATACCCAAAGGATTATAAATCGTCCTACTATAAAGACACATGCATACATATGTTCATTGCAGCACTGCTTACAATAGCAAAGACCTGGAACCAACCCAAATGCCCATCAGTGATAGACTTGACAAAGAAAATGTGGCACATATACACCATGGAATACTACACAGCCATAAATAAGGATGAGTTCGTGTCCTTTGTAGGGACATGGATGAATCTGGAAACCATCATTCTCAGCAAACTTATACAAGAACAGAAAATCAAACACCACATGTTCTCACTCATAGGTGCATGTTGAACAATGAAAACATGTGGACACAGGGAGGGGAGCATCACACACTGGGGTCAGTTGTGGGGGTTAGGGGAGGGACAGTGGGTGGTGGGGAGGGATAACATGGAGAGAAATGACAGATATAGGTGATCGGGGGAGGGAGGCAGCAAACCATCTTGCCATGTGTGTACCTATTCAACAATCCTGCATGATCTGCACATGTACCCCAGAACCTAAAGTACAATAAAAAAATATATATATATGTTTTATATGTGTTTAAATTTGACATAAAACTTGAAACTCATTGTAATTTGATCATTTTTATTGTTTCAGATTACCTAATTTATGTTATTAAAAGTTTATAAGACATACTGGTTTAAAATTTGAGCATATTAAAAGTTAAAGTTATAATTAAAAAAAAGAACCTAAAATAGCTCTCTATTGTTAATCTTGTACAATCTAAAATTTTCAGCCCTTCAATAAATACCTGACACATACCCTGTAGTCATGCAGAGAAGCAAATGCAATGTAACATTCATGTTTGCATACTTGTGCATCGTTTACAAGGAACTTCCTGATTTATTGTTCCTCTTGATTCTCATACTTGTCTTTTAAAGCAGAAAGGGAAAGGTTAACATCTCCACTTTGTCAATTTAAAGCAAGGTTTGGAAAGATTAAGATCAGTTTATTGAAGGCCTTTTCAGCATTTATTCTAGTCCTCAACTTTTCTGAGGTTACGCATCTAATAAATGGCAATGACCTCTCCAACCCTTGACTTTTCTCCTCTAGTAATCTTGTTCACCCTAACCTTAGCAACACCCTCCCATGGACATTCCCTGGGCTTTGCCACTACCAATAACTTCAATCTTTTCAATTTTATTCATTCTAATCCCGTTTTTCCCATCTGCTCCCTTTGACAAGACAAATCTAATCATCTTTTACCATTACCACAATTAATAACCCTACCACTTTCTCACTGGAATTCACTCATTTAATGTTATTCTTTTCCCTCAACAACCTTTTCATTTCTCACTTTGTCAGAGCCACAACCCTTAAGCCCACTCTCCATGTATTCTATACCTGCACTTCTGCTGCTTAATGTGGCTAGAAAAATATAAAAACACCACACAACCATGTTTGCTTGGTCTGATCTTAAGTTCGTGACCACTATCAGGAAATCAAGCTATCAATATACCTAGTCTGTTTACTTTCCCTCTGCTTTAACTACTAACACCTTTTTTCTGCTCAAATATCCAACACATCCTCCCTATGCCCACTTTCAGTTGATGGCCTTGCTTCTGGCTTTACTGAGAAAACTGAAGCAATCAGAAGAGAGTTTTTAGACATCTGTCATCACATCAATCCACTTCTTATCAGCATATGCAGGCAAATATCTGCCTTCCTGCCTGTTGTTAAACATAAATTCTCTCCGTGACCCTACCTAAGAGAAATTTATTCACTTGCATAGATAAGTCCCACCTCCTCTCACCTGCTCAAGAGCATTACTAAAGAAGTTCTCTCCTCTCACTCCTACAACATCAAGATTTCCCTTTGTACTGGAAAATTCTAATCAGAATGCAAATATCTTGTTATTTCATCCTTATTAAGACCAAAACCAAAAACATGGTCTCACACACCAATTCTAACCCCATTTCCTTGCTTCCGTTTGCACCAAAGAGTTGTCTATTCTTGGTGTTTCAGAGTAATCTCATTTCTTAAGCTCATTTTAATCAAGCTGTTGCCTCCACCTTATCAAAACTGCTCTTGATAAGCTCAGCAGCATCTTTCTTATTGCTAAGCCCATCAGTCAATTTTCAGGCCTCATCATCTTCGAACCATCAGCAACAACTAACACTGTTGGTCATTTCTTGACGTATTTTCTCCATTTAGCTTCCAGATCATCAACTTTCTTGTTTTTCCTCCTATTAGTGCTCCTTTTCAGTCTCATTTTGTTGGTTTCTTCTAGTCTCCTTACCTCTCAATGTTTCAGTGCTCCAGAGCTCAGTCTTTGGTCTTTTTTTTTTCTTTCTCTATTTTTACTTGCTGCCTTGGTGATCCCACCCAGTCGCATGACTTTAAATATAATTTGTATGTGAATGACTTCTACTTTTAACATTTTTAGCCAAGAATTCTTCTCCAGACTGCAGATGTGTGTGTCTACTCACCTATCTGACATCTGAAGGAAATAATGTATGTGGTGGTCCCTTTCCAAGACAGGGGACCACTGGCTTCCACAGTCTCTCCCTATTATGTCTTGAAATCTCTAACAAGTGATGTATATGCTGACAGATCAGTCTTCCCACTACAGCTACCATCACACATCTATTGTGTTTTCCCCCCTAACTTCATTCCATAGCCCACTCTCTCCACTGCCTTTCAGTAGCTACTGTCCCTGCTGTCCATGGTGCTGTCGCCTGATGCTCCTCGTTCTGCCTATCTGCAAGGTTCCAGAGCCATCTCTGTTCTTAGGAAGCATGGATAGAATGCCTTTCTCCTCCTCCATTTTGGTCTCTACCCAGGAAATAAAAGTTTACTATCCTAATAGCTGACACTGGATTTTCTCTTACACAGAGTAATGACTCTTTGGTAAAATATTTTGATAAGCAACCTAGGTTTGAAGGGAAGACCTTGTAGGCATGGGTGTTGCCTGGACAGAGGCCTGAGAAACAAATAGATGGTTAGATTCTTTGGCACAAGACTGTTTTACTCATGAGAGGGAAGGCAAGCATGAACAAGTAGTCTCTTAGGTGACGTGAGGCTGGCATCTATGTGGACCAAAGGAAAAGATTTGGTTAGTAAATTTGTGGGCCAAGGGGAGTATTTGTAAGTCCATTTGTAAGTGGAAGTTTCTTTTTTTGTTGTTGTTTTGTTTTCTAATTTTTGAGACGGAGTCTTGCCCTGTCACACAGGCTTGGAGTGCAGTGGTGCGATCCTGGAAATGGAAACATTTTTAGACTGGGATAGTCTGACATATATTTAAACATTGTTTCCACTTCTACAATGTGAAGCCTTCCTAGGTCTCCCAGTTGCCTCCAAATACTCCTCTGCATGCTAAACTCATGCATGCATGCTGTATGGAAATGGAAGTGCTGAGAAGGAAGGAGCTATGTTTTATATCTGGGTCACTGTGTGTAACACATAGACACAATTTGAACTAAAGCAGAGGTAATCATTAGAATATTAATCCAGCTCTGCATTCTACTTCTGCCAAGAAATTTGCAGGAGTCTTGAAGAAGTCTTTGGATTTCTAGGGCTCATGGAATGGGTAAGCAGGGTTTAATAATGGTTAAATTACTGTAAGGACAAAGCTATGCTGCTTGTGTGATTTCCACTCCACTGCAAACTCCTCTAATGCAATGCCTCACTAAACCTTCATGAAAACTCATCTTCAGTCTCTGGCTCTAGCTTCGTCAAAAGAGCCTAGAAGGAAACAGAAGCCACATTACCTATCTGAGAAAAGGAAATACAAAATAATAATGTGAAGGGTTATCAGATATTGACATATAAAATAATAAACTGAGGAGGTAAGATAATTAAAGCAAATGATGTCCAAAGTGTCCCTAACAGCAGTGGAGTAAAGGGAAGTGATTTTTCCAGAGCAGAATTTCTCAACCTCATCAGGATTGACATTTGGGTCGAATAATTTCATGTTTTGTGGGGCTGCCTGTGCACTGAAAGGTACCTAGCAGTATCCCCGACCTCTATTCACCAGAGGCCAGTAGCAGTCCCCTAGTTTCGACAACCAAAAATGTCTCCAGGTGTTGCCAAGTGTTTCCTGGGGGGCAAAATTGTTCCCAGCTAAGACTGTCCTGAAGGAAGCTGGAAGAAAGGTGAATTATCCCTAAAACATAATCTGGGAGAGACTAAAGAAATATCTATATACAATTGTCTTTGTTGCCATTCCGGAACTTTATTTGCCAGAAATGAGCACGATGTAATAATGATATACATTCCCGAAGCAATATGGCTCTTGGCTACTTTTCACTGTACCACACATATCCTACCAGGATATTTACCTGGCATCTTCTTCCTACCACTGTTGTAATTAATCTTTTAGATTGTACTCAAAGATGTCTCTACATCAATGTCACTCCCTCATCAATTCCACAGATGGTAATCAAATGCCTACTCCTCATCTGTCACAACATAGTCACTGTGTCCCATGTTTTCTAAAAAAAATTTATACTGTTTTTTTTTTTTTTTGGCATTCATCAGACTATTTTAAAATTATTTTGCATAGATCTTCCTTCAACAGTAGACTGTGGCGTCTTCTAGAGCACACAATTTGTTTCTGTTTAATCTTATGCCTTTGATAATAGTACTAAGGGTAATAATTTTTAATATGAGTACAATAATTCACAATTTCCAAAGAACTCTCCTAGAGTCTGTCTCATTTTATTCTCACAAGTTTGCAAAATGCACGCATTTAGAAGTTAAGGTCCACAGAGTTTTAGAGAGATTTGGTTAATATTATAAAATTAATAAACTATGGCTCTGGATCTAGAACATAGAACTTTTACTCCTTCCAATGTTAAAAAATAAGATAATATTATAAAAGTCCATGAATTTGGGCAATTAGAAAGTCACTGGAAGAGCTTCAAGAGTAGGTTTGGTTCCTGTAGCAAAATGGGTAATAAACAAGCTTTGCAAGTTTGTAGTATTTTACAGTGAAGCAATGTGAGAACCTATGTGAGGAACATGGAAATTTTGATAGTAAAATGGAGAAAAAAAGATTATGTTAGTGAATTTGTAGGCCGAGGGAATATTTGCGAGTCACCAAGCTATGAGCATGTTGTTACATGTAGTAGGAGAGATTAAAGAGACAGGCTAGGAAAATTACATAAGCATAATCCAATGAGGGCTTCCTGAAAAGATGGTAAAAGAGAAGATTAAAGGAAAGAACAAAGTATGTATAAAAAGATCATTTTATTTTAATACTTATTTTTCATTGAGTTTTTAAAAGATCCACAGCTATCAAAATAAAAAACACAAGCAGATGTTTTTTAGTTGCACCTTATATTTAAATATTCAACAACAGATAATAATTACCTGCTGTATACTAGGCATCATTCGCCCATGAACTTATCTTCCTTGCAATGATTCTTTGAAAAAGTAGCAATTTTTAACCATTTGCAGATTAGGAAAATGAGTATAGTAAGTCAGTAATTTTCTTATGATCATATAGTTAACTCTGGAAGAGTGAGTGCAGAAACACTGCCATCACGGGAACGCCGGCTCTTTCCACTATAATAGCCTGCTTTTCAGAGATAAAACACAGAGCTCAGTCCTTAAGAAAGTTACTACCTTTTAGATGAAAAAGACAAGTAATCTGGTCGATTACCATGCAACACAGAGTGCTGTGTTGTCCAGGGCTGCCTGCGAATCGTAAGATGTCTATCTGCCTGGGAAACCATCAGAGAAGGATCCATAAAATATGACCATTTAAAATACTACTTTGAAATATTTACAAAACTTTTCCTAATATTCAGCAAAATTTTCTGTTTTTAGCTGTGCGTGTTTTTGTGAAATTCACACAACGCCTTGAAGAAAGGCCCTGCATGGGAGAAAATTGGTTTTAGATGTTTTATACTCAGTGCAGTTCTTTCCAGAGCCACCATGTGGTACTGTTGTGCAATTAAAACAACTTCTTTTTAGCATTCTGGCCTTTCTTTTGACTAGTTTCTCATCTAAGGAATATCTTTTCTGACTACTCTGTTGATTCTATAACAGGTGCTTATATTTTACCCTTTAAGTGGGGCTTTTTAAGTGTTTGTGTTATTAAATTTCTCCAGCAGCTGTTGAAAACGGTTGGCCAGACTTTTTTTTTTTTTCCAGAAAAAGCCACGAGGGCACATTTGCCCATGCCATTGCTTCCAGGAAGAGAGATAATTCCATATTTGTTGGTTGGGTACCTTTCATTACAGCCCCACATGGGATAGCAATGCTTGGCCCCACAGGCCCCCATCAGGACAGAATCACTTGCACACACCACCCTGAGACACTTCTTCGATGCTCTCCAGCTCTTCCATCATCATGAGAACCACATAAAAGCACACGAAAAATTAGGTCTCACTTTATAACACCTTAAGGGAACACTCTCTCTGGGAAAGGGCAGTGCAACAGAAGGAGCACACTGAGCCTTGGATTTGCAAGAGTCCTGTGATCTCTTGGACACCTGTGGAAAATTTCAGGCCTGAAATTTTCTATCATTGCTTAAAACATTATCTTTGTTTTTTCCACATCGCAAGCATCATTATTACTGCTTGTTAACTTTTATTGATTTTTCACTATTTTGTTGTTACATCTGGACCCCCCTTAGATGGAGTATAAGGACAATTCCTTATACTCCATCTAAGATTGTATTAGAAGAGAGGCAACACCTCAAATCAAATGTCAAATAACAATAATCCATAATATTTTAGTATTACTTGGGAGTTTTCAGAGTACTTTCTCATACATTATTTTATTCAGCCTCACAGCAAATCTGTAAGGCAGGTATTGAGAATTACAAATCAGGAAATCAGTGTCTGGTAAGTTAAATAATTTTCATCAAATAAACAAATGACAGAGGCAAGGTAGAACTCAGGCTTCTGATTCTCAGTATATTGTGTTTTCACTGCACCTTAGCTCTTAAGCTAAGTGGCAGAGTGTGTCTACAAAATGCACACCCAATAAACAAGAGTTTGGGATAAAGAGCAAGGGCATAACCAAGGGTGAGAAACTAGGGAACCAGAATTTACATGATGAGTGAGATTTTAATCATCAAAATGTACTACATGCTTTGAGCTCTCTTTAGGCAAATTCTTTTTTTTTTTTTTTTTTTTTTTTTTGAGACAGAATCTCGCTCTGTAGCCCAGGCTGGAATGCAGTGGTGCAATCTCGGCTCACTGCAACCTCTGCCTCCTGGGTCCTGGTTCAAACAATTTTCCTGCCTCAGCCTCCTGAGTAGTTGGGATTTCAGGCACGTGCCACCATTATCAGCTAATTTTTAAAATATTTTTAGTAGAGACGGGGTTTCACCATGTTGGCCAGGCTGGTCTTGAACTCCTGACCTCGTGATTTTCCTGCCTCATAAGCCCACCTCGACCTCCTAAAATGCTGGCATTACAGGCATGAGCCACTGTGCGTGGCCTGGGCAAATTCTTATAAAATAACTTAGTAGGCAGCCAGAAAGTTGATTCCACAGCTTAAGAAAAAAAATCCTCTCATCAGCTAATGTTTATCATGATGTCTTTCATTTGAAAATGTGCTTTGCACATGTGAATGCTTAATACATGCTAGTTGATAATGACAACGAGGACTGATGGACTGAAATCACCTTTGGCACCAAACTTGTCAGCTTTCACATGAGTAGCATATGATGAAGAATGGTGTGTCCCATTAACAGCTCACTAAGCATGTGGGTCCGTAACAGTAACTTTTTGAACCCAGTGTGGCGCTAGTGCAGGGCTGATAACACAAGGCCATATATATACAATGCCAATCATTCCAATGAAAACTGAAAAATTCAGTCAATCATCTGGAGATTTATCCACATGACACCAAACATCTGGATGGGCTGAGTGTTTCCAGTTCCCACTAGGACAGTGTCATGTAGATGCTTACGTCTACTCTTAGAGACAAGTAATGCCTCAAGATAAATAAACTTTTACATATCGTGGCATATTTGGGGCCACAAGAGTATATTTAATTAATTGATTCCCTCAGTAGATATGTTTATAAGAGTGAATGCTATGGGTCACCAATCACTCTTTTGGTACAAGAGACCAAACATGCATAAAGCAGTCATGGTGTAGTGGGAAAGACAGTGATTCCAATGAAGAGTAACAAAGGCCATCACAGAGATATAAACAAAATGCCAAGGGACTGCAAAGCAGAAATGAACTACCTCTACCTAAGAAAGTTTGCAAAGCTTCAAAGATCAAAGGCATTTGAACAAGGTCTTATTCAAACAGAGTAGGCATGAGTGTTTTACACAAAAAAGAAAGTCAGAAGGAATGAGGGAGTGCAGCACTGTATGCAAAGATGAAGAGATACTCAAAAACACTTTTTAGGGAAAAGGAGAAACTGGGAGAGGGTAGAATACAGGAAATACTGGCAATATCTGTCCTGGGTCCTGTGTGTTAGGGAGCCAGATTTCAGCCTTCCTTCAGCTACATGCTTTCTAAGAAGTTGTCCATGGGCAAGAGAACTGGCTCACCCAGAGCTAGCCCTTCAGCCTTTGCAGACCACAGTTTGGTTTCCAGAATTCCCTGCCCACATAGCCCCCAAACCCAATTAAGGATCTGCACAGACTTTGCCCAAAGTTCATCCATCTAAAGGCAGATCATTCTGCTGATGTGGGCACCCCTACACTGAGATGGACAGCTATTTCTGGAGCTATGGATGAGCTTGGATGTGTGAGCTGGAGTTCACATGGTGTATATGAAGCCTCTCACACTGAAGGCTGGAACCACACATAGAAAGAGAAGGGCTAGCAGACTGTAGCACTGATGCTGAGAGCCAGCTATTCCTGCCCCACCATGTTCAATAGTAGAGCTCCTAGAAGTTCGGGAATTCTAAACTTATACCTAGCCTTTTAGACTGCTGTAAATATAGGATAACTAACATAGAATAGTATGATGAGTTTTATTTAACTGTTTGTTGCCTTGCTTATAACTTTTAAATATCTAAATACCTGGTGTGTGAGCTTCCGTGGACACTCTTGACCTGAGTTTGGTAAATGTTAGGCACAGTTCTATATTTGAGGAGACTGGTCAAAGATGAAGCTGGAGAGAGAGGTTGGCACTAGGCTCTGAAGGGTTTTACGTAACACGCTTAGTAGAGACATTTCTAAAAATAGATATGTGAGCTGTCAAATGGCTCAAATCCTTCCTTTCACATCTTCTCCCACTGCTCCTGTCCTCAAAGGTGTCTTTCTTTCCTAAACTACTATTATAATTATTACCCACAACATACAATCTAGCTCTTAATGATAGAATCTCTAATTGCTTAATGAATATCAGTGTTATCTCCTCAACCTGACTATAAGCTTTAATATTGGGTAAAAAATACCTAATATTTCGTTTTTATCCTCCATGGATGTGTTGTATAGCTTTGGGGTGGTAGTTTTTCTAATGACCATTTAATGATTCACTCTAAAGGAGCTGTTGGTGTAAAACAAATTTCAGTATTACAGCTGAGCCATGTTCTTGTGCCATACCTTTTATATGCCGTTACCTCTTCAGGACCAGATCTATAATTTGCAAGACCTGGTGAAAAAAATGTGCGATCTTTTATTAACAAATAATTGAAAATTTCAAGAAGTGGAAGCAGAACATTTGATATTGTTTGGCTGTGTGTCCCCAACCACATCTCATGTCAAATTGTAATTCACAGTGTTTTAGGAGGGACCTAGTGAGAGGTGATTGAATCATGGGCATAGGCTTCCCCTTGTTGTTCTCATGACAGAGTTGTCTCATGAGAGTTGAAAGTGTGTAATACCTCCCTTTTCTCTAACTTTCTCCTGCTCTGGCCATGTGAAGACGATGCCTGCTTTTTCTTTACCATTTACCATGATTGTAAGCTTCCTGAGGCTCCCCCACCAGAAGCAGAAGCCTGTACAGCCCACAGAACTGCAAGTCAATTAAACCTCTTTTCTTTATAAATTAGCCAGTCTCAGGTAGTTCTTTATAGCAATGTAAGAACAGACTAATACAGCATTAAAGCAGGCATGAGGCCTTTCTGAGTGCAGGGTCCTGTGAGACTGTCCAGGTTTGCTTCCCTTACTAACTTAAGATGACTTTCCTTTAAGCTTTGTTAGTAAACTCAGAGAAAATGGCCTCTGAGTCTTCCCAAAGTGTGGTCCAGTAGTTAATGAGATGGTTTTTGATGGTACACAGATGGACATTTGCTTAGTGTTATAGTTATGTATCAATATGTTATGATATATGTAATAGTTATGTAAATGTGTCTTAGAGAAATATAATTTGCACATCAATCAATAATTTCAGATTTATTACTGTTTGGGATGAAGTTAAGTTTAAAAATGGGCCAGATTAAAGAAAAATGCTAAGTAAGAATACAGGTGTTATGCAGATGTTGCAGAAAGTGTAAAATGGTACTTCAACAACAGAAATTTGGAAACAGTGGAAAACTAGATGATTATGGTATCCTAACGACCACAAGAACTTAAAGTATAATAAATAATAATAATAAAAAAGAATGCAGTAGCATTCTTGGGCCACACCTGACTTTTGATTTTCTGTTCTGGCTGATCTTTTCTTTGAGTTTTCTTTTAAGGCTGGTAAAAGATTTTCCAATATTGAACAAAGAAAGGCTGCTGAATCTGGAGCCCAGTTGTAACCAATAACATCCCAGGTTTCAAAGTCCATCAGCCATTCACCACACCCTTTCCTGATCCTATTTTGTACACAGAAAGACTCCTTACCAGGGGCAAAATACATACTTGGAACTGTCCATGAAAGTATTTCTACCAATTTTCCAGTCAGCCCTGAAGTACTAATAGCAATTTTGACACTCTTCATTCATTATTGTGGATAGCTTTAAAATGTGTGTTTAATAATTATTATTAATAAGTAATAAATAACACTTAATCATTTATTATTAACTCCAGTTATTGTCCTTTCCAAATTTATACATGGCACACAAAATTTAGCGAGGATCACTTGAGATTATTGCCTGAATTTGTGCTCCGTATTTATCTAGAGTACATAAAGGGCTAGAATTTCTAACCTTATTTGGCATTATCAATAATCCAATAAGTATGAGTATATCCATATTATAGATGAGCCACAAGAGGCCAAGTGACTTGCTTAAGGCCAGCTAGTGGTCAAATTTCTGAAGGAGGGCCTATTTCTACTCTTCCAGTCCCTAAGTTCAAAATGTTTTCAGCATTCTTTGCTTGGACACTTAACACCAGGGTCCCAGTATTCCATTCTAGAATGAAGCTTCTTCCTAAATTCACATAGGACTAGCATTCCAGATTCTGAAAGCTGTTAACCTTAGGGATTTAGGGAACAAGTGGTGAGAATTTCTAGGAATTCTCAGAAATTTCAAAAGTCATAAGTTATTCTTAAATTACTTCCCACATTTCACACATTCTTTACACTCTTCACTCATTACCATGGATATCTAAACATTATTTGTTTAAATAATTAATATTATTTAAATAATGTAACATTCAGATTATCTAACAAGATAACAGGAATATACAGAGTCACATATCAATATTACCAACATAAGAACTTGTTTTGTTTCCCAAATCCATTATTTCTTGAAACACTACTCATAGAATTTGTATAAAATATTGAATGCAAATAAACATACAAATATTAATTTTATTTCCAAGACTCATTCACCATTAGCAGCATACAAGGCCATGAGCACACAGTTATACCACTGGAGTAGTAATATGCAAGACTGAATACACTGTGACCACTTCACTCTTACATGCTCCTGTCCTGGTACCAAAAATACAAACCTTAAGCTTCCACTCCAAGCGGCACCACTTTCTGAGACTCATTTGACTTAACAATTTCTCTATGCTATTCATTGAGTTTAATTCTCTCACAAGATAATATTTTTCACAGTTCTCCAACTTTTCCGCTGATTTTTCTTGGGATGTAGGATTTAGCAAAGCATATTAAAAGAAATGCTGGGAAGAAACACCCGAGAGGAAACACTGCTTAGGACAGGCACAATCTGGGATGGTGAGCATTTGCATATAGCAGTTAGGTCAGATGATTCGTGTTCCAAGAAAGAGAAGGGCAATAACTAAGTGAGGCTTTTAACAATATTTCCTCCTTTTTGAGATAAAGAACCTTTTAAAACTTGTATTAGGTAATGAGTATCCTACATGGAATTGAAATCCACTATCTTCCCAGGAAGAGGAATTTTTTAGGAGTTAATTGCTCGTTGCTTGTTTAGTCTTTCTGTGGCTGTCAGATTATTCCTGAATGGGGGCCTCATAAACAAGAAGCTCCCTAGTATGTCCTCGCCAGACCAAATGGACATGTGTTTCCCATTTAAACATTTCATTGCCCCAACTGAAAACAAATCAGCTGTGTCTTTCGGATCTTAAGGGGAGAAGGTTGGGATTTATTCCTGGACAAGCCTGAAGAAAACATTACCCTAATGGATGAAATATGTTTGTACAAAAAGACTTTTTAAAAGTGTTGCATTGATCATTCCTAATTTGATCTTCTTTTCCTTGAAAAGAAAGTGCAGAAAAATTCATCCATGTTAGCCTAGCTTTGTACTTAAATGAGGAGTGATGGATTAACTTTGCTTTGGTTTAGATAAGCACCAAAAGAAATAGTCACTTTCTCCAGGGGTTATTCACACACGTTCAACAATGTAGTCTAGAAGTCCCATTCTCTCCTGGCCGTATACAGCAATAGAAACCCACTTTCTCTTTTCTCAAGCCAAATTCCTTCATCAATTCAATTTTTCCCAAGAAGACTCTCACTGATTTCTCAATTCTCAATGTAGTTAGCAAGAAAACTGGTCCTGGAAAAAAAAATTGACTTTCTGCATAAAAAATAATGGTCTCTTTTAGATTGCAAGCCCACTGTGGAGGAATTTTGGCTTATTTTATGTTTTGTACCCTGATGAAGCACAGGAAATAGGAAAATAGATTATTTTTCTTGGCAAATCTTGGGTATATTTGGTTTAGCAGTTGGATAATTTTTAGTTTAAACTGGGCAGCACAACATGAAGCCACTGTCAAAACTGTGTGCCAGGTTCTCAAGCATAATTAGGAAAATTCATCATCACTAATGGTTTTATTCTGAAATCTACGTGATAGAACTGCACTGCAAGTAAAATATGTTGGGGTTTTTCTTACTTGTGTTTGATTTTGTTATAAGAAGGCTTAGAACCTCAAAGAAACTTGAGAGATGGCAAGATCCACAGTGAACCCAAAGAACAGTGCTGTATTAGCTAATCAGAAGCTGGCATCTTGCTCATGTTGGTGCTATGTCACTCAGCATTGAAGATATATAAGAATAGCATAAAAGGATATTTTAAAATTACTCTTATACAGGTATCTGATTAAAATTTAAAATGAAATGTAGATGTCACTTTTTCATTATTCAAACAGGTGAGGCTCCATCTGGACAGTCTGATATATAATTCTTATTTGAGGCTTGCTCCTAGAACTCACTACACATCTGTCTCTGCAGAGAAAATTTTAGCAGAACCAGTAGGGGTCAGTCTGTGGTTTTATCTAAATTATGTTCTAGCTTTTATATTCCGTGCTCTGATATCTATCCTTTCTATTTTAATTTTTTAAATACTAATTTTTCCTTATAATAGTCATTCTTGGGTGTACAGTAAGACCTTACTTGACAGGATAGTTCATATTCAAGTGAAATGGAAGCATATTATCTCCATTGAAAAATCTTCCTCAGTTTGTATTTGGTATTGACATTATTGTCTTCCAGTAAGACTATGTTACATTTCAGGAAATTTAATGTGATCATAGAGATACATTAATGTTATTCACCAAGAGAAGTATATATGTTATCAAATATAATAACTAACATGATAATAATGATTATCAATGCTTGTTGTCAGATGGTAGCCAATGTTCTTTAGGCCTTAAAAGCATGTCTGTATATATGATACTCTCTGAAGTCACAGAGAGAATTTTGTTTTTGGTGTGGATGTCCAATTAATTGAATTAATCAACATATGCCAACAGTTTATTACTTTGCAGCTCAGCTTCTGTTCCTAGTTCCACTTCTTACAGCTCAAACTCTTCTTCATCATAAGGGCATTCATGGAGCTTCTGTTTCCACTACTAATACTTTATTTGTCTGTCTACTTTATTGTAGATTTATACTGTTTTAATCAACTGTATTGAGGCATAATTTACGTATAATAAAATGCACATATTTCACAAGTACAGTTGAATAAGCTTTAACAAATGTGTATGCTCATGTAACCCCCATGCCAGCCTTGATAGGGAAAAATCCCATTAGCTCAGACAGATCTCTTATGACCTTCACAATCAATTTCCCCAGCCCCTAGCCTGACAACCAGCTGGACTTCTTTCTACTCGTATAGATTTTTCCTTTCTAGAATCTCACATAATGGAATTAAATATATGCACTCCTTTGCTTTATCTTTTACACTCAACCTAATGTTTTTGAGATATATCCATGTTGTCACCTGTATCAGTGATTTGATCCTTCTTATTGTCATGCAGTATTCTATTTTATGCATATACCACAAATGTCTACCCACCAACCTGTTGTGGGCATTTAGGTTCTTTCCATTTGGTATTATTATGAATAAAACTGCTACAAACATTTGTGTTTAGGTCTCTATATAGATAAATATTTTTATTTCTCTTGGAAAAATACTTAGGAATATAATTTCTTGGTTTTATGATGACTGTGTTTCAGCCAGGTAAGAAGCTGAAAAACTGCTTTTAACATGGTTTCTATAAATTTTAATTCCCACCAGCAATGTTTAAGATTTCTAGTTGCTCTACATCTTTACCAGTATTTGGTATTGTTAATCTCCCTAATTTTAGGCATTCAAATTAGTGTGTAGTGGAAATTAAAACTAGTAAAGATCGTTGCTTCAGGAAGGTTTTGTTTCTCCTGGAAATAAGAGCCCACTAACCCATTCATTATCTAATATCTGTTTTAAGTGAGGACCATCTCAAATGAATCTTGTGATTCAAGTGCATTAACTATTTTTTCAAGACTCAGGTTAAAGTTACCCAAAGTCTTTATTTTTTAAAGATAGTCTTTAAAAAATAGTTAATGCACTCGAATCACAAGATTTTTAACTATTTTGATAAAAAATAGATTTTTTTCTTACTTTTACACAAGTAATTGATTAAAATATCGAGTAGAATTGTACCTACAAAAACGTCCTGAAGTATGCTAATGAATAAGCATGAACTTTGGGCATGATTATTCAGCCAGTAAAAATTTTTATTCATTTATACAATATCATCATCTGTCTCATATTTGTCTATTTTTTTCCTGTTGAGAAATGAGAAACTTACTCAAAATCTTCTTGGACATTTTTAGCTTTGTAGCTACCAGCATAAAGATAAAGTCATCAAGTGAAAGAGTACAAAAGCCCTGCCGTAATAAATTTCCTAATTTTTTAAGGCCTCCAAAAATGAAGATGAGCAAGTGTTTTTAGAATCTCCTAATCCACCAATTTACAAATTCTTCTTACTTAGAAAAAGCATAATGAACACTTTCTACCCTCTTGTGTCCATATAATCTGCCCCCCCCAGCTTTTTTTACTCAAAAAAAAAAATAATGATACATTCAATAGGTTTCTGGGAAGCAAAATTAAACACTACAACAAATTTTAGTAAAGGGCTTGGATTTACCAAAAAACCAAACACAGACAATTGCAGCAGTAAATCAATCAGATTTATTTTTCTAAAAGATCTTTAAAGAAAGTTAGTATTGAGCTATCCAAGATGGCCAAATAGAAACAGCTCTGGAGTGCAGTTCCCAGCAAAAACACAGAGGGTGAGTGATCACCGCATTTTCAAACGAATTTTTACTGCCCACAGACCAGAAGATTCCTGGGCGGAAAAGCACCATGAGTCTCCAGCATGGCTGTTTCAGCCTACACAGCAGGTCTCCACACAAAAACTCACACAAATCTAGGAAGCCGTTTCAACTGGCTCCTGGAATGGCTGGGAGACAGAGTTGCTCACTCAGTTGAATAAAAGGGGACTGAAACAGGGAGCCAGGTGATCTGGCTTGGCGGGTCCCACCCCTGCAAAGACCAGCAATCTGAAACACTGTGGATTGAGAGTTTCACAGCACGTGCAGCTGGACCTAGGACGCTCCATCTCTGTTGGAGAAGGGGCATCTGCCATTACCAAGGCAGCCCACTACTACTAAGGCAGTTCACCATTACTGAGGCAGTCCACCATTACTGAGGCAGACTGCCATTACCGAGGCAGTTCTAACTATACCTCTATAAACAAAACCACAAGGAAGTTCACACAGCAGCTGGGCAGAGCCCACGGCAGCTCAGCAACACCTCTGCTGGCAGATTGTAACTAGGCTACCTCCTTGCTGGGCAGGGAATCTCTGAAAAAAGGCAGCAGAATGACAGGAACTTATAAATAAAGCCCCACCTTCCCAGGACAGAGCACCAGGGGAAAAAAGGCGGTTATGAGTTCTGCTGCATCAGACTTAAACGTACCTGCCCAGCAGCTCTGAATGGAACAACGGAGCTCCCAGCTCAGCACTTGAGCTCCTATAAGGAACAAACTGTCTCCTCAAGCAGCTCCCCAACCCCTGTATATCCAAAGAGACACCTCATAAAGGAGAGCTCAGGCTGACATCTGGCGGGTATCCTTCTGGGACAAAGATAACAGAAGAAGAAACTGGCAGCAACCCTTACTGTTCTGCAGCCATCACAGGTGATCTCCAGACAAGCAGGGTCTGGAGTGGACCTCTAGCAGTCCTACAGCAGAGGGGCCTGACTGTTAGAAGGAAAACTAAAAAACAGAAAGAAATAACTTCATCATCAACAAAAAGGACATTCACTTGGAGACCCCATCAAAAAGTCACCAACTACAAAGACTGCAAGTAGATAAATCCACAAAGATGGGGAGAAACCAGTGCAAAAAGGATGAAAACACCCAAAACCAGAATGCCTGTCCTCCTCCAAGGAATCACAACTCCTCACCAGAAAGGGAACAAGGCTAGATGGGAATGAGTCTGATGAATTGACTGAAACAGGCTTCAGGAAGTGGGTAATAACGAACTCCTCTGAGCTAAAAGAACATGTTCTAACCCAAAGCAAAGAAACTAAGAACCTTGAGAAAAGGTTTGACGAAATGCTAACAAGAGTAAACAGCTTAGAGAAGAATATAAATGAATTGATGGAGCTGAAAAACACAACACAAGAACTTCACAAAGCATATACGAGTTTCAATAGCTGAGTCAACCAACAGAAGAAAGGATATCAGAGGTTGAACATCAGCTCAATGAAATAAAATGAGAAGGCAAGATAAGAGAAAAAAGAGTAAAAAGAAAATTAACAAAGCCTCCAAGAAATATGGGATTATGTGAAAAGACCTAATCTGCGTTTGATAGGTGTACCTGAATGTGACAGAGAGAATGAATCCAAGCTGGAAAACACTCTTTAGGATATTATCCAGGAGAACTTCCCCAACCTAGCAAGGCAGGCCAATATTCAAGTCCAGGAAATACAGAGAACACCACAAAGATATTCCTTAAGAAGAACAACCCCAAGGTACATAATCATCAGATTCTCCAAGGTTGAAACGAAGGAAAAAATGCTAAGGGCAGCCAGAGAGAAAGGCCAGGTTACCCACAAAGGGAAGCCCATCAGACTCACAGTGGATCTCTCAGCAGAAACCCTACAAGCCAGAAGAGAGTGGGGGCCAATATTCAACATCCTTAAAGAAAAGAACTTTCAACCCAGAATTTCATATCCAGCCAAACTAAACCTCATAAGCAAAGGAGAAATAAAATCCTTTACAAACAAGCAATTGCTCAGAGATTTCATCACCACCAGGCCTGCCTTACAATAGCTCCTGAAAGAAGCACTAAACATAGAAAGGAACAACCAGTACCAGCCACTCGAAAAACGTACCAAATGGTAAAGAGCATTGACACAATGAAGAAACTGTGTCAACTAATGGGAAAAACAACCAGCTTGCATCAAAATGGCAGGATCAAATTCACACATAACAGTATCAACCTTAAATGTAAATGAGCCAAATGCCCCAATCAAAAGACACAGACTGACAAATTGGATAACAAGTCAAAACTCATAGGTGTGCTGTATCCAGAAAACCCATCTCATCTGCAAGGATATACATAGGCTCAAAATAAAGGGATGGAGGAAGATTTACCAAGCAAATGGAGAGCAAAAAAAAAAGCATGAGTTGCAATCCTAGTCTCTGATAAAATAGACTTTAAACCAACAAAGATTGAAAGAGACAAAGAAGGACATTACATAATGGTGAAAGGATCAATGCAACAAGAAATGCTAAGGATCCTAAATATATATGCACCCAATACAGGAGCACCCAGATACATGAAGCAAGTTCTTAACGACCTACAAAGAGACTTAGACTCCCACGCAATAATAATGGAGACTTTAACACTCCACTGTCAATATTAGACAGATCAATAAGACAGAAGATTAACAACTATATCCAGGACTTGAACTCAGACCTGGACCAAGCAAACCTAATAAACATTTACAGAACTCCCCACCCCAAATAAAATAAAATACCTAGGAATACAACTAACAAAGGATGCAAAGGACCTCTTCAAGGAGAACTATAAACCACTGCTCAAGTGAATAAGAGAGGACACAAACAGATGGAAAAAATTCCATGCTCATGGTTAGGAAGAATCAATATTGTGAAAATGGCCATACTGCCCAAAGTAATTTTATAGAGTCAATGCTATCCCCATCAAGCCACCAATGACCTTCTTCACAGAACTGGAAAAAACCACCTTAAACTTCATATGGAACCAAAAGAGAGCCTGCATAGCCAAGTCAATTCTAAGCAAAAAGAACAAAGCTGGAGGCATAATGCTACCTGACTTCAAATTGTGCTACAATGCTATAATCAAAACAGCATGATACTGGTACCAAAACAGAGATATAGACCAATGGAACAGAACGGAGGCCTCGGAAGCAGCCCCGCATATCTACAACCATCTGATCTTTGATAAACCTGGCAAAAACAAGCAATGGGGAAAGGATTCCCTGTTTAATAAATGGTGTTGGGAAAACTGGCTAGCCATGTGCAGAAAGCAGAAACTGGAGCCCTTCCTGTTACCTTACACTAAAATTAACTCCAGATGGATTAAAGACTTAAACATAAGACCTAACCCCATAAAAACCCTAGAAGAAAACCTAGGCAAAACCATTCAGGGCATAGGCATAAGCAAGGACTTCATGTCTAAAACACCAAATTGGCAACAAAAGCCAAAATAGACAAATGAGATCTAATTAAACTCCAGAGCTTCTGCACAGCCAAAGAAACAATCATTAGAGTGAACCGGCAACCAACAGAATGGGAAAAAATTTTTGCAGGCTACCCATCTGACAAAGGGCTAATATCCAGAATCTAAAAAGAGCTAAAACAGATTTACAAGAAAAAAACAAACCCATTCAAAAGTGGGCAAAGAATATGAACAGACACTTTTCAAGAGAAGACATATATGAGGCCAACAAACATACGAAAAAAAGCTCATCATCACTGGTTGGTAGAGAAATGCAAATCAAAACCACATTGAGATACCATCCCACCCCGGTTAGAATGGTGATCATTAAAAAATCTGGATACAACCGATGCTGGAGAGGATGTGGAGAAATGGAAGACTTTTACACTGTTGGTGGGAGTGTAAATTAGTTCAACCATTGTGGAAGACAATGTGGTGATTCCTCAAGGATCTAGAAATAGAAATTCCATTTGACCCAGCAATCCATTACTGGGTATATATTCCAAGGATTATAAATCATTCTGTTATAAAGACACATGCACACATATGTTCATTGTGGCACTATTTACAATGGCAAACACCTGTAACCAACCCAAATGCCCATTGATAATAGATTGGACAAGGAAAATGTGGTACATATACACCATGGAATACTATGTAGCCATATAAAACAATGAGTTCGTGTCCTTTGTAGGGACAAGGATGAATCTGGAAACCATCATTCTCAGCAAACTGAAACAAGAACAGAAAATCAAACACTGCATGTTCTCACTCGTAGGCAAGTGTTGAACAATGAGAACACATGGACACAGGGAGGGGAGCATCACACACTGGGGTCTGTTGGGGGGAGATAGGGGAGGGACGGGGGGGTAGGGAGTTGGGGAGGGATAACATGGGGAGAAATGCCAGATATAGGTGAGGGGATGAAGGCAGGAAACCACATTGCCTTGTATGTACCTATGCAAAAATCCTGCATGTTCTGCACATGTACCCCAGGGCCTAAAATGCAATAAAATACATTAAAAAGAAAGAAAGAAAGTTAGCATTGTTAGGATACACAGCACATGCTCCAGGACAGATGGAAGAATAAGTTTCCACACCCTAGTAATCCTGTACCTTTATAGATTACAATGTCCAAGTGAATGAGGGTCACATCAGTCTTCAGGTAGCCTAGCTGCTATGCCTCTCCAGGCTATCATATATAAAACCAGAGAAGGTCTGTGCATAGACTGGTCTGCATATATGCCTGAGATAATCAAACTTACTGCTATACAATATATTATATGATTACTGGGTACAGATCGGTATAGTACCTTTGAGCATCTTCTTCAGTCTGTGTAGACCAATATTAGCCCAGTCCAGGTACACTCCTGAAATCAATACAGTGGGATAAAAATAAAGGGATTTGCTCTAGTGTACCCTGAAGCCAAGTCAACAAAACCTTAGACTGGCTGTGAGGCCTGTCCCCTATATAATACATAATAGATATAATGCCTGCTATCTCCCTTCCTTGAAATGTTGAAATATCTTCCTGGTTCTCCTATTCTGTAATTCTTTCTACTGTGTATAACTTTTCAAACATGGGCTGTGACGTTTACACCATCATAATTTTTGTTAATTATATTTAATTTATAATAAAAAATTAGTTCTTTGATTTTAAAATTATAAATATTTATAAAGATTATGGTTATTATCTTATTTAACTCTTCTATAAGCTTTCTAATTTTAAATTTTTATCACTTACTGACAGAGGTTTGTTGAAATTTCCAAATGTGGTTGTGGATTTGTAAATCTTTTTGTAATTCTATTGATTTATTCTTTTTAAATCTTAAAGCTCTGTTACTCAGTGTTGTTAAGTGTTATCTAAAATTGTTATCACTTCATGTTGAACAATTTTGTCTTTTTACCATTATCTAATGACCTTCCTGATCCCTAACAGTGGTCTTTGCATTAATGTCTACATTATCTGTTATTGACATGGCCAGACTAGATTTCTTTTGCCTAGTATTAATCTGATGTGTATTTTCTCACACTTTTATCTTCAAAATTCTATCTTTGCACTTTATATATCTCCTGTCAATAGCATATTTGCAAAATATTTAAATTCCATCTGACCACCAGCAGTGTATTTGGTGCTAGGGTGAGATGGAGAAGGAGATGCGTTCTTTCTCTGAGAAGGCAGAAGCTGAGTTAGGTACCTAAAGGTACACATCACAGGGGCTTATGGGAGCCAGCCCAGATACTGGTTTTCTGAGGCTTGGAGGACAATTCTGTGTTCATTCATAGGCCTGTGATGCCTGCTTTCTGCCTTTCTGATGGAAAACCAAGCATTAACATAAAGTAGGCACTTTGAAAACTCACCTGGAGCCAGGAAGGGTAGGATTGACTAGGTCAGGAGAAGTAGGGACTGCTTGCCTGAATGAAGAAAGTTCTCCATAACTAACTGGCTTCTAACACTTCATCCCTGACAAGAAGGGGCACTGCATAAATAGCAGGGAGAGGAAATTGAAACAATAGACTTCCAGGGATTTTTATTCACTCAAAAATTAATTCTGCACTCTACTACTTTGGAGCTAGGCTATTTTGTTACTAGAAAATAGGTTATTTTGTTAGAGAAAAAAGAAATTCTTCAGAAGCCATCTCGGTATTCTGTAGACTTTCCCTTGGGCTGGGAAAAGGGGCTTCTAAACTTCTGAGTGCCCTTTTTATATGTAAGAAGGAAGAAACCCAAACCCTCAACCTTATGTAGCTAAGCAACAGGGAAAACATCTTATATATACTTCTGGAAAGAGCAGAGCAGTCACACACATTTCTGTGTACTCCCTTTTTTCCTTTCTGCAGTTTTCTTCCTCTTCTCACTGCCACACTGCCCTCATCTTTGAATTTCTTCTGCTGGAATGCCACGCAGAGAACTCAGATCTCCTGATCTGCAGCCCAGGACTCTTGCCACTGTATCTGAGTTGTCCTTTGATAGTATGGAAGGAAAAGGGAACCTAAAGTGTGATACAGTTACTGCGTTCTTGTTTCATGTATGTTGTCTCCTTTAATTTTCCCGCTAATCTCTGATGTAGGTTATCATTTTACAAAAGAAGAAAAAAGACTCAGGGGATAAGCAACTTGCCCAAAATTACACTGAAAGTAAGTAGCTAAGCAGGGACTGGAACCAGGATCCATGTTTTTTCCATTACATCATGTTGTCCCCTGAAATTCCCCTCTGTAGAATTCCTGTTAATGCTTGCTATTCTGCAGCAGAATCCCCTCAGATCCCACACATGTACTTCTCTTTTGCCCCATCTCATGCATCAAAATTATGTCCTATTCCTTTAAAACCAAGCCGTTGTGGAAATGTTTAATAATCATCTCAAGGCATGAGTTGAGTCTATGCCCCCCTTGCAGCAGAAATAATGGGAGACTCCTGGAAACTGTGCAGTGATGGCAGGAATAAGTCTCTGCTTGTAGCAATTTAGGTACGGTAGTAAACCAAGGGCGACATTCTTGGTAGAAGTCTTCTGGGCACTTTGACTCTTTTACATCCAAAAGCTTGACTGAACTATATGCAAAAAAACTTTTTGTAGTTTTCTTAAAAATATGTTACAATGTCCCTCTTCCCTGCTTGGCTAAAGCAAAGACAAGGATTACATCAACACACTCACCCAACTCCACATCTCCCAAAGCTGAGGTTGTAAAATATACCTGCCCATTCTTTCTGTCTACACTTAACAAATTTTGAACTATAACAAGCACAGAAAAGTACAGAGATTAATATCATAAACAAGCTGTACTCACAACCCAGCTTTTATCAAATTTAATATTTTGTCATATTTTCTTCTCATTTTTAAGAAGTAAAACATTTCAGATGTATTAGGAGCACCCAGTATACCTGTCCCAATCCTATCCTCCACTCCCTTGTTCAGAAGCTGTTTTTGCTGAAATTGTTTCTGAAACAAGACATTTTATGAAATCATTTCTTCTATGATTTTTTTTTTGCATTTTTACTACATACATATATGTTTACAAACAGCATACTATTAGAGTGTGCATTTTTAAACTTTTTATAAAGCATCACACACCTTTTTACAATATGTTCTACCCTCAAAGTTTTGTTTCTAAGTGAATAAATGTAGCTGTGTTTCCTTCATTTTCTATTTCTGAATGGTATTCCATTGCACATGTCACAGTGTGTTTATTCTCTCATTTTGTTTGTTTCCAATATTTTGTTATTGCAAATCATGTTGCAATGAACATTTTTGTTCATGTCTTCCTGTGCACATGTGTGAGTTTCTCTAACTGTCCAGGATTGCTAGCCTTATTTTACCTCTGCTTAACTGAATGACACCAAGCAAATAAACATGTAAGTCTAGGAAATAGTTGTCTGATGCCTTTAATTTGTCCACACCTAGCTATCTTCCTTTTAGGAATGCTCACTTTTTATAACTCAAATAACAGTTTGAAATATTTCCCATGAACTCCAGAGTGTCAGGCATTAATTTCTTGAAAGGATTATTTAGTGTATTTATTTACTACAACATTCAATTTACTTTATTAGTTTATAATCCAAAGGGTACAAGATGCCACAAGACTATGTATTACATATTCAAAGTCCAATGTGGGAGAATAATTTATCCTGTTCGTTGAGAGCTATAAATAGAGAAGAAAGAAGAAGGAGATGTTTTTATGTTGTGCTGAGTTGCAGTAACAAATAGACCTTATCATGTAATGGTTCAAGAGAATAGAACTTTATTTCTCTGTCGTACAACACCCCAGGACGGTTCCAGGTCAGTGAGGGTGGCAGCGTTTCTTTATGCAGTCACTTTTCTGGGTCCAGGCTATTACTTTACTGACTTTAAAACATGGCTCCCCAAGTTGATCAGAAGTTGTCATCTCAGTCAGCCAGATGGAAGAAATAGCAAAAAGAGTGAATGGGGGCTCTGAGCCAGGATTGAAATTGTCAAATACCATTTATGCTCGCATTCCATTGGCCAGAAATTAGTCATGAGACCGCATCTCCCTGCAAGAGATGCTGGGAAATGAAATCTACCTGTGTTCCCAGATGGAAGAGCAAATGGACTTTGCTAATATGTGAATTTTCTCTTCCACAGGAAAGAGAAAAGGAATTGCTGCAGTTTTAATTGAAGTATTTGCAGCAAATATTTGCCAATATTAGTAAGAAGAAATAGGTAATACCAATTGAGCCAAAAACAATTTGCAATCAAAAGTGCTCTCTTTCTTCTTCTTTTCACTGGTGTACCTGCGCTATTTTTGTCTGCCTACATTTCATTTCCTCATCTATCTTCTGATAACAACAGATCTCCACTACCCAGTCCTCCCAGTTTTGGTAAGAATGCAGCCTGAGCCCCCCAAAAAGTAGAGTTGAACATAATGGCTGATATGCAGGAAGTTTGTTTGGAAATGATCCCACAGAGCAGGAATGAACGGTTGAGAGAATACAGGTAAAAAGGATACATGATCAAGGTGGCCACCACTTCTGTAGTGACTGATGCTCAATAATTGTATGCATGTAGACAAAATGTGGGGAGTATTTATCTATTGGTTCAGTTGAAGCTCTATCTTCAAGGTTGGTGGAAATATAATGGGGACTGGGCACTGTAGTAATGACTGGGCTACAAATGGGGATAAAAGGAGTTGCATTGGCACCCAAATGGTGCCTGAGACAGGTTACCTGCACCTTCAGGGCACAATTATTGGCTCATGAATGTACATACACTAAGTCAGAATTACAGAATTCTCCCACGGGGCTCACACCTGTAATCCTAGAATTTTGGGAGGCCAAGGCAGGCGGATCACAAGGGTGGGCGTTCAAGACCAGCCTGGCCAATATGGTGAAACCCCATCTCTACTAAATATCCCTCAGTATTTTTATAATAGCAGCTTGTTTCTAAGATCCTTCTTCCAAAGCTGAATGGAGGTAAGTCTGCACCTTCAAGCAGTCCTTTTCCTTACTAGAAGGAGAAAACTTGCCTGCAGAGGTGGGAGATGGAATCCTGGTGACATCAAGTCTCAATACCAGGACCTGAGGTTCTCAGAGTTAGCCTTGCAAATCTTACAAATCTCCCTTTCATCCTATGACCACACCCCATCCATCTAATAAATACTCTATCTTAGCCTAATTTGAGTTGGGTTACTGCCACTTACAACTGAAATGTACCTGAATGGAAACATAAAAATGGATAGATGAAAGTGGAGTGTTACTAAGTACACGCCTTCAAATCTAGAACTAGATGGCCTGTGGTAGTTTAAAGAACCGAAGGATCTCAACTCCAAGCCAGCTCCCCAAAACTCTTGAGCATCAGACTGAGGGTCAGAATCTTCCAAATGGCAGAAACATTTTCCCACTTTCAAACAGTCAGGAATTGTGAAACACAGCGAAAAGTACTGAGGCTTAAGAGGCGCTCAAGAAATGACAGCAAATCTTCTTTCCTCAGCTCCTTCCCAATCCCTTCCTGCTGTCCTTGCTCCCCACAGGCCGGACTATTACAACATAATAAACTCTACTCCTCTCCCATTGTAAATTGCAATCTGTTAGGATCTTGCCTGAGGACAGAGGCAGATTACCTCTGCCCAAAACTCTTGTGTCATTCTATCCAAAGGCAGAAGATTAAATTGAGATCCTAAGAATATGCAGACCTCTGAGTCCCAGCAAGAAAAAAAAAAAAAGTGGGGTTGGGATGGGTTCAGACTCAAGAATATAACTCAACAATATTTCTGACTCAACAATATTAGTATGTATTATGGAATCTCCAGAAATGTAATCAAAAAGCAGTCAAGCCAGATTTTAAAAGGTGTATGTCATTCATCTACTGGGATAGTAGAGCAGTGCCTGTTTCCCAGGCCTGGGCATGTATGGGGGACAAAGGGTGAAGTAGGCAAATGTGGGTGCTGGATAGACTGGCCAAGGAAACCACTTTATTGTCAAGGGATTGAGTCCTCCATGTTCCTGGTGTTGCATGCTGCAGACAAGTGAACACTAGGTATGTTTTCCCATTTACTTAAATGAAAATATTATTGTTGTTAGCCTCTCCTCTCCACACCCATTAGGAATGGTTAAAATACCTTAGCTGTAGAAGACAGGATCATAGTAAACTACCTACAGATCTAATTGAAAAATATGAGTGCCTCTGAGTTTTCAGATAAGTGTTCTTGGGAGTTTTTGGCATCACGTTAAGCAGAGGCACTATGAATGGGAAGAAAGTGTTGTGCGTACTGGGGCCCCCAGCACAGAATGTGTTGAGTCTCTGCTGTTTTTGTTAGTCCTTTGTCCCTTTCCTTCTGGGATAGTATCTTCCCCTCTTATGGAAGGCGGCTCCTGCTCCACATCTATTTCCCTGGGGTACTCATGGATCTGTGGATCAGAGTGTCCCTCAAAAAGCAGTCTGGTCAATCAGAGGATCCCCCACTCCCTGACCACAGTGCTGATTCAGAAAGCCACATAACCCCCGCCGGGCCAACCAGAATCTTTCCCCTGGATTGTTCTGCTTAGAACCATCATGGAAGATTCTTTACCCCTCATAAGAATGTGAATCTAAAGCAGCTACTACCCAAACTATTTGTCTGCTCAAAGGCTGATTAATCGGAAAGAATTAAGAGAAATAAGAGGCAAAAAAAAAAAAAGAGAGAGATGGAAATAGAAAGAATGCTGGAGGGTTGAGCCCTTGTCCAGTCTTGTGCTGAGGGTGAGCATACAAATGGAAGGGATGCATATTTATGTCCATATATTTATGTTATAAATCAAGCTAACAGACTGTTAAAGTATGTTCTAGTCTCATACTATAACAAACATACCTTCATAATGACTTGGAAAGCCAGGTTTGCTGTTAGGATTCTCATACTATTTGGGGTTTCTTTCCAGAACATGGTAGTGGTGGAGAAGGGGGTTGGACCTTGGCTCCAGCCTGTGGCCTTCCCATTTCTCTCCTTACCCCAGTCCCACCATGCACCAAAAGTGGATGCGTGTGTGTGTGTGTGTGTGTGTGTGTGGCAACTACAGCACACATACCCCAGTTCTACCTGCACACTCTCCCCCCACCAACAGTAGCCTTTTGACTATCCCTCAATGATATGAACCAGAAGAAGAGGCCTGTTCAGGCCCTGAAAGTGGGCTTGGGATCACTTGTTTAGGGAATTTCAAGTCTCAAGTACATGGAGCGTGGCCAAGAATAGGGGTGTAGGCTGCAGGAGTGCACATGCAGGTGGCCCCATAAACTCTTTTCTCAGGGGAGGGACACAGTCAGAGGAATATAGGTAAGGCTCAGGGGACGGTACACAGGCCTTGCCTGATAGAAGGGTAAGAGCTTACTTACATGGTTTGGTTGTATCCTCACCCAAATCTCACCTCAAATTTTAATAATCTCCATGTGTCAAAGGCAGGACCAAGTGGAGATAATTGAATCATGTAGATGATTTCCACCATACTGCTTTCATGCTAGTGAATAAGTCTCATGAGATCTGACGGTTTCATACATGGGAGTTCTCCTGCACAAGCTCTTTTGCTTGCCACCATGTAAGACATCCCTTTGTTTTTCCTTCACCTTCTACCATGACGGTGAGGCCTCTCCAGTCATGTGGAACTGTGAGTTCCACAAAACCTCTTTCCTTTGTAAATTACCCAATCCCAGATATGTCTTTATTAACAGCATGAGAAGAGACTATTACAGTAAATTGGTACCAGTAGATAGAGGTATTGCTGTAAAGATACCCAAAAATGTGAAAGTGACTTTGGAACTGGGTAACAGGCAGAGGTTAGAACAGTTTAGAAGGCTCAGAAGAAGACAGGAAGATATGGGAAAGTTTGGAACTTCCTAGAGACTTGGATGGCTTTGACCAAAATAGTGATATGGGCAATATAGTCCAGGCTGAGGTGGTCTCAGATGGAGATGAGAAACTTGTTGGGAACTGGAGCAAAGGTGACCCTTGTTATGTTTTAGCAAAGAGACTGGTGGCATTTTGCCCTTGCCCTAGAGATTTTTGGAACTTTGAAATGGAGATAAATGATTTAGGGCATCTGGCAGAAGAAATTTCTAAGCAGCAAAGTGTTCAAGAGGAAGCAGAGCATAAACGTTTGAAACATTTGCAGCCTGATGATGCAATAAAAAAGAAAAACCCGTTTTCTAAAGAGAAATTCAAGCTGGCTGTAACAATTTGCATAAATAACAAGGAGACAAATGTTAATCACAAAAACAATGGGGAAAATGTCTCCAGGACATGTCAGAGACCTTCACAGCAGCCCCTCCCATCACAGGCCTGGAGGCACAGAAGGAAAAAATGGTTTCATGGGCTGGGCCCAGGGCCCCCTTGCTGTGTACAGCCTAGGGACTTGGCGTCCTGTATCCCAACTACTCCAGCCATGGCTAAAAGGGACAAAGATACAGCTTGGGCTGTGGCTTCAGGGGGTACAAACCCCAAGCCATGGCAGCTTCCAAGTGGTGTTGGTTCTGCGAGTGCACAGAAGTCAAGAATTGAGGTTTGAGAACCTCCGCCTAGATGTCAGAGGATGTATGAAAATGCCTGGACATCCAAGCAGAGGTGTGCTGCAGGGGCAAAGCCCTCATGGAGAACCTCTGCTAGGGCAGTACAGAAGGGAAATGTGGGGTGGGAGCCCCCACGCAGAGTGGGGCATTGTGTAGTGGAGCTGTGAGAAGAGCACCACATCTTCGAAACCCCAGAATGATAGATCCATTGACAGCTTGCATTGTGCACCTGAAAAAGCCACAAACATTCAAGACCAGCCTGTGAAAAAGCAGCAAGGAGGGGAGCTGTAGTCTGCAAAGCCACAGGGGCAGAGCTGCCCATGGCCATGGGAGCCCACCTCTTGCGTCAGTGTGACTAGATGTGAGACGTGGAGTAAAAGGAGGTCATTTTGGAGCTTTTAACTATGCTGCTGGATTTTGAATTCACATGGAGTTTGTAACCTTTTCATTTTGGCCAATTTCTCCCATTTGAAACAGGTATATTTACCTAATGCCTGTACCTCTATTATATCTAGAAAGTAACTAACTTGCTTTTGATTTTACAGGCCCATAAGTGGAAGGGATTTGCCTTGTCTAAGATGAGATTTTGGACTTGAACTTTTGAGTTAATGCAGAAATGAGTTAAGACTTTGGGGGATTGTTGGGAAGGCAGGATTGGTTTTGAAATGTGAGGACATGAGATTTGGGAGGGACCAGGGGTGGAATGACATGGTTCGGCTGTGTCCCACCCAAATCTCACCTCAAATTGTAATTATCTCCATGTGTCAAGGGTGGAGCCAGGTGGAGATCACTGAATCATGTGTGTTGTCTCCTCCATACTGTTCTCATGGTAGTAAATGAGTCCCATGGGATCTGATGGTTTTTATAAATGGGAGTTCCCCTGCACAAGCTCTTTTGCCTGACACCATATAAGACATCCCTTTGCTTTTCCTTCACCTTCCACCATGATTGTGAGGCTTCCCATCCCTGTGGAACTGTGAATCCACTAAATTTCACTCCTTCATAAATTACCCAGTCTCAGGTATGTCTTTATTAGCAGTGTGACAACAGACTAATACACTTACCTTAAAAGGACTATATGTTTGTGTACCCTCTAAATTCGTATGTTGAAACTTTAACCCCCAATCGGATATTACTAGTGGGTAGGGACTTTGCGGGTAATTACACTTAGCTGAGGTCATGAGGGTGGAGGCACCATAATGGAATTGGCGTCCTTATAAGAGAAAGAAACTAGAACTCACTCTTTTTGCCATGGGAGGCCACAAGAAAATGGCTGTCTCAGGAAGAGGACCCTTAGCAGACACGACTCTGCCAGCCTCCTGATCTTAGATTTCCCAGCCTCCAGAACTGTGAGAAATAAATATGTGTTTTTAAAGCTACCAGTCTATGGTATCTTGTTACAGCAGCCCAACTTGATGAAAACAGGAATAGGCTTTTTTCCAGGGTCTAGGATCCCTGGGGCTGTCCTGGCTCTGGCAGCACGTCTTGGCTGGGTGAGCTGTCCTTCAAATAAAGCCTTTTTATAAATTTGACTAGTTTGATAAGTTTCTGCTACCTGCAACTGAAAGAATCCTTATTAATAAGCTTATAATGCCAAGCAAGTGGTTCGATTTTTATAAAGCATTTATTTCTATCATAACTTTCTAAATCAACCTTCTTCCTCCAGCACTCTGGTAAAAGATACTCTTGAAAGTCATGAATCCAATGGCCTTTCCTCCATTCCCAATTAGCTGATCTTCTCTATAGCATTTGAATATGTTAAACATTCCCTTCTTTTTGAAAACCTCTCTTAACTCTGGAATAATAAATAAGCTTAAAGCTCCTCCTATTTTTCAAAGAGCTTCATTTAAATAGACTTTGTTAGCTGTCTCCCCAACTAGAAATGTTCTTCAAAGTATAATCGTCCTTCCTGGCTGAAACCATTTTCAAAAGCCATTTACTGGGAATAATTATTTGAGTCATAATAGTGCTCTCTCATTTCAATGAACCCATTTGTTCTTATACCTCAAAGTATCACCTCCTTAAAGATTAATTTCAAACTCCTATCTCCATCTTTGACTTTGATACCAAGTTCCATTTTTATGTCTTCACTTACTGGATGCTTACATTTGAATTTTCAGCTTCAATGAAACCACAAAAATTGCACTTATCTTCTATAGCTGGGTCTTTCCCATTTGGGGTAGATTTTGTCAGTTTTGTCAGTGATTTGTTTTCCGAGTCCCCAGGTTTTAAACAAATACTACCTTTGATTCCATTCTATTATTCTTGCTACGATGTCCCAATGATTCTTTTATTGTAAGATGATTCCTATTCATCCTGTTTTTTGTTTCCCTTGAAGCAACCTCTATCTGATCTGCTTCCAGTTCCTGTTCTGCTCTAGTTTACCTTCACTCTTTTACCAGAATAATCCTGCTACAGTAGCATTTTTTTCACATGGCGTTTTTTTCCTCCTGCTCAAAAGCCTTCAATGTATCTCTGTGGCCTGAGGAAAAGTCCAAACATCTTTGTCTGACATGCAGTACCCTGCAAAATACAGGCTCAACTTTGATCTCTAGTATTTTATTCTACTCGACTTTAAAATTAACTCTCCATCTCTTCCAGGTCCATCTTGCCCTACATCTCTGAACACAAATTTCTCATCCCTTTATCCCTGCCTTCACCGCTTCTTCTCCACTCCTTCATTTGAATGGCCATCACCTGTTCTTTACCTGTCCAGAACCTTAGTGATAAAATTTAAGTCCTAGTTCTTTTGTAAAACCCGTTTCCCATTTCAGCTCACAGCATGTTCTTTCTTCCTACTCTGAACTTTTTTTTATCTATACTGTTTGATACTTATTAATATATTATCTTGAACTGTTACATATTTTTGCATGCTAAAGTTGCTTTTTATACCAGATTTTAGTTGGGATGAAAACAGTATCTATGTCTCACAATTTGGTTTTTCTGTCTTCCCCATGACAACACACCCCATGTTATACACACTGGATCCTTAAGAAATTTTAGCTTTCTATTCCTTTACTCCAAAACAAACAGCCATGCTTGTATGAAGTCTTTTTTTCATATGATGTCTGGTATTGTGAATGCTAAAGATACTGATTTTTAAAATGCTAAACTCTAATAAAAGTTCCACTCTACTCTCATCTGTTATAATAATCAATGTCCTCTCTTCCTCTGACCATTGTCTTTGTTTCTGAAGAAAAATAGATTATTTTCCTGTTTCAAAGAAAATAATATCACACTCAGATAAAGTTTTCTTGTCTATAAGCCCTTCTTACCTTCACTCTTCTGCATGTAATCTCAGATCCTAGCAGATCTGTTTTTTGAAGTTCAAAGAGAAAAGAATCCACAGGTTCAAATGTATATAACAAAAGACATGGTAGTATCCTTCTTTCTTTTTATTGAAAAGAAATCATTTCTATTCTAGCGCAAACAATGTATATTTTACAACATAAAGCAAGATATAATTTACATATTATATTTCTTATGAGATCTTTATACCCTAAATGTCATTCCCTTTTTTATTAAGTCACCTCTTCTGGTTTAATTTAACCTGCCAAGTACCCTACAAATCAGCATCTTGTTTGGAGGGAGATTGAGGACACAGACCGTTCCTATGTATTCACCTGTATCTGGTATCATGACGGTGAGGAACAGGGATAAGTCTTGATGTTTGTGGCCCTGAAGCCCTCCACTGACAACTGGCTTAAGATCCAAACCACTTCTTCTCCAAATCACATACCAAACTTGTATTTTTAAAAATCAACAATAAATGAACAAATTTGAGAGCCTGCACTACATGTATACTTCTTGATCAAGTGCTTAGATAATAGATGCCTGTGGTATTGGTTCACCAGCAGTGAATATTACTTTGGCTGACCAGCACTGGTTACTCTATGATATTTCCAGACATCACTTGCCCGAGACATTGAATAGAACCCCCCAATTTCACCTGTCATTTGGGTTTGTGGGTTCAGGCTTTGCTGTTTACCACTGGAAATGGATGTCCAAATGAAAATTTCAAATGACTTTGCTTCACATATCCCTCTAGCTAAGATTTCTCCCTTCTCAATAAAATCTTTTCATGTATGATTTCTGTTCCCTCCCTATAGTTCAAATCTTAGCCATTCTCTCCGAACTCCAAACCTCCAAAGTTCACCGTTTTCTTGGGTTACACTCATTTCACTTAAGAATGTTTCAGTCTGTTGGGATGTACTGTTCTTTCAAAACTTGATAATCTACAGCAACTAATGGGACAGATGGATGAATGTAGAAACTCTTCAGGAAGCATGTAATGTGTGCTGTTCAGCAAGCCTACTTGAATCATTCAGTAACAAATGTTTTAATAGTAGGTTAAAAGAAGAGAGAATCAATTGGTGAAAGCAAAATGTATAAGATGAGCTTCATTATTATTTAAAGAACTGCAGAATCAACATTTGAAATACAATTTCAGATTGGTGGCTATTAGACTGAAATAACATCACCCTTAGCTCAATCTGATATGCCAAGGGAAATACAAATATGTGCTAAAAGTGCATCTTAAACCCCAAAATCCTTGTCTGTCACTCAGAGTACAAAGTTGGCATATTTGACCAAAATTGATCCAAAGTTTTTTAATTACTCACAACTAAAAGTTATTAGAACTAAGCCGGTCAGGATGAAAATATAAATTAAAAATATTCTGTTCTATGTGTCTTAAATTATTCTTTGGTCAAATGATGTGATTTTTGAGAGATCTGAAAATATAAACCTATTTCTCATTTCCAAATACAAGGTTATAAGTATGTACAGCAAGGTAGCATTTCCTTACTAGAAAACAAGGCTTCCAGGTACCGTATCATCCCATTTACATTGTACACTTTAGTCCCTTCCTCCCATGGCTACAAAGTGCTGGACATACAGAGAATACAGGAAAGAAGAAAGGAGCAAATGAATAGAGCCTCACAACACCCCTGTGAGGTAGGTAAGTATTGTTAACCCCATTTTACAAATGGACAAACTGAGGCACAGCATGGTAGTAATGTAGTTGGTCAAGTCCACCTGGCAAGTTACAAAAGCATGGCTGGGAACAAAGAAAAAGAAATGAAAGATCAGTCCTGGCTCCCAGCCCTAGACACTAAACTTTATTTCAAAATATTAAAAAATAAAAATAGCCCACAATTGCCTTTTAAATGTTGGAATTTGGAAAAACCTTTAGGTATTCCACTTAAACATGTGTCTTTCATATTCCTGTTGAGTGAAGAAAGCGTAGATGACTAGTTTTCCCTCTTCTCACTAACTGCAATTCCCATGATAGATCAGATGTATCAACATCTCACCAGAGCTCAGGCTCCAAACTCAAGGACATTTTTATAGCCTCAAATAGTTTCTAATTCATTTAAAGCCCTAATGTGAAAATGAGACCTGTCCTCAAACAGCCGCCCTATCAATTGTTCTCTGGCTTTAATGAGAATTTTGTGTAGAAAAAGAAAAGCAGCAGGATCCCTAATTAATGTCTCATCACTATAGAGAGAAGAACAGTGGTGATGGTATGTAATTTGCTTTTTGTATTGTTTGGGAAACTGGAAACTCAAGTTTGCAATATATATATATATGAATATACATATATATTCATATATATATTCATATATATATGAATATATATGTATATTCATATATATATTCATATATATATGAATATATATATATATTCATATATATATCTATATATACACACACACACACAGTACATATATAACTGTGCATCTCACCATCCTTAAGGCACCAAAGAGATGTGGGCATGGCTTTTACAACTCACTCTTTGTGTTTCTAGAGAAATTTCTCTTCCTCTCTCATGTGAAAAATATTTCTTATACCAAACGGTCTGTGATAGCAAATCATTTAAACACAACAAATATCTTTAACTTAAGATAATTGATGGTTTGTGTGGGGTGAGGGGTGGTGGTGATAGTGATATAATCTATAGCTTCGAGCTTAAATATATAGCTTAGATGTAGAGCTTAGTACTTAGAATTAGCCAGACACAGCCAATTACATTGGTTCAGACAGTCCAGTGACCAGATGTTGTGCACAACTCTTTTTTCAGAGGCTGCTGGAAAAACCTTACCATGACCAACAAAGATGGAGACAATGAGAAAGGGAATTATGTCTGTCCGGCACAGGTTCTTCAGAAAGACTTTGGCTTTTCAAAAGCTGCTACAGCTTCTATAAAGAGAACTGGGAAGAGGACAGGTAAGGCACTCAGGTTCAAACAAGTCAATGAGGAGACTAGAGGCAATCATTCTGGATATATATATAGTTTCTTTGGCTGCTGTAGTTTTTAAAATAACTTTATACACTCATGGGGGTGGCTGGGTGGGCTGAACCTAGCTGAAGAAGCTTGGAGTATATTAAGCAAAGCATGAATAGGAAGAAAAACAAAATAAGCACACACAGAAACAAGTGGTGGTGGTATCCCAGAGGGAGGAAGAACATTTGTTAACTAATTTTCATTTTGCTCCTCTCCTGCTTTTCTCTGCCATGGTCCCAATGTTTTAGTTCTGTTTTTTGTTTGTTTGTGATTTACTTTTTTCCCCCAGCAGATGAAGAAATAACAGAGCGGGATAGGTGTCTTATGGTTTTTGATTTCTTCTTAGGCCTGTTTAATTATTTTTCCTCAGTTGACTGTTGGCACCTGGTTCCTCTGTAAACTATATTCCTTGGCCTTCAGTCTCAGGTTGGCAATGCTGTTGGCCATGTTGATGCCCTGTGCAGGGCTATTGTTGGCACATGTGGCAGAATATGTAGCCATGGCGCTGTAGGGACAAAGGAGAGAGCAGGGAGAATAACAGGCATTAGTTTCACAAAGCTGCAAGTCCGTGCCCCAGATGGATGTACTCTCAGCATGGGGGCAGGCCGGGGCAATGGCTTGGACTAGATGGCCTCTAGGGTCCCTTACAGCCCCAGCTTTCCATTCATCTAAGGTACTTAGAGAAGAGTGGCCGTGTTTTGAAGAGCAGGAGAAAGTGATGTAGAGTGAGGAAAGGGAAGGAGAGGTATTTGTTGTGTTGGTAACAGTGAGTAATGATTTATTTCTGGGGTGAGAGAAGAAAGTTGCTCAAGTTGAATAGCAGGTGTTTCATCCGCTGACTAATTAAAACGCTATTTAATCTCTCTTCCTGCCTAACTCCCCAGCCTGTAGGAGCAGTGAGGAATAGAAACAAGCATTTGAAAATAAATTAAAGGGAATTTTGCTCCTTCATCATGGATAGCTGACCTTAATTCTAACACATTTTAAATAATCAACAAATGCCATAATAAATAATGTGCATGGAGAACCAGTTAAACAATCCAAAATAAGTTCTCTGCCATCCTTGATTTACTGGTTGATAGCACCAAGCATTGCTGAATCAAGAGGTTACTAACCCACTGGCCTTGATTTTATAACCTCTCTTCAGAAGAACTTGAATAGCACACTCTGCCGTTTGGGTCAGTTATTTTGGAAATGTTTAAATCTCCTAGATAAACTATCAAAGGCTCCATTTTCAGCATTCTTGACCTCAGAGGTAACTGTTTCTCACTGTCCTTATTGCTGAGAAAGATCTGAAGTTGTTTTTCATTGCCAGAGTTTATAATTAAGACCTGAGAACACCGCTAGGCAGAAATTTATCATTGGTGGGTTTCTGTTAATTGCATCTATGAATCTCTGTTAAAAGAAAAAGAAATGGTTTCATAGACTTAGTAGCAAATCACTCTTTCTACTAAATAGTTAAAAGTGTACTCATTTTAATTAAATAAAAATGTTTCTAGTTGCTTCTAAGATTAGCAAAATCCCTTTCAAGTGAGGGCTGGAATGAGATAGACTTATAAATGGAATGACATGTGCTCTTCTGTTGCCTGCATTCCAATGGAATTTTGTCAGTCACATAAGAGTTTGTGGTTCTGGGGATCAAGTGACAAGATCAGAAAGAGAGAAAAGTAAAGCTACTCCACAAATAGAATATATCATTGATACTTATTTGAGACACAATGTAGTCAAAACTCATAATAACCTATTTCAGCTCATCTACTAATAATTAACGCAAGAAAATTAAGTTAAAGAAATATAATGAGTCCCAGATCACTAGGTCTTTCCAGAAATACACATCTTTAATTAAAAATCTTTATGGACCTGGTTAAGTGTATGGGTGTGTATGTGTTTACACACATACATGTATGTGTTCTGACACAAGGAGAAAGAAAGGTTACAAAGGGATCCTACTTTCTTCTATTTCATTTTTGCGTGCTTCATTCTTTCTCATCATTTTGTGGTAGATGGTCTCAACCCTCTAGACAAGGTTAGGTTCTTTTACAGCACACTGAACTTTTGCTTTTAGCATTTAATTCAAGTTTAGCTAATAATTTGCTTAGTATCTATCACTGTTTCAACTATGAGCTCCATAGATCAGACACCACATCGGCCTTGTTCACAAGTGTATCCTCAGGTAGAGATGACACCATATCTAGTACTGTATGTTCAATGAATAGACAGATAACTAAAAATAGTTAGATATAGTATGATTAAATTGATTCCTGCTCGATGTCATTGGTTTCTGTCATTCTGCTAAGAGTAATGATCTCTAAAAAAAAAAAAACAAAAAAAAAATCTTATCACTTTGCTTTTATTCATAGGAACTGGTCCTTAAAGTCAATTTTACTATCGTAATAGAAAGAGCAAAGTCAGTTGCATATGACAGAAGCAGTAGCTGATGACTGTGTATACTTGGATCCATCAAAAAATATCTTTCACAATAAAAACTGAAGAAATTATTAGTACAATCTAGAGTTTTAGAATAGACTATCACTTCTACCACTGCCTACAAAATGATAGAAGCAGAAGAGTTCCCAGTTAAGGTAGGTTTAAGTTAGAAGTGAGATAAATGACCAGAACAATCCACTAAAGTGGGATAAGTTTTTTTTTTTTTTAAGAATGTACCAAGAAATGTCATTTATTTTCAAAATCCATATACATATTATCATTTAGTTCATGGTTCCATTCAAGACCTTATAATAAATGTATGTAAACTCACAAAACCTATATTCAAAAAATTTCTAGGATATGCCAAGAACCCAAACATCTAAATAGCTGAGAAAAAAAGACTATTGGATTTGGGAAATGTTCCTAAGTCATAGTTTATTATAAAATCAACCAAGTCAACCTTTCTCAATCAGTTTTCTGTGAGAGAATTAAGCCCTAAAGATGATGCACAGTTAGTATAATTTTAAACACACAGAAGAGAAATTGGAATTAGGAGTTGTCTATATTATTTGCAAGTATTGAGAAATAAATTTGGATGGCTTGTGAAAACAGGCTAAAACTACATAAAATAGTTCTCTGATGCTAAGTTGTAGATTGTCATAGAATATTGTGCTCTTAAGTACTTGGTCTAATTTTTTGAGGGATGTGTTTTTTGTTTTTTGAGATTCTGGACAAGCAAAGTCCTATTTAACAAAAATTTGCTCTTTCTTAGATAATCAAAGTTGTATTCCATCTCTTTAGCTGAAAAGGAAGATTGGAACCTTGGAATCTTTAGTTTACTGAAGATACTATTGCTGTTTCCCAGAAATGTCTACATAGTAGTGATTACAAGTGGCCTATTATATGACCATTTTTGTTGTAGTGATTTCAGAGTCAACTACCTTTACCACCTGATATTATAGTGAGGACTTAGTAGGGAACATATTTCTTGGAAATACTGAGTTTCTCTCTCGAGTGTAGGCAGGACAGTAATATCCCAAATGAGAAGAATGTTGATGCACTTTCTATCTCAAACACAAATTAATGGGAATTAAGATCATCGATTGCATGGGAGATTGGATATTCACAGGAACATTTTTCACGTAAATGGCAGCCTGATTTTCCACAGTAAAGAACAGTGCCCTTGTCTGATTATATGATGACATTATTATAAAAACATCACCAAAGGCGAGTCTGTGACAATGCCTTATAGGTATCCCTCAAATTAGTGGAGCTTGAGGATTAAAAAGCAGTTGTTTTTAATGAATGAATTTTGCAATTCTCTAGGAGCTTGATAGGTGATAACATCTTCACTTGATAAATGCTTAGGAAATGTATAAACTTTCAAAATTGATTTAACTTGTTCCAGCATTCCTTAGCCACAAGAAGTAGGCTAAAAGAACTAAAGCCATCTTAATTCATAGCCTCTTAACAAAAGTTTAGAATATGTAATCCTACAAATAGGGATTCCAATAATATTTTGGGCACATATTAAATAATTGCAAGTCTGTTTTCCAGTAATTTGACATGGATCTAGCTTCTCAGTTTATGCTAAGGGTGCCATATAGGCAAGCAGTGAGCAGTCCTTGGACACACCAGTGAAAAGCAAAACTTATTATTACAAGTCAGAAAAGACAGAATTAGTGAGTACTCTAAGAGTAGCTTAGTCATTCTTCAAATATGGCATTAGAAGTAAGATGGAGAGGACCTGTCTCCTAAAGTGTCAACAGATGCAAGACAGCCTTGAGCGGCTGCCAATATGAAATTGTTCATGACCATCTGCTTTCCATGTCATGGAAACTTCTAAAGTTCTGCTTTAGGAAAAGAAAAAGAACCCTGAAATGTTTTCTTAAAGGTCCAATGAGGGTAATTAACTGTTTTCAACCAATTTATAGAGCCATTCAGAGCATGTAAAATAGCCAGTCCTTCCTATACAGGATTCAGCTTGCTCAGATAAAATGGGGAGATTGAAACTAAGTGATCTGTACAGATTAAGCACATGACAACAACCAAAAGCCTGCTTAACAGCACCAGAGATCCTGCCTGTTGGTCTTGCCTTCTAAGTAAAACCCATTTATTCTTGGAAGTAGGGTACAGACATAAGCTGAGTCCTGGGACTGAGTTTCTAGGCTTTGGCTAAAGAACCATTTTTAGTTAGTTTTAGTAAAGTTCTTTGTGTCAGTGACCAAGAAACCACATTACTAAATAAAGTGCATTGAGAAATTAGGGATTCATAATAAATGCTTGATCCTATCTGTTGACTCAGCTAGTCTGCACTGGGACTTACACAGAGCTGACACATTTAAATCAGCTTCAAATGTTTCCATCTCCTTATTTGGAGATTCCTAGCAGATGCAGCACAGCCATAGATAGCAGAATGCTAACCACCAGCAGGGTTAGAGTACTGTTTTCACTGGGGACAAATCATTTTTATCATTTCAATCTACCCTGAAAGCTGTGAGAGGAAAAAAATATGTTAAAATGACTACCAAACATAGAGGAAGTACAGAAAATACTATTCGTGCTATGATTTTAAACTTGGGAAACTTATGAACAGCTGCTTCTCTGCTTTCTAAAAACCTACAGTGTTAAGTCCTGCAAATCACAAAACAATGGATAGCTTGGGGAAAAAATAATACCAGACTCATTTTTAGCTCTTTGTTTTCTATGTGGCCCTTTGAACAAATGATGGCAAGGTGTTTAAAATTTCACCCTAAAAACAAATCTGTCGGCCTAAGAAGTCTATGAAATCCTTGGGTTTCACCAGCTCAGGATTTTTTCAAAGACTGTAGGGGTTATGGTGTTCAAGATGTGATGCATAGAAGTTGCAGAAAGTCTCTTTGGTTAGTTCTTTTGTCAGTGCAAGAACAACGGAGGTATACTTGCTTCACCTGACAAAATGTAATACCAGTTTTCCTAGGGAAATTTACTTTTAAAAAGAGATCTGGTAAATTCTTTTGAAAGGGATCTTTTGTGATGTAAATAATTAACTTCTGTTTCTAACTTCTGTACTGAAATTCAGAAGTTGATTTTCTAATACGTATATTTATTTCTTAAAGTGAACACACTTGTACATTTCATTAGTAAGCTTTCAGTTTGTACTATATTTTCAGTGATTTTTCTGCCATTTTTAACTTTTCATTTTAGAAATATTTTCATATATAGAGCCTCTTGCATCTTTCTTTTGTTGCAAGATTTTTTTTTTGGAAGTGCACATTGCTTATTGGTAGGTTCCAAACACCCCTGTGAAATAAGCAATGGGGAAACTAGTGCTAGCTTCATGTTAGATACAAAGCTACATAAGAGAACAATGATCTCACTGACCTGAGGAGCAGCAGAAGCCAGGACAAGAACATAGTTCTTCCAAACCCTGTCCTGTAACCTACAATGCCTCACTATTTAAAGTGTGTACCAAGTGTCAGCAGCATCAGCATCACCTAGGAGCAAGTTAGAGATACAGAATCCAAGCTCCACCCTGGACTTAATGAATCAGAGCTTGCACAGTCACATGATCCCAGATACTTCCTGTGCACAGCAATCTCTGAAGAGCCCTGCTCTAGACTAGTATCATACTACACTTCATTTTGTGGACATGCTTTCTCACAGCTCTGGTTCCCAATAGTATTCCTCACTTGAGGGCTTCACTGCTGAAATTTCTAGAACTGCAAACCCCACTTTCTTAGACACTCTAAATTCCCACTTAAACCCTACCCCAAGCAGCCGCCCTCTTCCCCCTCTGACAAGTTACCTTTTCAGTGTCTTCCGTTAGAATCCGTTATGAAGCCCCTCGTGTAAACAACATCTTGGGAGGGACGAGGATCTATTTTTGAAAGTGTGAAAGGGAGAAATAAGCCAAATGCGTTCAGCAGATGTCAGGCAGCACCATGACCACGATCAAATGAGGTGGGGAGAAGGATGGGGAGGGAAGCTTTGGACAGAGATAGTTGGCCTCTTTCACTCATCACTAGCTTCCTTTTAAGCCCAGCCCTCCCTCTGGAAATGGCACTTCAGGTCAATGCTGCAAAACCAGGCCATTCACTATTCACCTCATCTAGGAAAGGATGTCTCTGGGAAAATGTTTCTTGGCTACTTCAGCTCAAATAGCAGTCAAAAGTTCAGGACTTGGTTGATCACTGCTACCCAAGAAGTAAAGCACTGCAAGATTAGTGAGTCTGAATAATTCCGGTGCTTGCGTGTGCTTTAATTCTTACAATTTGCCTAAGAAAAACAGTTCCGAGTTAAGCAATGGGTATGGGTGCCAAAAACAAGCTTCCTTTAACTGGCCAAGGATGGGTAAAGAAGACACCTGCCAGACAACAGTGTCTGTGTTAGAGAACGCTTTGTGCCCCTGATGTCTCAGTTGCCTGCCTAATGTCATCACCTCTAACATGCTCAAGGGAATGAGTGAGGTCATGATGTGCTATAATTAGAGCAAACTATATGTCCCAGTTTGCCAGAGACAATCTGGTTTATACATGTTGTCCTAGTATAATTATTAATAGCACTCCCCTTTCACTCTAAAAAAATCCCAGTTTGAACAATAAATTATACAGCTACCACTCTGGATGTAAAAGACACCTAGAAAAAAAAATGTGTTGGCTATTTTCCAACCCATAATTCTGATCATATGCAAATAACTGCTTTTGTGCCTTGGTTTTCTCCTTTCTTTTTTCAGGGAATAACTGTGGAAGTCAGCAAACTATCCTTTCTGGCAAAACTGTCTTCTCACTGTCCCTGATTTGTATGACCAAGCCACATCTATCAGTCCAATGGTATGCCCACACCCCACAAAGCGTGGACCCCAGCTGCAGGTATGCCTCACTGATCTAAGATAGCTCTTGAATAAAAAGGGGATTTCAGATAGTTTTCCAATCTTATACTTTTTTTTTTTTTTTTTTTTTTTTTTTTGATACAATGCAAGGTTTAATTTGAATGAAAATACAGTCATGTGGCTTAACATGTTGTATAAAAAGAGGGATCGCAAGCATTGAGGGATTGCAAGCATTAGTTCTAATTCTGCTTGCTGAAGGCTTAAATTTGGGTAAGTATTTAGTCTCTTCTTTGGAAGCAGAGCAAGACAGAGCTGTCACACAGGAGTGTTCCAAGAATTAACCAAGAGAAATGCCTTTTAATGAGTGTCACATGTGAGATAACTAACTTGACGTAATAGTACCAACAAGAACAGTGAGTTAATTTTTCATAATACAAAAGGTCTATAATTTCCTTTGCTTTGAATCACTTGTTTTTCTTTTTTATTTCCTTAACAATATTTCCTATCAGGTTTCAAAGTGTGAAATCATAACATAGTTTGGTTCTAAACATAGTAGAAAATTCTCCAAGTAACAGAATAGCTTTTTGCTACTTTTAGAAATTAACCAAAATATAAACACTTCAGTCAACATTGGTTCAAAAAACATTGTCATTGATTAAATTATTGCTTTAACATCACTTTTCTACTTATATCTGAAGATTAATTTATTCTTCATACAGAATATGAACAATCAGATTTTATGATATTTAATTTTTACAAATTCAATTTCTAAGAGAGAAATGATGATATAAAAACATACCATGAAATGAGTAAAACCTACTAGGTTATATGATTTTAAGTGAAAAGAGCAGGATACAAAATAATATATACACTAAGGCTATACCTGTATAAAATATTGAACTCTAATCACAGAAATGAATATACTACTTATGTCAAGATGGTGAAATTATGGATTTTTAAAAAAATGTGTCCAGTATTTCTACATAATTCTTTCCATTAAAATAGAATATTTCCAAAAAAGGCATGCATAAATTGCCATGTTAATATTGCCATGTTAATATTGCCATATGCTAAACACATATGATACAGACACTGAGGCTCACACGGCTGAGGTCCAAGTAATATAACCCTATATTAAATCAGGAAGGATTTCATCCCCATTCATGCAGTGTGCTGTGTGCAGCCTCTCACTGGTAAGGACCATGTGACAGCCATCTGGCTTATTTATGACTGGTGTGAAAAGTTCTTATGGAGGACCCAGACAGAAAAAGGAGCAATACTTCTTGGTTGTGATCAAATTCAAACCAGAGATCTTGAAACATCAGGCTTTGAACCACACCCATTTTCCAATCCATTAAGCATGTTCTTGAACACACTAAATTTCTCTTATACCAATATATATGAGAAATAAAGCAGCCTCCATTTACTTAAAATATTAGAGAATATGTGATTTCACAATGGTCTTCAAAAAATGTGTTTTTAGTAAATCTTATAGGAGAGGAGTTTAAATTCAAAATAGGGCACACAGATATTACTAATGTTTCAAGCTCAGCAAGGTGTACCACCATCTGAGTGCAATAGGGCCCAGAATAAGACTTCCCCAGACACTGGGTCTCTATATACTAAGACCAAAAGAATTCAGGCTAATTTTATAACAGGAGATATAAAAGAAATTTCCAAGTGCATTTACCATGTTTCTCTAAATGAACTGATTTAGAATAGAAAGAAACATTTAGATGAGGCTTTTTGCTTTGATTAAAACTGTCAACCTTTGAAAAATATTTGCATTTCAAGATGTGGCATTTCACATCAGGAGTTCAACTTCATCTGAGACATAATCTTTTATATTTCATTTAAAACCTCTCCTTAAGCCAATAAATAACCTTGACAATAAAAAGGTAAACAAAAGCATAATAAATGAATTTGTGAATAGATCTTCCTCCACTAAAATCAGCCAGGGAGAACACATAGGCTTGACCTCGTTTCTCAGAGTACTCAGGTCCCCTTTTACTTTCAAAGAAAGGCACTCTAGACTAATCCAATGGGTTAGGCACTTGTGTCTCAGCTTCCCTTCAGGCATTAGCCTATATTTTCTGAATAGCATAATAATTGGAGGTTAAAAGCCTCTCTATGAAATTGAAATAGTACTCCATTAATTAATTAATTAATTTCTTTAAATTGTTCAACTTTTTAATATAAAAGTTTAGTGTAAATTATACATTCCTTTATTTAAAAGAAACACACACACACACACACACACACACACACACAAATATACACAAACTGACCCCCAAAGAAACCTTCAGACAAGTAGACAAGAATTAGCAATAGATTAGGAAGGCACTTGGCATTATAAGAAATTCACAACTACTAACAAAGAACTTTGGCCATGAAAGTGATCAGAATGAACTTGGGTTTTCTTTCCTTCCCTTTCTGTCATAGTCCCTCTCTGTCTGTCTCCTTCCTTCCTTCCTTCTTTCTTTTCTTCCTTCCTTCTTCTTTTTTTAAATTCGAAGTCAGTTTTACTGCAAAGTTTGCCTTTGGCCCTATACTTGGAGCCTTACAAGTAAAGTCCCTACATTTGCATAATACAACAAATTTATCTTAAATTTGGAAACAGGGTAAAGTTTTGTTCCAGAATGGTCACAAGAGGGACACTGGGCATAGCTTAATGATCTGCTCTTTTAGATTCTTCCTCATCTTTGAAACCTTTGCAAGAGTTCCTGAGTCCAAGAGGAGATTGCTGAGATAGCCTGCCCCTCTCACTTCTGCCCCAAACCCTGCTCCTGGGGCAGCTAATAATCTCCTGGGAAAATGTGGGGATGCCAGCAATTGAATGTCTCTGAAGAGATTAACCCAGTAAGAAATGTCAGTGACCTGCACAAGCAGCTTGAAACATGACCAACCGCTGAGAAACATGTGGAAGTGGAGCAAGGGAGAGTGGGCCAGTCATTCACCTGTACGGAGATGCTGTCCCCCAGGAGAGATAATCGGTGGGTCTCGGAGCAGGACGAGGTACGATGGGCTGCTCCACAGCAGTCACGTCTCCTGAGTAGGATTTGAGGAGGGAAGCATTTTTATTGGCTAGCATGGCTCTCTCATTCCTGCGGAACTTGGCTCTTCGGTTCTGAAACCACACCTGGAAAATTGTTAGGAGGAGAGAGGGCATGAGGAAAGAGGAAAAACAAAGAAGGGGATACATGAATGAAATTCTGGTTGATTTTACTATATAACACCTTCCAAAGGAAGATATAAGATGGCTATGGAATTCTCCTTAGAACAATAGAAATATGCCATACTCCTTCCCTCATGAGGGCCATTCTTAAAGTTCAAGGCTATTCTAACAGGACCATACAATTCTCCAGTAATCAGGTCTCCAGAGATGAAATCTGTGACTGACCCACAGGACAGCAAAATATGGGTTATAATCCCTGTTACAATGGTAATCAAGAAAAATGAAGAAAAATCTCATTAGACTTCTGCCACTGAAATAATGACTTTTCTAAAAGCTTTTTCAAAATTCTTTCTTCAAAATGTGAAAATCGCATCTGCTTTCACAATAATTATTAGATATTTTAAGGAAATTTCCGATCTCCCAAAAGTAGATGTTCCAACAAAGATTTAAGAAGAAAGTGTTTTATTTGGGAGGTGCAAGGAACACCAGTAGAGGAGTGAAGAAGTAACATAGAAGATAAGGTAATCACTAAAGAGTGTACTACTAAACAAGTTGTCTCTGTGGCGGCTCAATCCCATTCAGAGATGTTGAAGACTAAGACTAATGTAGGGCACACACTTCAGAGTTATCCCTCTCGGGGGTGATGGAGCTGGGTGTGTGTGCACTGGATCCTGCCAGCCATTGGCTATTAATGTTCCAGCACATCTGGAATGTGGAGGCAGGGCAGTCTCCTGAAGTTCTAGTAAGACACTGCTGGCACAGAAATGTGGAGATTAAAAGTTGGAAGCAGACAAGACTATACCTAATTGTAGGGTTCAAGGGAAATGGACAGCATTGACAGACAGCTGACAGCATTTGCTACAGCTAATAATAAACCTACCAAAAACAAATTAAAATATTTTATTTATTTTCTATTTTATAAGTTCCAGGATATGTGTGCAGGATATGCAGGTTTGCTACATAAGTCAAACTGTCTCTGTTTGCAGATGACATAATCCTGTACCTAGAAAACCCTATCGTCTCAGCCCAAAAGCTTTTTAAGCTGATATGCAACTTCAGCAAAGTCTCAGGATGCAAAATCAGTGTGCAAAAAAAATCACAATTATTTCTATGCACCTACAACAGAAAAGCAGAGAACCAAATCGTGAATGAACTCCCATTCACAATTTCTGCAAAGAGAATAAAATATCTGGGAATATAGCTAACAAGAGAAGTAAAGCATCTCTTCAAGAAGTACAAACTACTGCTCAAGGAAATCAGAGAAGACACCAACAAATGGGAAAACATTCCATGCTCATGGATAGGAAGAATCAATATCATGAAAATGGCCATACTGCCCAAAGTAATTTAGAGATCTAATGCTATTCTCATTAAATTACCATTCACACTGTTCACAGAATTAGAAAAAACTACTTTAAAATTCATATGGAACAAAAAAGAGCCTGCATGGCCAAGGCAATCCTCAGCAAAAAGAACAAAACTGAAGGCATCACACTATCTGACTTCAAATTATACTACAAGGCCACAGTAACCAAAACAGCATGGTACTGTTAGAAAAGCACGCTCAGAGACCAATGGAACAGAATAGAGAACTCAGAAAAGGCTGCACATCTACAACCATCTGATCTTCAACAAACCTAACAAAAACAAGCTATGGGGAAAGGATATCCTATTTAATAAATGGTGCTTGGAGAACTGGCTATGCATATACAGAGAATTGAAACTGAAACTCTTCCTTACACTGTATACAAAAATTAACTCAAGATAGATTAAAAACATAATATAAAACCCAGAACTATAAAAACTCTAGAAGAAAATCTAGACAATACCTTTCAGGACATAGGCATGGGCAAAGATTTCATGACAAAAACGTCAAAAAACAATTGCAGCAAAAGCAAAAATTGACAAATGGGATCTAATTAAAGTGCTTCTGCACAGAAAAAGAAACTATTGTCAGAATGAACAGACAACAAACAGAATGGGAGAAGATTTTTGTAACCTATACATCTGACAAAGGTCTAATATCCAGAATCTACAAGGAACTTATGATGGACCTCATATACGATGGTGGTCTTATTAAATTATAATACCAAATTTTTCCTATTTGATATGTTTAGCTACACAAATACTTACCATGTTATTACAATTGCCTACACTATTCAATACAGTAATATTCTGTACAGGCTTGTAACCTAAGAGCAATAGGCTATTCCCTATTGCCTAGGTGTGCAGTCAGTTATACCATCTAGATTTGTGGAAGTAGATTCCATGATGTTTGCCCAATGACAAAATTATCTAAAAATTCATTTCTCAGAAGAGATCCCCATTGTTAAGCACTGTATGACTGTAATCTGTTGAAATTCACATAAATAATACATGGCTGAGTTTTTGAACTCAAGGCCATCCATCTCATGATCATATAACTCTTCTAGAGTGCTATGGAATTTTACTCATTCATTTTCTCATTCAAGAAATCTTTATGGAGTGCCTGCTATGGTCTAAGCCCTGTACTAAATGCTGGAAGGAGAGAGATGAGAAATTTATTATCTGCTTTTAAGCAGCTCGCAATCTATTAAAGGAAGACATGTAAAATTTGAAAAACTACAAAACAATATTTTAAGTGCAATTACAGAAATGTATAACAAGGTAATGGAGAAGAAAGTTATTTTTGTAGAGTGAGTAGCTGTACAGCTCTAGGGACAACATACACATAAAATACCATGTGATCAGTGCCCTGTAGAGCTGGCAGCATGAAGGGCCTGTGTGGAAATTGGCCAACGTGGAATCTGGACTTGTCTTCCCCGACTCCTGGCTCTTCTGTTTCTAATGTGCCTTCACATTGCTGCTAGAGCTATCATCTTAAATGTTAATCACATTAATGCCTTGTTTTATGTCATCTACTGACTCCCCATTACTCACAAAATAAAATAGAAACTTTTTTACCATAGAACAAAGACTGTTCAGGAATTAGCTCTTTGTCCATTGATCCAGCCCCAAGCCACATCACTCTAACCTCATGCACTGGCCCCCTATGGCTCCAGCTCCTACCCTGTGCTGAAGATTACCTGTGGACTCCCAAATGTGTTAGGCTATTTCCCACCTAAAAATATTCACACCAGATATGCCTATCATACTCTTCCCCTCTTTGTCCAGGTGTCAAAGCCCACATATTTTTTTCAAAATTCAACTTTAACATCGAACATCTCTTAAAAGTCTAACAGAGTTGGATAAAAATAGTGGCTACACTACTTTCAAGTTTTGTCCTGGGAGCTGTTTAATTTCTCTACTCCTTTGTCTCCTAATCAATTGGAGATAATAATAATATCTAACTTACAGGATAGTTTTGAGAGTTGGCCCAGAATTGGTGCCTAATAAATATAAATTCCCTCCCTTTTCCCCCAGGCAGATTAATCATTCCTTCATCTGATCTATCACTAATTATTTTACATACCATTGAATAGGAATATTATGATATCTCAAGTGTATGGTTCGCACACCTCTCTTCTCTGTCCCAGTCCAAACATCCTTAAGGAGAAGATCAGTGTCTTATTTATCCCCAGCAAACCAAAACCGGATTCAAGAGCATAATATGTGCTTGATAAGTGTTTGAGGAAAAAAAAAGGAAAAAGAAGAAAAAAATAAATTTTGCAAAGATGAATTAAACATGGCCTCCATCCAAGAGACCTCCTCAGTCTTGTGGGGGAAGTTGGCCCAGATACAACTCAATATAATACATTTCATGTTATGTTAAATGCCGTAAATATAAAGAAGCCCAGAGTCAGAAGGGATTGGTTCAGATGGGGAAAAAGAAGGCTTTCATGGGGGAAGAATAAAGTCATGAAGGGAGAACTCTGTCCTACTCACTTAGGAAATGTTCACAGCTCTAAGTCATTAAATCATAGCAAGGTGGGAAGAGATAAAGAAAAAATAGTTCCAACATATAAGAAAGGCACTTCCCTGTCATGATAGGGGTGAGACAGTCCCCCAACCAACCCCAAAACTGGTCCTTCACTTTTTTTTTTGAAATGTCCACCATTGTCCTCTGCAGGTTTCCTTATTTAAAATTTAGATCACCATAGCAAAAGTGGCACAGTAGCGTGCTGTGGGTTACTGGACTAAAATTATTCATTACACCACTGCAGGCTGACGTGGGACATAAAAGACATGGCGTGTTTGAGGAGAGAGGAAAGGATTTAAGAGCAGAGTTGGAGATTTGTAGTAAGCAGTGTGGGGGAAGAGGGTGTGGGAGACAAATTTCATAATCTGCACTGGATGGTGAATGGGAGAGCAAAACTGAGTGTGAGTGTTGTCCCTATGGGTCACTCTCAATTGAGCCCAAAGGGGCACCTTCACTCACACTTCCTCCTAACCTACCCTCAGGGGCCCCACAGGCTGCCATGACTTTCTTCTTTTGTCACTGACATTTTTCTTTTTTCTCTTGGGGAGCACCTCTTGGTGAGGTCCCTGTTTCCCCATGGGGAAGCTTTCATGCTTTCTCTTCAGGCTGAAGGGAGCACCAGGATCTCTGCATCAACTCCACAGCTGTCTCCCACTGTGTACTGTGCCTCCTGCATGGGCACAGACCCTAATCAACGGTGCAGGAATCTACCTTGGGGTCTGGCTCAAGTTCCAGCTGGTCAAGAAGGTTGTTTGCAGAAAGAAATTCTTAACACTCAGACTGAACATAGATATACAAATAATAATTTCATAAGACAGATTGGACCTACCCACCTTATCAAGACAGCATCTTGCTACTGGCAATATGGAAGACAATAAGATCTTTCAGCAGAGACAGCAAAGTACTACTTGGAAAAGGCATTTAGCCAGGAGACTCTCATTCATTCATTTTTTTGTGTTTTACTTATTCATTTTTTAGTGATTAACAGCATGAACTCTGGTTCTGCATATCTGCATTTAAATCCATTTCAGATACTTCCTAGCTATGTGATGGTGTGCAAAATACTTTAACCTCTCTGTACTTCAGTTTTCTCATCTGCAAAATGAAGAATACTATCCACATCATTGAATGGGTGTGAGGATGAAATCAATCGCTTATGTAAAGAACACTACTAGCCATATTAGGGCTCAAGTAGTATTAGTTATTAAATATTGTTATTGTTATGATTTGATCACAAGTTATATCTTGTTCCAGAGATCTGGCTTGCAGTTGGTGTGTCATGGCAATAATGCTAGAAAGAATGGCTATTCTCATTATCCTGCCTTTCATGTTCTTACCCTTTTTCAGTTCACAGAAAGATTTTGAGGGTAAACAAAATCATCCACTTGAGTGTGCTCTTAACTCAGTTCCTGAGTATTCATTTCCCAGTCCGTCAGTGCTCATATCATGGGTACTTACAACAAGTTTCTTGAAGACTGGAGAGGAGAACTGAGGTAGGAGACAGAGAATTCATCTCTTTAACCACTATCAAGCTCAAATTGAAATCTAAGGGTGCTGATTAAAATGCTCAGATGGACAATGTATATCACGTAAATCTGGAAGGGTCAGACACAAAGGGGTGCGGGGAGAGGAACCTGTAGCAAGGATTATTCTGCCCTACCTGAAGGCATTCAATTTTATTTTTAAAAATACTCACTGCCCTCAAAGAAACATAACTAGAAACAGGATTCTATCCGCATGCTGACCATTGGTAACTCTTACGAGTACCAGCTCCCATATGAAGCCTATAACTTGTATATTATTTATTTATTTATTTTTGAGACAGGGTCTCATTCTGTCACTCAGGCTGGGGTGCAGTGGCATGATCTCAGCTCACTGCAACCTCTGTCCCCCAGGCTCAAGTGATTCTCCCACCTCAGCTGTCCAAGAAGCTGAAACCACAGGCACACACCACCATGCCTGCAGCTACTGTGCTGGGCTATAATGTGTGTTTTTAAATAGCCTTCAGAGATGTGCCTCTGAGGAGGTGACTCCTTGGTGCCAGCCTCCCACAGCTTGAGTTACCTGCACTCTGGCCTCAGTGAGGTTCACCCGGCGGGCAAGGTCTTCTCGCACAAAAGCATCAGGATAGTGTGTCCGCTCAAAGACACGCTCCAAAGCCTGCAGCTGGCTGCTGTTGAAAGTTGTCCTATTCCTTCGCTGCTTTCTCTTCTTTTTTTCCTCTGAGTTCAGCTGATCATCTGGAATACAATACACTGATGAAAAGAAGCCAAATTCACTGCAGGAGTCCCACTTAAGACTTTTTTTTTTTTTTTTTTTACAATATATCTATAGTGAGATATGGTTTCATTTGCTCACATCTTTATCAAAGTCCTATAGCCAAATGCCACTTTGCATGTGCAAATGTGGGCATTAGTGCTCTCAAGTTCATATGTCAAGAATTCCAGCAATTCTAATGCTTGGCTGTTGCCTTTGAATCTGGGACAAGGCCTAAACTGTCAGAGAGACAGTACTTGCATGCTCCTTGATGCCTGTTTGTCAAGGAAAATCTTACCCCTGCCACGTTCTCTGGACTTCTCTAGAGATAAAGGAAGAAGAGTAGATGGTTTTGTACCTTATTTGTCTTTAGCAATATTATGCTCACTCATGTTGTTTAATAATCAAGTAGATCAATTATCTCCTTCTTCCTTCTCTCCTACCATATATACATGAACACACATGTAGAGTTATAGAGAAGACACTAATGCTCAAACCACATTAGAGGGATTTATTTTACCATTCACTCTCCTTGAAGCAGCAAGTAATTTCTAACAGCATTCACTCAAGGCTCCATGCTGTTGCAAAGGCAGGCTTCAGGGGCCTCAGCCTAGATCAGGACTAGTGCTACAGTGCCATCAACCCAAGCTAACATTAGCCTGCGGCTGAAGAACAGGAAACAGTTCCGAAAGATCCCTGAAAACATTTCACTCAAACTTGAGTTCTAGGACCCAGAGATCTTACGGACCTTTGAAGAATCAGAACTCCATTTTTACCTGTCAAAATTCTTCCTTGGTTTTCTCTGAGTTTCCCTAAAGGTAGTGTGGTGAGCTAACTGTCCAGGTTGTCCATAGCAGTCAGAGAGAAGTATGCCCCCATCCTGCTGCCCCTACCCAGCCCAGTCAAGAGTGATGGATATGTGAAACTGTGCAGAATACCAACTGTGCTGACACCTCCATCCAACTATCACCCCAAGGCCTGAGCTCTGCAGAAACTCTGTGTAGCTCCCAGAGATTTGCAACACTATGCTGTCAAAACTCAAAGTCACATGCTTCATCTAATGAACTGGATTTATATTCACCATAGCTTTTCCCAAAAGAAATCTATGAGTCGTTGGAGTAAGGATGGGGAGAAAGGAAAGCTTGGCCATTTCACTATTTAGAAAGTACTCTTGGCTGTCTCTTCTAATATGTAAATTCTTCTGATTCTCTCCAATTATAAACACAACACACTCAGCAAAACTATTAGCACGAGTCACAATGACAACTAACTCAGCTATAATATTGTTCTTATTACAGATTGACGGAATGTTCTAGATTTGTGTACAGAGTCAAAATGTAGCTTAAATCCAGAAGCTCCTAGCTCAGATGCCTGACAACTGAGCCTCTAAGTCTTTTCGCTATGAGACCCCTTCTTCATCAATGCTTCCTTACCAGGAATACCCTTGAAGCTTAGAATAGAAACTGCACATTTCTACTTGATAATTAAAGCACCCAGGTATAGTAAATGCTTGTTGAATATGTTTTCAGAGAAAACATGAAACTTCTCTTGGCCTTCGAAGACTGCTTCTGTAGAAAAGCATGTCATATGATCACAACCAGATTCCTCCAGCCAAGAAGCTACCACACCATTCTCTCTGCTTCATGGTTTTACGCAGATCTTCTCTTTGGCTTTTTACATTTATGGTGCCTCATCTAGCAGCCCTGCCTTTAGTAGCACGTCTGTGACACTCAGTAAGAATGTAAAATCAGCTGCATCTTGAAAACGGAGCAAATTTAATAATAATTTCTGAGATCTACCAAGGCCTAAAATGTTCCAACTAACATCACTGATTATACCACTAGCTATTAGCAAAATTAGTTAACAATAAGATCAGCACTATAGAATTCAAACACCTGGTATTAAATACCTTTTAGTAGTTATCTTGCACTTGTATTCTCCTTCCTATTTAATCTTTGAAAGCATTCCTACCATTCTTATTCTTTTTTCCAAATCATTTTGTTTTGTACTTCAGGTCTTTCTAGGTCATATAAGCCCTTGTGATAGCACAATAATTTGAATTTCATGCCCCCAAAACAGAAGTCTGCAAAAAAAAAAAAATTCTTAGCTTCTATACCTTCTTTTAACTGAGACCAATTATACCCTAAGCCATTATTTTTAATTATATAGAGAAAATCCCTATTAAGCCAATCCCAGGATTTGTTTTCTTCTCCAAAGAAAATTCTTTCTTAGGTACAAGCACAAATTGTAAATATTTTATGTTGTTTTATAAGCCTATTTCTTCTTGTACTGCAAACTGCGATCAAGACCAAGAATATTTTGTGTTTTGTTCTTAGTATTACAACCTGCTACATAATCTCAGTAGTTCTTTGAAATATTCCACTGTCCAATCAAATTCCACTGACTTTCCACCATAAACCACCAACTCCCTTGACGTGGGAGTAAGGGAAATGGAGAATTATAGTTTATGACAGGGAATAAATAGCTATGATGACCTGAAACAATTCCAACAAAAGTTTCCCAGTGAATGTTCTTGTTGTTTTTAACAAATGAAAACACTAGTCCAGATGATGTTGAAGGTGAGAAAAGGCACAAATAACAGGGGCCCAGGGAGTCTGGCTCTGGCAAATGTCCTTCAGAGTGCAAGTATAATAGAAAGAGACGATGAGCGGGTTATGGAGACAGCTTGAGTGGCAGTCCTGGGGATTGTCTGTCTTTGCTCACTAATCACAAAGTGTGAGCTCCCTGTTTCTTCCCAAGAATGCAGAACAGGACCCAGCACAGTATCTTCAGCAGTTCGAAAGGAAACATAAACACTGTAGAGGTTTACAAATGCAGGGCATCTGAAGGACCTGTGATAAACACATTTATCAGATTCTTGGCTCTGGTTGAATACAGAGGGGAGAAAGCAGTGTATTTTTACCAGTTACAAGAGGATCATTTTTTCTTGCAAGAACAACTACAGTGAAGGTTGATTGCGAAACATGTGTCTGAGGATACTGACATCCAATTCGATATTAGGATGTATCTCATTCTTTGGCATTCTAAAATGGGAAGGATTCAGCAAGCTGCAGAATAACCAGAGGGAGCATGAATACATTTTTATCAAAGTCACAATGTTTCAAATCCAAGGTGTTTATGTATTTTATAATTTTTTTGATGATTGAACAAACTGAAAATATGCAAATGTTGTCACTCTTAGTAAAAACAAACAAAACATCCTAATAAATAGGTGTAGTCTTGCTTGGGATCATGAGTCATAAAATATTAGCATCTAATAAAACCTGTGAAATTGTCTAATTCAACCATCTTATTTTCCAGGTGAGTTAAATTAGATCTAGAACAATATGACTTGCCCAAAATCCCAATGCAGACTTGGAACCTTTAGCCAGAGCTAGAAACCAGAATTCCCAATTCCATTCCACTCTTAAGAACAAATGATAACATACATGCTGTGTAAGAGAGAAATGATAAGCATCTGACACATAATTGGAAACCATTACCCAGGGAAAATATTTACAGGAAAGACAGATTTTTCCATACTAGCTGTTATAAAGAGAGTCTGAGAAGGAGGGTAGATGAATATCACATGTTGTCCTTTCTACCAGAATAGCCATTAAAAAATGCAACCATTCTCATCTAGACACTAGTTTGATCCAGATGTTCCTGCATTTTTCTTTACAATGGTATCCATAAGTCCTTGATTCATCAATTAAGTAAGTGCAGAGTTATTTTAGCTTAGCAGTATGCCCCATCTTCAATCTTCTCCCACAATTATGGGAGATGATTTTCGCTTTAGGACACAGTTTAAAATCTCTATGTTCCTAAAACACATCTAAAATCTTACCTTCTCTATAAAACTTTTCTGATAGCGCCAATTCATATTGATTTCCCAGTCTCTAAATTTCTATATATATATCAGCATATTATCAAATGCTTTTTAAAAGTTATGGTTCAATTCTTTCTATGTAAATATTTTGTCACCTTAATGCATTCAGGTATTTTCATAAAGAAGAGATAGGATTCCTTGACATGTTACATTTCAGTAAAAGTTGAAAGAGTTACAGTAGTGTTAGGGTATAGAAGCAGTCCCAGAATATTAGAACCTTAGTGACTTATTTGAGGTTTTAAAGGACCGAGTAATTTCTGAATTCCAATTATTATTTTTAACAGTACATAGCAAGTAATATTGTGAGCATTGTCTTTTGTCTCTGGGTAGTTTTACCTGCAGAGGAAAAATTCTTTTATAGCGTTTCTTTATCAGGTAAGATAGTCACCAGATTTAAAGAGGGAAAATGCTTTGTGGTCTGATTCCTTTGCAAATGTAGGAATTATTCTTTCATTTTTATCCTTTACTAGAAAAGCGGCTCCAGGATACACGAATTATTTAAACCACCAGGAACATACACAAGAAAGAGGTATTAAAAAAGATGGGTGTTTCTAATGGATCACAATGTTTGAATACATATGAAGAACTTCCTGAGAAAAGAAGGCCTAAGGTAGGATACCCTCTGTGCATTCAAATATGAGTTAAAGAGAACAGTAGCCCTGACCTTGCCTCTAGTATGAAGTTCACTCTGCACTCCTCGTGGCTACTGAAGTTGCACTAGAGGTAGAATGGAGAAGGACTGAAGTGCCATCCTAAAGCATGGGGACCTGACAGCATGTGGTGATCCCTATTCACTAAGGCCTTGCACTCACCGTGCAAGCTTCAGTGAACTCCAGTGCCCCTCATCCTCTTCTGTTCTGCATCCTGTGGGAGGAACCTTAGCCATCCCAAATCATTGGTCAGCCAAATGTAATTTAAAGGTATAGTAAAAACATATTTTAGGAATAAAATATGAAGAAAAATGTGTTTCCTTTGCCTGGGTCACATCAGTTTGGGAAAAAATCTGATGCAAGAAGATAAAATGCCAGCTTCAGTAGCAAAAACCAACTACCACATCAAAGCTTGTCATCTGCCTTTTGGTTGAAAGCATGGCAGGCAAGCGGATCTAAAGTGCAGCCCGCTGATCATTTTATGGGCATTGAAGAATGTTTTCAAAGGAACTTATATTGCACAACAGCTACTTACTTTAATGGGATTTGTGTGGTTCAGGCCCTGTAACCTTTGGAAAATTGAAAGGAAGTGTAATTGCAAAAGCCACTAAAAACCGTTTAGCTTTTATTGCAAGGCCTATGAAAAGCAGTGAAATAGAGCTGTGGCATTCATTTGAGTTTCTTGGCTACATTTAGCATTAACTGAAATTAGGACAGAATCTTTCTAATATGTGCCCTGATAAACGGCGCATGGGTCACTTAACTGGGAAGGCTGTTGCAATACAGATTGAGCTTACTGCATCACAATGACCAAAGCCAAGTTGAGCAGCACACCCACACCTTCTCAACAATATAGTCCTTCAGCAGTCCTCCACCATTGAATCCCAGAAAGTATTAAAAATGAACACATCTCTGCCAATACAAATACCCCACTGTGCAGCTATTGTTCATTTTAAGGTGCATTATCACATCACAGCTACCTGAACTGTAGCACACTAAAGCCCCTGAACTTTGTATGGTGATCTTAACTGTCATCTTGGTGTAGACTTGGTTTATTTTTAGTCAAATATCAGTCTAAGCCTTAGCAAATAGGATTAAAACACCTTATATGTAATTTGGGAAATGTCATATGTTCTTTGGAGAACAAAATTCTCTAAGAAGTGTGAAATTACATAATTTTGAATGGTTTTGATCAAAAAGACGAGTCAGTGGTTCTGTGTAGATAGCTCAAAGTTTAACTCTCTCAATATAGCCAACCCTCCTTTCAAATGGAAAACACTAAAGAATATGAGATATTCTAATGTGATTTACACTGTTTTTAGCTTCTTTGTTATATATTTCCTTTCACCTCTCTAGAACAAATATATTTCCATAGAGCCAAAAAATGTTAACACATTCCATATCACCTTAGGTGCGTTGACTCTCTTAAGACATTTTTCTTAAAGGAATATCGATCAGAACCCCTGAGAATATCCAACACAAAGCAAGGTTTCCCATGTAGTTCCATATTGCAACTATGCTTACTTCTGAGGCTATGTTGATAATCCTCCTCCCACACACCAATGTGGGCACATTCTGTGTGATGATGAATCTGTTTTAGACTATAATTCCAGAGCACAACATTTGTGTGTGTATCAGTTGAAGCTCTTATCAATGCTCAGTAAGTGAATAATCAGACACGAATAATACTAATAATAATACTAATATATTCATAAATACATAGTATTTCTACTAATAATAATGCTAATGTATTCATGGATACATTAGCATTCTTACTGTAAGAATACTGTTCAATAACAGAATACCTTCTCTTTGATAAAGACATAAAATTCTGCCTTCAGATATACAAGCTACCTTCAATTTTTCTATGGATGAATTTCTAATTTACTCATTTTTCAATTTATTTCAGGATTCCAAAAAAAGGGAAAGTAAGAATCTTTTTATCATACCCAACTAGCTATAATTGGGATGGAAGCATAGTTGGAAGTGGAGTGGAATAGAAAGTAAACCAGCTTAAAAATAATAACCTGTGTTCTCCTACAGACCCTACCACTGACTAACTATGTGGCCTTCAATAAGTTGCTTCACTTCTCTGAGCTTCAGCTTCCAAAATGATAAAAAGGGAGTAAGACCACCTGCATTGCAGGGTCATTTGAAAATTTAATAAACACATAAAAGGCACATAGGCTGGCACATAGTTGGCATTTGACAAGTGGTGGATCTTACTGCTACCACTGCTGCTATAACGTCTCCTCGGAAATGGACTGGTTCAAAACCATTGCTGCTGTACCTTTACTCTACTCTTCTGCTCACTCTTTGTTGTTGTTTAGCTATTCAGTAAGATTTCTATCACAGAATAACTGCAGAGAAAGTGAGAAAGCCATTCAAATATGTTTATATGGCTTGGTCAGTTTTGATGGAGAGCATAACTGAACTAGGAAACTGGAAAAATAAAAGCTTTAAAAATTAGCAAGAACTGAGATATGGGGGTAGACTCAAAATTGTACAAGAAAATCATGCATAGATATTTGTCCCAAAAGCTCCATTTGGGGCATTTTTGTGCCATTATTCAATTCCTTGCTTTCTAAAAAAAACCAACTTGCCTTCCTAAATTCAAATTTTGGAAAAAAAAAATCTAGAAAGCAAGTAGATTCTACTACTTGTATGGGCAAGCAACTGGTACCTTTAACAAGTAATCTCACTAGAAATTACTTAAGAAAAAAAAAAACACAGGAAAGGAAAGAAGGCCAAGGGCTAAAGACAGGTTATGAAAATTCAATTGTTTCCCAGCCTATTTGCTTTGGGTTAACTAATTTCATTGCCATATGACTAAAAACACAAAAGTTCGGTCATATTACTCACTATTTACTCTGACTTTTTTTTTTAATGTCTTATTATTTTGGTAAATTCCAAAAGGATAAAAAGAAACCAATGAAGGCAAAGTTCTGGGAAAAGAGTGAGTTCTGACTGAGATTTTAAAAGCTTTCTAAACTTGCAATATTCTGGGTGTGTGGTCCCCTTGGAAGTGCCTGGTAATTTGACTAGGAATTTGACTAGGACTATAAAGAGAGCTCAGGATGAGGCATATTCTCTTGTCTTCTTCTGCTGAGATTTTTTTCCTTTGTAGTGAGACTGCTGCCACTTTGTAAAAGAAACAACATCAATCTTGCCATTACCAATAGAAACTAGTGTTTTCATGAAAGGAAACCATCATGTCATCTTTTTCAATGATTCCTTATCTTTTTGGTTATAATCTGTAATGTTCTAAAGAAAAAATCTAAGGCCGGGTGCGGTGGCTCATGCCTGTAATCCCAGCACTTTGGGAGGCCAGGGTGGGCAGATCACGAGGTCAAGAGACTGAGACCATCCTGGCCAACATGGTGAAACCCCGTCTCTACTAAAAATACAAAAATTAGCCTGGCATGGTGGCACGTGCCTCTGGTCCCAGCCACTTGGGAGGCTGAGGCAGAAGAATCACTTGAGCCCAGGAGGCAGAGGTTGCAGTGAGCTGAGATCGTCAGCCTGGCAACAGAACAAGACTCCGTCTCAAAAANAAAAAAAAAAAAAAGAAAGAAAAATCTGGTAAACACAGGTTCTAAAAAAACACGACTAGAAACAGAGAGGACTGAAGGAGATGTATAAACAATAGTTAATGAGTAAGCGCAGCTCTTAGAAGAGGAGTGATGGAGCAGAGGTTCTCTGCTTGGACAGAAAGATAGCTACGAGGCATTTGAACTGGTGAGAACAAACACATGACTTATATTTTCTTATAATTTTTAATCTTGTATTAAAAGAACAAGGTGCTTAGAGCAGAGAAAGCCACAGTAACCAAGAATTAGCTTTTCATCACAACAAGAGATAGAACCAAGGGTAATTCTGTAACACTATACAGAATAAATGAAGAGGTCTGAAAAGGAAATCAAAGTTCCTCTTGGTGTTACTCTGATCTTGGATACCAAATAAAATCTGAAGATAAAAACATGATAAAATGGTCAACACAACAAGCTTGATATTTTTAGATACTTTTTAGATGAAATAAAATTCTCTTTAAAAAAACAAAAATTCAAATTTTATTTAAAGAATAAGAAAAGTCATAGTGTAAATAGTGGCTTAAACCTTGACTTTTTTTTTTTTTGAGGAAAATACCATTCTTTAACATCTGAAGCTTTCAATTTCCGTATCTGTAAAATGGGTTGTTGGCTTAGTCAGCTTAGGCTGCCAAAACAAAATTCTATAGACTGGGTAGCTTAGACAACAGAAATATGTTTCAGAAGCTTAAAGTCTCAGGATGTGGAGTTGGCCTATTTGGGTTCCTGTTGAGGGCTGCTTCCTGGCCTGCAGTCAATTGCCTTATTATATTCTCATATGGCAGAGAGAGCAAGAGAGCAAGCTTCCTGGTCTCTTCTTATAAGGCCACTAATTCCATCACAAGGACCTACCCATGTGACCTCATCTAAACCTAATTACCTTTCAAAGGCCTCAGGTTTGATGGAGAGCATCACATTGGGGGTTACAGGTCCAACATATGAATTTTGGGAGGATATAAACGTTCAGTCCATGACAATTGCTTTAAGATACAAGTGATATATATATTTTAAAATGATACAAATTGTGACAACTATTTGTACACATTTCCTTATATTTTGTTATAAAATATATTATGTATTATGGAGCAATTGTGGAAATGGCTTTGGATTGGGAATAAGGAGGCTTTGATTCTAATTCAGGGGAGTTACTGAGAAAGCCTATGAAGTTAGCCCTCAAGTGTCCTAACTGGCATGATTATAGATTGGGCTATGCAACTAAGATCTCTTTTAAATTTAGCATAATGGAGTTATAGGATAGTTTTTACATTTCTGATGCCTAGCCCAATAAAAACTTTCAATAATTGCTCATTTAGGGTGATGACTGAATTATTTTCTTTTGGTGGTGATGGTGTTGGTGGTGGTGCTTTTTAATTTTTTTGAGAAAAATTTAGGCTGGATTTTATCTTGCCTAGGGGCTATAATGTAATTACCAGGCATGGAGAAAGCGGTGATTGACATATTCCTCCATGCCTACAGCATTCTGCAGGGATAACACTCCAGATTGAAATCAATGTGAATTTTCAGAAGACATTAGTTTACCTCTAACCACAGTCTAGAGAAAGAAGAACCCTGTTTTTCAGAACAACTCTCTTAGAGTTATATTATCGTCTAAATTTACTAAAAAGGAAATAAGAGTAACTACCTACTTCTTTTTTCTGCCATCCTTGACCTCCTAATCATGAGTCAAGTGGCATTAGCCTTGCTGCAGACACTGTCTATATCAGCCATTTCAGGCTAATCCCAAAATTGATGCCACTAACAATGGTAACACTCAATCTTGACTTTTGCATCCTCTCACTATCACTTTATTCATTCATTTGAACAAATATCTATTGAGCACCTACTACATGCCAAGCAATGAAATACTCTGAGTAGAGAGAGATGCTGTCTGTCATCTGCTCTTCAAGATACTGATTTGGGGAAAGAAGTCACAAGCGCTTGAAACATAAGTGTTATGCATCAAGTGTTATGCAGGTTTTTCATGCCCTTTCTCAGTGCATGACTTTGCAGCAATTATTCCAGTTAGAATTTACATCTTGAAGGCAGATGAACAAAGTATGTAGAACAGAATCCTAAACCTCTTGAAAAGTAAAGTAACAGTAGAGAAAAAAAAAAAAATACTCCAGCGCATTTGATGGCCATCAGAGCCAGGAATGGACTAGGATTGAGGACAGAAAACCAAAGTGAGTGTTAGGTTAGAAAACACTGCATGGGCCTCTCTCTGTCATACCTGAAGCTTAGCATCCTTTTCTCAGCTGACCTATTATTTCCCACCCAATCACTCCACTCTAGTTGTACTGCTAATGGTGATGAAAACATAATTTTCTGGTCCTTTTCATTTATATTTTTCTCTGACCTTGTCTTTGCCTAATAACACACCATACACTTTACCCATATCTACTAACTTTTATATTAATGGCTCCTTCTCCTTCCCCAAGTCTCAGCTGATCTGTCAGCTCTTTGCAGGAACCTTCTGTGATCAACAACCAGAAGTCGCCTTCTCACTATTCTTCATCCAGCATCTTAACCATCTGCCTTATAACACTTTTGACAATATGTAATTGTTTATGTTGATTGTCTCACACTAGAATATAGCTTCATGAGGGAAGGCACCTTATTTGTCTCATTAACTGTGCTATTCTGGCATCTGGCATTAGTCTTCCATATTTTAGATACCTTTCTTAGAAGTATTAAATTAATATGTTAGACTGTGCTTGGTGAAAATGCCTATTCTGCACACTCTGGTCAATTCACATTCAGCCACGAAACCTGACCACTCTTTCAGGAATCCATTTTTGTAATAAGGTCTTGACACACAAATTTTCCAGCTTCTTGCTTTTTTGTAAGACATGTAAATTCCAGGATCAAGTGCTATGTAGGTTTGTCATGCACTTTCTCAGTGCATGACTTTGCAGCAGTAATTACTCCAATTAGAATGTACACCTTGAAGGCAGCTGAACAAAGTGTGTAGAACAGAGCCCTAAACCTCTTAGTTATGCTCAATAAATGTTTGACTTTGCTAATGATGACACATTTGGAATTATTGACCATCTTCCTTCTAGAGAAGACAAAGGAAGTCCCAAAAGGCATGACCTGATATGTTATTTCTATGTTCTAAAAAACATATTTAGCTTGAGGTTGTATTTTCTTCTAGTTAGTCATTTCCAGTCACCGTGTTTTCTGTTCCCTTTTGCTGGCAAAAAAGCTTGGACAAAAGCCTGGCTAATTCATTCTCCAATATACAGAAACATTACTGTCTGTCAACCACACCTAAGCCTTAATTATATGGTGATTTCCTCTCCAGGGATATGTGACTGTTTTAACTAGTAAGGAAGCCGATGCACTAAGGTCATATGAGAAAAAAAAAGTTACATTTGGGTAAAACACCCAAAAATTCATGTGGAATAATCTTATTCCATTGAATCATGTCCCCTGTTGTTGGACAGTCCTAAAAAAGTCCTTGTTAATAGTCATTCTGTCTGCCTGGAGTGGAAATCTATGAGTAATCTATGTGTCACTGTGACTCATGTCGTGGCCAAACACTTCCAAATCCTCATCATCTGAAGTTTGGCAAGAATTTGCACTGCTCAACTCATAACAGGAAGAAAGTAGGATGGAGGAAAGACCTAATAAAACGTTTTATTGATTAAAAATAAAATGATAACCAGAGAAGGAAGATAATCAAGGTTAAGGAAGGACAAAGACTCTTTAATCACCACCTGGGTCATTCTCTTCATTGGCATCTGTTTCCAACGTGACTTCCATGGCAATTACAGATATATTTCCTCTTATAACCTTGGGTCTTTTTTTCAGGTTTTCCCTATTTCTAAAAGTTTTCAAATTTTTGAATTACTTTTAAAAAGGACTTTGATAGTAATATGTTGAACCAAGAACAATGACAAACTGGATAGACTAGAGTTTAATTCCATTGCAAGAGTATTCCCAACATTTAATAAAAGTTTCATTTACCAGCTTTCTTATTTCTTTTCTTTAATCTATTTGATTAAAATGGCACAGGCTGTAATTATGTGGTTAATTTACTCAGAAGTCAGCACCTGTAAAATCAAGTATCCTGGGAATAAACTTGAAGATTTCATGGACTCAGGAGATTCTTACAGAAAACATATACTGATTAGGTGAGTAGATGGAAGAAAGGATTTGGGAAAATCGGATTTAATAAACACAGTGTTACCATTAAATCGGTTAAAGAAGATGTGTTCATGGTAACTGATTTGGGCAAAGGTGGGGACATCCTAAGCTGCATTTTAATTTTTTGTTTTAATCTAGCCAACAAGGGTTAAAAGGAAATATTTTCCTTTCTTGCTATTTAGCTGTGTTCTGCAGACCCCTGCTGGGTTCCTTCATTTTGTTCTTGGTTACATCTGTACTGGGGCTTTTTGGTAGTAGTGGTCATACCTTCCTTGATGATGTCATTAAACTTATTGCTTTCCTATAAATCTGTTATTAGTTTGAGGAGAAAGCTTCTTGGCTAGAAGGATTATTATGATTTTCTTTCCTAGAGACATCCAGGGATTTTTTTTTCTTTTTTTTTCTTTTTTGTTTTTTAAGGACAGGGTCACACACTCTGTCACCCAGGCTAGGGTGCAGTAGCATGATCACAGCTCACTGCAACCTCAAATTACCTGGCTCAAGTGATCCACCTGCCTCAGCCTCCCCAGGAGCTGGGACTACAGATGCATACCACCATGCCCACCTTTTTTTTTTTGGTAGGTACGGGGTCTCACTATGTTGCCAAGGCTAGTCTTGAACTCCTGACCTCATGCAGTCCTCCTGCCTCAGTCTCCCAAAGTGCTGAAATTACAGGTGAGACTGAAATCATAGTGCTCTGCTGAGACTTCCGGTTTTAGTACCAGTCTCAGGTCTTCCCAAGGCCAAATGGCACTGAGCTTTTCTGGCCATTAAGTGTAGATAGTCACCAAGTGATATTAATATAAGTAACTTCTCGACCTGAGAGAACCCATTTTTTATATCGAAACTTATCTCTAATCATAGCCCCAGACCAAATTTATAAAATAATAACTTTATATTCTTTCCCACATTTTAGCAATTCAATATTAGTAAAAGTTTTTTCATAGAAATTTATGAGAAGTCAACTTTGTATAATGGGGTATGGGGGAACTTCCGTGGAGCTAGGCAACCTGAGTTCTCTGTCTCTGGCCTAAGAAAGTCATGCAATCTTGAAAATGTAACTTTGCCAATCTAGGTTTCTATTACTGTTCCTGTTGAAAAAGGGCATAGTATTAAATTGTTTTTAAGAACTTTTTCTAATTTTAAATTACAAATTCCTCTTCAAGTACTTGACCAATAAATAAATCTGTGCCTTCAAAGAGGTATATAGTAAAGAATAAGACACATAATTACTAATTATCTCCATTTTTGGAATCTGTGAATTTAACAATGAATTAACTAGATACCATGTAATTCTATGGATCAAATCTTCCTGTGGTCAAATCTGCAGTGTCTTTGATTGTTTTTAAATAACACTAGTAATGATCTTTGCAGATATAAGGGTTATTTCAACATTGCATGAATGCTTATTTTCTTTTAGATAATTTTTAAAGATAATGTTCAGATTTAGCAGGTATTCAAATACTTAACAAGAGACCAAAGAAAACTATTTATAAAGTTCTAGAGTTTTAAAATAATCTAACATTTAAGGGTGGAGGCATTTATAATTTCCTATAAAATGTTTGTATGTATATATGTGTCTATGTGGGTATATGTGTGACTTAGCTCAGAGAACTTATAGTTGAACTGGTAACAACAGTCCTATAAACATGACAACTAGAAGCAGATTCAGTTGCCCACGGTGAAAATGAACAACCTCTTGCAATGTGAAAGGTTTACTTGAGTTCTTTGCATAGCCCACAAAAACTGCTGAGACCTACTGTCATTACCTAGTCCAGTACTAACTGTGTCTGGTAGCTGACTTTGACATATTAGTTTCTGGTAGGAGCTCCCAGACAATGGCTCACATAATATCACTGCCTGCTGAACTTAGCTGTAAACAAAAATATATATTTTTTAAATAGATATTTCAGCGCCAGGCGAGGTGGCTCACACCTGTAATTCCAGCACTTTGGGATGCCAGGGTGGGTGAATGACTTGAGCCCAGGAGTTTGAGACCAGCCTGAGCAACATTGCAAAACCCTGTCTCTACAAAAATAAGAAAAATTGGCTGGGTGTGGCAGTGTGCTCCTGTAGTCCCAGCTACCTGAGAGGCTGAGGTGGAAAGATCACCTGAGCCCAAGTGGTCAAGGCTGCACCGAGCCCATGATTGTGACACTGTACTCCAGCCTGGGCAACAGAATGAGACCCTGTCTCAAATATCTCAAATATTACACACACACACACACACACACACACACACACACACACACACATATATATATATATATATATATATATATATATATGATGTCTAAAATTTAAATAAACCAAGGCAGAGGATGTAAGGTTCCAACTGAATGAAGTAAATTGCCAGATTATGCTGGTCAGCACAACCATGAGCTATATAAATGAGGTCTTAAATTGCTATATCATGCAAATATGGAGAAGGAAAGTGGCAACATGGCAACAAAAAAAGGAATGGGGTGTATTAAAGATGAATCACTAAGGATGTTCTTCCATTAAATTGTGAGAGTTTACATGTTGAAACCATTCCACAAGGACCCAAATAATATGTGTGCCTTTGGAACTATTTGCAGTGTATGTTTCAAAGTCCAGACCAAAGTCACTAGGTAAGTTTTATGAGTCCCTCTAGAAGAGAAGTTTCTTGTCAGGGATGGAAAAATAACGGCACAAAGCATCCAGTAACAACAGAATTTAGGCCTGTTAGTTCGATCCCAAAATGATGCCTCTTCCAAAAGGAGAGGATCCAGAAAAACAACTTATTCTCCAGACTGAGTGTGAAGGGCCAATATTTAATATTTGGAAATGTTTTGGGTATAGTCTATTACATACAGGGTGCAGATCTGTTGGGGAAAATCTATTTACCATTTTATTTGTTCCAACAAAGACTCTTATGAAGTTGAGTTTCTCCAAGATCATTTGTGACGGCTAAACACAGGAAACAGGAAAGATGGACGGCACCAGCTTTCCAAAGTCTATCTTGCTTCACAAGGTTCCTTTAAGAACACAGTACAGCTGAGTAGGCAAGTTTGCATTCAGGCCTATACAATGACTGCAGTGACCAATGGCCAATAAATCAATTACACCTTGTGTACCCTACTTAACCTATGAATATGATGAATATTTGGAGTGTGTTTTTTGTGGTTTCAAGCCAAAAGTTAACCACAGCTTAGAGATTGTTGAACTTCAGAAAAGTAAGTAGAAATCTATGTCTCCCACTTTATTCTCAATGCAGTTGAAAAGAAAAGAATTCCACGAGAGAGAAATTTAATTGTGTTCTTAACTTCTGAGTGTTGAGAGGCTGCGTTTACATAGGCCTTTCTTTCAGAGATCATAAAACACCTCATGTATGTTATTTATATTCCAAATGTCTTCACAGTATAACACAAATACAATTTTAATTAAAAATGTATTAATTTAATAAATTTTCACAAAACTAGGCAAAGTTACATTTATCTAATTTAACATTTGGGGGAATCAATGTTTAGTTATAATTCAGAATAAAAATGGTCAGAGGGTAAGTTGATTAGTTTTACCTTGAATTAAAATTTTTATTTTTGCTTTGCTTTCCCCAGTACTCTAGGCCACATTAATTTTTCTCCTTCCTTAACTCTGAGCTAGTGCTCAACTCACATAATTTAGCACATCACTGTATAGTTTCATGTTGTCTTCTTTGTTTTCTATGTATTTTGGTCTCAACTAGTCAGGGGAAGGGCTGGTATGGACTGGAAATGATATTAGTTAGAAGACAGAGCCTTGAGATCCACACCTGTCACTCACTGTCTTTCAGCAAACTCACTCTTCTTGCCTTAGCCCAGGGCATGCAGCTGATGTCTGGTAGTTTGACTACAGAGCCCAAGCTCTGAAGTAAAATGTAAAAAACAAATGTAAAAAGGACTAAATGTGTTAAAGAGTTGTTGTGAGGTTCAAATAAGATGACTTTAAAAAACTATTATATATTATTACTATAAACGCTGTGAAGACAGACAATATTTTGTACTTTTCCTATATACTTTCCAGAAACTAATGTGATGTCAAGACAATATGACTTACCATGCACTTAATAAGTATTTCTGAATAACAAACAATTATTGAGTACTAAGTACTTGCTGAGAACCTCTGTTAAGTGCTGTACATGGACCATTTCATATTTCACTACACTAGGGGGTCTTGCAGATGAGGAAACCAAGGCTTAGGGAGCATCGGGCACACAATGGACATCTGGTAGTTTGGCTACAGAGCCCAAGTTCTGAAACGCTTGACATTCATAGAACCAACGATCCTGAAACAATTCAGAGGCTATAAATTTTTTCTTCCTATAAACTATTAAGAAGTGGAAGAACTTTTCAGAAGTGGATAGGAATTCATGACAGTGTATTGGGTATAATTTTAACCTAGAAATTAAATTAGATAAACTTCTTGATATGATTGGATTGCAATTCTTTGACTTTCATAAGAGGTGTTTTCTTCAAAGAAATGCCTCTGAGCATTTGATTTGGCTTTGCAAACTGAAGTTCCAGCCCACAAGATATTTCTGTTCTTCTCTTGATCAAATGGTTATAAATCCCTCTCAGAATAGTGGGAGCATAAATCTGATTGTGCACAAAGCCAATGGGAACAAGGTAATTGCATAGATCTCCTACCCATCCATTTCACCCAGCGTCATAAATCATTGAACTCCTGCAACCTCAGCTGTATGGAATCTCTAAGTTTTAAAAAATACTCCCCTATTGCCATTTATGGGAGAGCCACATTATATTGTCTTTGCCTTAAGTACCATAAAATAAAATTTTAAATTTGAGCATTTACCCTTTAGAAGGTGCTCATGTGATAGAACAATGGAAAACGAAATTGACCTTCTTATATGAACATGGGCAAAAGCCTCAATCTTGGGAACTAGTTAGCTTCACTCTTAAGAAATTAACTTAAATAGTTCTTTTTTTTAACTTGTTATAAATTACATTTGTTAACAGAAACATGGATCTGCCTTGCGCTCACACACACCCACTGTACAGCACTGCCAACTCCGTAGGGAGGAGTCTGACAAATTCACTTCTTAAAAGTTCTTCTAAGTAGAATAGAATTGTAGTTATTAGAGGCTTGAAAGGGTGAGGGGAGGGGAGGATAGGGAGAGGTCGGTTAACAGACACAAAATTACAGCTAGATAAGAGGAGTTATTCTAGTGTTCTATGGAGGGGTCTCCAACACCCAGGGCCATGAACTGGTAACAGTCCATGGCCTGTTAAAAAATGGGCCACACAGCAGGAAGTAAGACACAGGTGAGTGAGCATTAATGCCTGAGCTTCGCCTCCTGCCAAGTCAGCGGTAGAGTTAGATACTCTTAAGAGCAGAACGCACTATTGTGAACTGCGCATGCACGGGATCTAGGTCACGGGTTCTTATGAGACTCTAAATTAATGCCTGATGATCTCAGGTGGATCAGTTTCATTCCGAAACCATTCTCACCCCCTACCCTCACTTTCCTTCATCCATGGAACAATTGACTTCCATGAAACCGGTCCCTGGTGTCAAAAAGGTTGGGGTCTGCTATTCTATAGTGACTATAAAATAATTCATGTATATCTTCAAATAGAAAAGAGGATTTTGAGTGTTCTTAACACACACAAAAATAGATAAATACTTCAGGTGATGGATATGCTACTAGTAATTACTCTGATTTGATCATGACACATTGTACACATGTATCGGAATATCATGGTGTACTGCATAAACGTATAATTATAATGTGCCAGTTAAAAATAATAATAAAGAAAATCTTATTTTTTGTGTGATTTTAGGACATTTTTAAAACCTGTAGTTGAAGCATTCTCCTTGTTGCAATAACCCTTGTGAATAAAATTTTTCCTTAATTATTCTACTTCTTAATAGTTTTTAGAAAGAAAATTTATAAACTCTGAATTTGTAATTCTTAAACAAAACAAGCAAAACATTTGGCCTGAGTAGAGATAGAATGATCAGATGCCTACCAGTTAAAATGATTTCATGCCCAAGGAGTATATGAGCCTTTAAACCATGGAATTCAAAGTAAGTTGCAATGACGAGTCACAATTTAGAGTTCCAATGTTGTGTTTTCTTTCTATTTAATGTAATATATATTTACTACTTGTGATGAATACTGGCTGATGAGTATGAAAGGTCAATGGTTCCCATAAGGAGCTCAAAGTTTAGTGAGGAAAAACAGATATATAAGCAAGTAACTCCAAAAAATGAGTTATGTAAAATAATGGAGGATATATATTGGAAAGTTGTGATGTAAAGGAAGGATCAAATGTACCTTAATAGATGAGATAACAGATGAGTCATAAAGAAGAGGAACTAATTGCACTAGATTTTGATGGAAAAATATACATTTTGACTAGTGGAAAAATACTGTTTGTAATGGACAGAGCAGGCTGATAAAGGCAGTATTACTCATTCCTAATAGTGAATTTTTACATTTATTCTTCACAATAGCCCTATGAAGAACCATGTCACTGTCCTAATTTTAGAGGTTCAGAAAAGTAGACTTCTCAAGAATGCAGTACTGACAAGTGATAGATCAGGATTTCCCTGTTGCCTCAGCCGAGCATTGGGAGCTTTAAGAAGAGAAGATGAAATTGCAGTGGGAAAGTAGGGCCAGATGATAAGAGGACCTTTCCCCACATGCTAAGGCTCTTCAACTGCATCCTCCAGCATAGGGGAGTCAGTAATGGGTTTTCAGCAGGGAAGTGGATCATGGGGCAGTTTTGTCTTCAGGTAGCATCCCGGTAACTTGGAGCTTGGTTTTGGCTGGGCATGAGACAAACATTAATGCTTTACAGATTCAGAAGGACGGTACCAATAATATGGCCTGTCTGATACTTTTAGTGCATAGGATGCTCAAGGCCTCTCTGATTGCTAAGCTTTCACCATAATATCTCTGTCCATCATCTTCCACTTTCTCCCCTGTCTAAGTCTGTTTTTAACTCTCCTGGTCATCTTTCTTTCGGTCCATGATATATACATGTATCCAAGCTACTAGATAGGTAAAGCAGGAATTCAGAACAGGAGGACATGTAATTTTTTAATGTATGGAAGAACTCTGAAGGACGTTCCAATTGGTCTGAATATATATCCTAAAGTTTCTCCCACCCTACAAATAATTTCCAAATGCATAAAATTGAATATGGTATTTCATTTGCTTAAAAAATTGGCCATAGGATGTTAAGTTTGTAACCCCTCAATACATTTAAATGATTATAGACATATATATATATATAAACCCTTGTAATCCATCCACTTGGCTGGGCTCAGTGGCTCACACCTGTAATTCCATCACTTTGAGAGGCTGAGGCTGGCAGATCACGTGAGATCAAGAGTTCAAGACCAGCCTCACCCTGTCTCTACTAAAAATACAAAAATTAGCCAGGCGTGGTGGTGGGCACCTGTAATCCCAGCTACTCAGAAGGCTGAGGCAGGAGAATCACTTGAACCCAGGAGGTGGAGGTTGCAGTGAGCCTAGATCGTGCTGCTGCACTCCAGCTTGGGCGACAGTGAGACACCCTCTAAAAAAAAAATCCATTCACTTGTACTTTTGAGGCACGCTGGTATTACTCAGTGCATTTTTGTGTTGCTTTGTTTCATTGTGAAAGGTATTAATCTCAATTTATATCCAAGCAAGGCAATCTTCTTTTGAGCCCACAGGAACCTGATTCTCTCCATTTTGCCATCCTTTGGCCCCTTATAGTATAATTTTCCCTTCAGTCTTGTGGTGTGCAAACCTTTGGGGAAGCCCTTCCCCAATCCCATTGCCCATAATGGTTTTCTGTGAACGGACTAGAGAGCCATATTCCTGCCATTTATCTAGAGGAGCTGTGTGCAAACCAGAGCTCCTGAATAGGACAGAGAAAAAAATGAAACCCATTTAAAAACTCAAATAATTCTCATTGCAAGGAAGCAAACATTTGCCCCTCTGAAAGGATTTTGTAAAAGAATAAAATAAAAAAGTAAAATAAATAAAATGTTCACTAGAGAAACAGAAAAGTCTTTTCCACAAGAAAAGTCCTTTATGTGCTGAAATTGGCAGCCGGACGGCCTGAGCATTTATCTCCTGCACAGAAAGTGCTCTGTCAGGAAAGCTGTGACTAACAATAAGCTGAAAAACACACCACAGACTTCCACTGTATTTTATTTGGCAGAGAGGAATTATTCCTCAGCACAAAGTATTTGCAACTGGCATCAGTTAAACAAGAAATTACAACCTTTAAAAGCTCTATTTATCATTAGCTGCAAAAGTGCAGACTTCGCCGTCAATTACCCTGACAAAGGATTACAGACCATCAACACCGCACTCAGGATAACAGTCTTGGCAGCCAAAAGGCCTTGCTGAGGGGAGGATTAGACAGCTAACGGCCAGGGGCCCCTTCTCCAGAGACCCTCTAGAGACTTCCTCAGCCACCCTCTTCCCCATTCAGGACGGACTCTCCCATCTCTAGCCCTCGTCTCCCTTCACCTCCATCCAGTGGAGACTGCTGGACTGACAAGGTTTTGGCAGAAAGATGTGACACTTGTGCCACCATCATTTCTTAAGAATCATTGGCCAAATCAAATCAGCAACAACTTTACTCCAATTCTGCACTGAATGTGTTCTGTGGATGAAAATGGAAATTACTAGATGTCTGAAAGCTGAAGAAATAATATGGTGTTACTCCTCTCAGCTGCTTTGCAAGGCTAAATGGTCAGGAAAAAAATAGTTCTGTTTTAATAAGCAAAAGGCCTCTACTGTGATTCTAAAACAACCTTCTAAACCCTGAATAGTGCCTATGTATTCTTGGAAGAAGACTTTTTGCATTGAGCTGAGGCATTACCCCATCTTTAAATGATTCCATTCTTTAGGAACAGAAAAATAAAGAGATGCTTTGTTTTTCAGTTTTTAATTTTTTAAAAAAGTGTTTTTCTCAAGTGGTTATATTATGGTAAGAAATCTCTTTCAAGAAACATATATAAGTATATAGCCTTATTTAGCTTTAACTTTCCAAAAAAGTACAAGGTAATAATCAGTGTTTCTGTCACCTTGTTGCCAGTTAAGTTAGATTAAAATGGTCCTGGAGTTTCTCTCAGAAACACAAAGCTTACAGATGATTATTCTCTTCAATATTTTTGTTTTCATTGGCTATATTTGTCTCCATTTACAAACACGAATAATTCTTGAGAAAAAATGTAAAACAACACATTACGTGTAAACCACTTACATGTGGTTTGGCTCCTAGCAGTCAAGAAATGATGATGAGGATGACTTGGAGATGATACTGATAAAGATCATGATTATGGGAAGGTAGAAGATGCAGTATTAAAAGTTACGTTATAAAAAGGCCTTTCGGTAATACAAAAGAACACAGTGATCTATAGATAGATCTAGATATATATAGATTTAGAGATAGATATATCTAGATACTTACATATATATATTACTCAGTGCAAAAAGGCTTCTTCCAAGAATACCTAGGCACTATTCAAAGGTTAGAAGGTTGTTTTAGAATCAGAGTAGAGGCCCTTTGCTTATTAAAATAGACTATTTTTTTTTTCCTGACCATTAGCCTTGCAAAGCAGCTGAGAGGAGTAACATATGTATCTATCTATCTATCTATGTATCTAGATACACATATATACATATATGTATCTAGATATATATATGAATATATATCATGTTCATAGATATATATATCTAGATACATATAATACATATATAAATATGTGTATATGTGTAGAGATATATAAATATATCTTTATATATATTATAGATCTATAAAATTATGTTTTTAAGGATTCCACCTATAAATATGATATCTTCTTAACTATATAAGAAATTGTTCAGTGAAGATTGGAAGAAAATGCCTTTGATTAATGCAAAGATTGGAAGAAAAACCCCTGAATGATGCAATAATGAACACTTTTCCCCTTATCTTCCTTTCTATATATTTCTCTAATTCTCTATGATAAGCTTGCCTTACGTTTATTATTAGAATAGAAAAGGTCAATACAGGCAAGTAAATCAATCAAAACAAAAATATTACATTTGGAAGATGATTATGAATCTATAAAACTTTTACAAATGCAATATTATAACCCTTCAAGGGAGATCATTGTTCCCATTTTACAAAAGTAACTGATGTTCAAAGAGATGAAGCTGTTTTCCCAATGGAAATTAGTTCCCCGGCATAGCCAATGCTAAGACATGGTTTATCTTACTCCTCGGCCTCTGTGCTTTCCATTTCTCCTGGCTGTCTCCTGCCTGGAGAGCGTGTGCACGCATGTTCACGTTCCATATCTTTTCCAGTTAATGTGTATTTAAGAAGTGGGTCTATTCATGTATGAGGCCCCTAATCTCTCCAGATTAGAGAATGTTCCTTCACGTTTGGTCTGCTATGTTCATGAAAACTATCACAGGGCTGTCGCTTGTAGATGACCTCCTCCAAAAATCACAGGAGTTTGGATAGTTTTATTTAGCTCTATTAAGTTAAAAAAATGTGCCAGGCAGATTCTCAGTCCAAAAATAATCTCCTTTTATTGGTGTTCTAAATTAACTCATAGTGGAATGAGCCGAGCTAAATTAAAGCTTTCATACAGTGAGGCCCAGGGATTTTTACTGAGTGGTAAACGCTTTCTTTCTCTGTGAGAACTTTACTGTTTCCTTCCTCTAAGAGAGGCTGTGCTTAGAGGCAAAGAAAGTAGCTCAAAGCAGATCTGCGAGAATTCATTTTATTTGACAAAGACTCTTAGAGTAAGCCCCCAGTGTGGAACTTTTAAAATTTTATAGGTTTTCCTACCTTTTAAAGTAATTTGCACATAAATAAAGGGATATTAATCTCTAGTACAAATGGCAAAATGTATTCTTTGCCTTTTTTTAGCTGGAAAATTGGATCCGTGAGAATCATTGAGTAAGGTATTTTTACTTAGAAATGACTTCAAATAGTTTGACAAATCTTAACTACATCTCTTCTGGACTGCTGGCTGCACTTTATGTTATCTTTTCATAACTACTGGAATACTATGGCACATTCCTCTCTGAGAACTGCACACTAGAGAACAGGCAGCGTAAGACGTACAATATAATGTTAAGATTCAAGGTTGCCTCTTTTTATCTAATGCAGACATGTCACTGCTGGGCATGGTTAATGAGGTATTTATCACTGTTCTTGCAGTATGGGGATAACACCCACAGGGTTTACAAATAGCCATAGACAAGCATGTCTGGCTTGTCCTGCTGCCATGTGGCCTGGGTACTTTTCATGTGTCACTCTCTTCTTTGCTCCTGCCTACCTTGCACCTTGAATGAGTGACCAGTGCAGGTGTAAGGCACATGTTGATCCCTTCTGCCTCGCTTTCTGTACTGGTCTTTGGACATGCATACTGCCACAGACAGAAAAAACTAAAGTGCCAAACAAAGCCTTTATGTTGAAATCTAGAGAAAAGCATGTTTTTATTTTATTTCTCCACAGTGGACATCTGGGTGATCCTAGAAAAGTCATCCTAAATTGCTCCAAGCATGTGCTATGCATTCAATAAAGGTTCCAGTAAAGGTCTCAGAGAGTAGACAGGGAGAAAAAGCATACTCAGGAAAATAAGAGAAAAGAGAAAATAAGAATGGGGATCATGACATTTAAAGGAAAAGATGCACATTCATACTTACCACACAAAGAAATGTGTGTGTGAGAGAGGGGAGGCACTCAGGGACTCTACAGATCTCTTACTAGAGAAGTGAGTTGGAACTAATAGGAAATATAATTAATTGGAATTATGTTTAATTAAGTTGAACTCATAAAGACTGATCACATAAAGAATTTTGGTCTTGACTTAGAAGAAGAAAATACTCTCTTCTATCCAACTGTGACTGAGGATCCCATACATCCCCAGCAGAGAAGAATAGCCCTTTTACCCTAGAATACTTACTCCTTCCACCAGGCTTATGTGAACAGACAAGTGACACTAACATCAGATATGTTCTAAAAAGGTTTTGGTAAAAAGAGAAAAACACCCAACTGATTGAACCTTTAGGTATATAGTATTTATATAGCATCTCGTTGAGAGTGGCTACATCCATAATGCAGCTATGGAAAAGCCATTGGTGGAACATAATAAGCATTATGTAGGGGCTCAGTTTCCAGTCACAGCTGTGCAGCTAGCTGGCTGATCTTGTGCAAATCGCTTCAGTTTCCTCATTTTGCCAATAAGAGATTTGGAAGGGCACTCTCTCTAGCTCCTTCTGTCTCTAATAGTTCATGGGCTATGGCTATTGGATTTAATTATAACAACATCAGATATCTTGCAAATCAGGCCTCCAAGGACAATTTGCAAACCATCCTCACCATCACCAGGGAGCAGACTCTTCCAGTGCAAGTCTTTGCAACTGCAAGTAAGGTCACATCACCGCAGCATATCTCCCAACGCATCTGTTAGACTGTGTCAGTTTCCAACTTACTACAGGAAGAGGCTGACGGACATATTAGAGGAATTGATGCCTTTAGCCTCCTCTTAATTCCTAAGTCTACTGTTATTCTAACAACAACAAAATCCTTAGATGTTATCATACTTCTAATTTTTATAAGAACACTTCAAGCACAGCTGCTACTCATTAAATCCAGTGGCTAAGAGCATTTGATTATTACAGGAAAAGGAAAATCAGTAAAGTTTCATTTACAATCTTCTTTCATTGTAAAATAGAAGTCCTAAATCAACAAAAAGATCTGCATGGTACTAAAAGCATAAATGTGCTTTCTTAAAACAGCAGTAAATACTGTGGGCACATTTCCCAGATTTAAAGTACTATCCCAATTCTGCCTTATTTTCCCCATAAGTGCCCTCATACTTTTCAACCCATGTGACTAGCTTTTGAATAAGCAAATGCAATTATATAGGGAATATGCCTCTCCTAGATGGAAATATAAATTATGCAGGCAGGCACACACACAGTCACAGAATTTTCATATAAATTTCATAAGAATAATTTCCACTTTACAAAGAAAACAGCTGTTCTGTGAGATAGCCACTCCCTATCTGTGAAAATCTTTAAGCAAGGCCAGATCCTGTCTGCCAGGAATACTGGAGAAGGAATTTCGGCTCCAAGAATAGGTTTGGTTTGATCATTTATAAGCGCTCTTTCAACTCTGAATTCAAAGTTTCTGCAAGTTACTATTTTTTTCTAAATTCATTTTAAAAATTGATCAAACCTTTCTACTGTGTTTCGTGTGTTGGCAGGTACTATAAAAAACACAAGTGAGAAACTGAAACCTTATGGTGCTGAAATTTGGATATATTTGCACCTGGGGTTTGGACACACTTGCACCTGGAAACCAAAGTACGTGGTAATAAAGTCCTTCGTGGTGACAACTTTCCTACAGGAAAATTGCAAAGTCCTTCACAAAACTAAGCCTCTCTTGGCTTCATGGCATCTCTGTGTGGTGAACACATGAAAACTAGTAATAAAATATGTATAAATAAGATGGAATTATTGCTCCCATTTTTCTTTGTGGGTACAAACCTTGCCTGAGTTGTACAGACTCATTGCCTTGCCACTTCGTCTCATTTTCTCCCATTCAGATCAGATTTTTTAGAGAATAAATGTCCTTCGATCTTCCGTCTCCTCTTGTAAGTTTAGTCTGATTCAAGGTCTGAGCTTCTCATCTTTTTGATCCAACTTCCAAAGAAATTTTAAATAATAAATTGCCAGCTTCCATCATACTATCCACACTATCAAATTTCTTATTTATAATAGTTTTTCTTTTAAGAGTCTGGCTGAGTAAGTTTTATCTAAAAACATGCATTTCCAAATTATTTACAACAGTGATTATTGATTTTAGTGGGGGGCTGGCAGATAAAGAAAGTGGAAGATCACAGCCCAGCAAAAAAGTCAACTGTTGTTCTTTCCTGGTACCCTTCATAAGAAAGGCTGCACTGCCATATCAAATATCCTGTTTCCTGAGAGCCTGCCTCTGAGATTGGTATGTGCAGGAAATTACATCATACTAGAATTTGGTTATACTGACCCTAAGTACACCCGTATTCCAGTGTTTGCCCTTTGACCCCACCTCCCTAATCACATTTGCATGCTGTCTCCACTCTTTATAGTATATTTAGAACCTTTCTACAGCATATTCTATTTTGCAAGTCATTTATCAACGCTAATTCATCTCTTCTCACCCTGATTCCTTTGAGGTAGAGCCATGTAATTAGTAGTAATAACAAAACCATGGTATTTAGCTTTTCTATAGCTTCTGTCTCCTGAGAACTCTACAAATATTAATAGCATGCACAGCAGTCTCCTAGAATGGCTTAGGTCACAGAAGGACTGGGGAAAAATGCTATGACCAACATAAGTGGAATAAATTGAAGGTTGCGTTGGAAGTGAATCAAGATGCTGGTGTTAACATGCCTGAATATTTAGGAAAAGTTCCAGGATCACTTAATGATGAAAAGCAATAAGGCTGTCAAAGTTTGTCTGGAATATATATAGGATTAGGCCAAGTCCTAAGATTTCCCAAGGCACCTCAGGGTCAAGGGCTTTCTGCAGAAGGGAAGCCTTTTGATGATATAAAAATTCTAGAAGTCTCAGTTGCAGAAAAATGTGAGAGATGCATGTGTGTGCATGTATGTGTGTGTGAGAGAGAGCGAGAGAGCAAGAGCAAGAGAGAGGGAGAGAGGATTAATTCGTTAGTTAAGGGTTTTTTTTCCATTTATTTCCATGAAGATTCTCTATTGGACCCATTTTAATCCTCAATATTTTTTGTAGGTTATTACTTCCTATCTTGAAAAAAAAATGTTTTAACTAGGATAGACCTGGTTCTTTAATAATAGTAGAACTCTAGTGGCCTGAATTTTAAAAAAAACTGCTTTAATTTTTCATCAAATATACTCAACAACTTAATAATAATGTAAGATAATACCTTAACCGCATTCTAGAAAGTTAGCTACATTCTAAAATATGTCAAGAGTGAATTAAGGAAAGATATCCCAACAGGCTTAACAATTCTATTTATTGGGAGTTTGTAGGCTTTTATTTTGAGTTAAACCCTTCAAATTAAGAATTTAATCAAAAGTATTAAAACAATGGAAAAATAAATTGGGTTCTTACCCCATAAGGATTTATGTCCGTTATTAGAAAGGGCTTTCTGATCCTGGACAATTGTTATTAATAATACAAATGTATATTTTTCCTGGAAATGTAAACCTGAATAGATCCAACTTCAATTTTTGTCTGCCAGGATAAAAACAACTTTGCTATGGAATTGGTTCGTCTCTCATGGCATCACTTTACATTTGATATTATATTTGTGTGTATATCCAGAGTCTAGATTCTAGACCCATATATGATCTCTTAAGTTTCTTAAAGAACAGGGAGCTTTGTATTCCTCATAGCGCTTATTAACACAATACCAAGCACACAATAACTGTGCATTAAATATTTCTGGAATACATGTGCTGATAAGGCAGGCTTAGAGAACACTGCTTCCCCTCACCCTAACAGAAGGTCCCATGGTGCTCTGAAACCTGCTGCTGGAACTCTCTTGACCACAACCCAGGGCACAGGGTTAATATTTTCATACTTTACATTAAACCATTGGGACTATGCTTCATTTTGTTTATTTCCAATACTATCTTTGACACAACACACAAGAGTAGAGGAGAAAGAGGGAAGGAGAGGAGGGGAGAAAAGGTGAAAAGAGAAGGGAAAAGAAAGGAAAGGAGAAGAGGAAAGAATAAAATTAAAGAATGCATTTAACATAATATATCTGAAATAAAAACAAAAATATTAAAAAGAACTTAAAAAAAGGGACAGAGAGGGAGGAAGAGAGGGTGGCAAGGAGGGAGAGAGGAAGAGAAGAAGGAAGGAAGGGAGGGAGGGAATACATTTCTTCTTAGGGATGTTAGAATCCATTTGAGTGGCAACTCTATAAAAGCAAGCTGTTTCTCATTATTTATGTAAGTTTGATCTGATTAAATCCATCAACGGTTTCTAAAGGACATTACTTTATATTTCATTCTATGCTTGCCTAATAAACATTTTTTAATCCAATTTTGTTTGGTTGCAAACATCCACCATCTGCTTTATTTCTTAAATTTATTCACTCAACACATACCTTTTGCACAGCCATTTTCCAGATCTGTGAGGCCTGTGACTGGCACTGGAAAAACAGCAGTGAATAAGATATGACCCTCACTTTAAAGGCTTACCTCGCTCTCTCCATAGCTTTCTAAAACCTAGATTAGTGTATTATGCATGCCCAAATTTTGTCAAGCATCTTTTTATTATATTATCCTCTCAAGACTCTTTTGTCTTTCTAGTTAAAACCACAAATACCCTCTCTTTGGAATCAAGCCTTTTCTGATGGACTATGTCTGACCAGTTCACAAATTTCCTTGTTTTGATGCTCACAGCAGAGACTGCATCAATCTAACTTACTGTTCTCTCTTTAGTCTCTTATATTTCCTGAAATGTCCATCTCTCTGAATATCTTCTAAATTTAATTTTATTTATACCTTTCTCAGAGTCATACTTCCAGGGCCTCTCTGGTACAAAGTTCAGGTGACACATATTTAATCTGCCCTGACCCAATAAAAACATTTGAATAAAGTCTAATTAATATCAAAATTACTCTTACCACACAAATTCTCATACATGGGAGGAAGTGGAGGAGTTGAATTTTCCAAACATGTATTTTCTCACTTTTTCACATTCAAAAATTAGGCTAGTAATGTTAACTACAGATTGTACTTACGAGTATTGCTGTAAGTAAATGCTAAGATCCAGCCAACTTCTTATATACACCACACACAATTAAAGGGTTCAAAGTGACAAAAATGACTATTGTAACTTCTCTCTCCCAGTCGATTCTAAGTGATGAACATCTATTCATCTATCACTATTCAGCTTAAAGTTCACATCTCCCATGATGCTTTCTTTATCCATTGGGCTACAATTTCATCCTTGTGACCCTTCTATAACCTGCCTTGATCCTGACTCCATCCTAGAAGCCATAACATGAGGCTGATTTAGGGTACACATGTCTCTCTCTACTGTATAAGCACCAAGTAGGAAGGGACCAGTCCTTATCTGATACAGTATTTCTAATGCTTATTACAGATTGTGCTTATGAGTAAACAACTTTTTGTTTGGGACACTGCACGGGACATTATAAGTGCTCAGTAAATGTTGAATACATGTGAGGGAGAGGAGGAGTAAGGATCTTATGTATAGCGAAATGCTAATCAAATGCTAGCAAGAGCTAGAGACCTAGCAGCTCCTGAATTTTCCAAGCGATATATTGTATGGAATCTGTTAAGAAAAGTGTTTCATACAGATGAGGAATGCCAACACAATCCTTCTCAGACAAAATGGAACCAAATCTTCACGAAGTTCTCTTTTAGGATCTCTCTCTCTCTCTCTCTCTCTCTCTCCCCCCACCCCGTCTCCTCTCTCTCTCACACACACACACGCACACACACACACGCACACACACACATACACACAGAGGGAATATTAAATTTCATCAGTTTGCTCTACAGATGCTTGATCTTTATGACAATCCAACCTCTGTGCCCCATGCCCCCCCCACCTCACTCTGTATCGCCACCTGGTGCCTGAAAGCAAGAAAAATACCTAAGAAATGAAAACGATTTTTTTTAAAGCTGATAAGTATCAGGACCTCGGAACTATAAACTGAAAGTTAAAAACAAAAACATGTGCTTCTTGGCATAGACATCTGGTCACAGGCATATAAAGATTAAATACACAAATATTCCTTAAAACTCACCCTTGTTTTCATTCACATCTTTATGAATGTTCTCAATCGTTTCAGCCCCACGAACTGCCTTCCCACATAGATTCCATGATTTAAAACCTTTTCTACTAAATCAACTCTATTTGTCATTTGCATTAAGTAAATTCAAAATTGTCAGACTGTGATATCATTTAGCCTGTGATAGCCAGGAATACTGTTCTTTCATTGATTTATTCAGCTGTTTAATGAGTCCCTACTTTGTTCTAAGAACAATACATGGCTCCACAGAAAGAATCTCACTAAATTATTATCAATCCTGTCAAAAATATTAAAGTTCTTTTTTGTTTATAGAGAGTAAACATACATTTTGACTAATGTTTTTAAACTAACAGAAAAAAAAAGGTCCTCTATTACTGCCCCAAGAAGTTAGGGAATCTGAGATTAGGAACCAATGGATTAGAAAAAGCTTATGCAGATAGATTAAGTATAACTTCAAATCAATAATTCTTGAAGAAAATACATTTAGCTCAGATTATCTTTCATCTGGTTATAAATATGCTATTAAGTGCTAATCTATACTGATAACAATTTTAATGTCACAGAACTAAAAACCAAAAGATGCATAAAGAATAATATGAATTTTGCTTGAACTTGAGTCTGCACAAAATTATCAAATAAGTTTCAGTACTGAAATTAGCAAGTATATAGTTAAGATATGGGAAGAAAAAAGAATGTCAATCAGAAATTTCCTGTAAACAGTTCACAGAACAAAGACAAACTTTTCAAGTTCCACAATAAAATGGGTGCAAAGATCAGCACACATAGTAAAGTTTTATATGTTAAATGTGCCCATTGATTTTACTTTGCAAGTACAACCATTTTATTACTTTGGTCTTATAATATTCTTTCTTCTATGAAATGATATAGTCAGCAAATTATAGGAGATTTATTTAAATGTCAATTTAAAGAAGTAAATATACTTTAAAATATTATTGGTAAATAAATTTCATAAATCTGTATAACGCTGAGCATTAATCTGAAATTGTTTCAAGGAAAATTAAAGGTTAGAAACTGTTGGCAGATACCTGACAAAGCTATCTTTAAGAGCAAACTTTTAAAAAGTCTATTGCTTTTTCAAATGGGTTGGTTGAATAAAAACAATTTTTAAGACAAATGGAAAAATAATGGATACCTTAATTTTCTGCCTCAGTACAGTCCAGTTTCAGAAATGTATATTAACACTATATATAACACTACATTTTTTGGATCCACTTTGTACTTGAAGCATTAGTTTTCCTTACATTCTTACTTTATATGGCTTTCTGGGTCCAAAGTCAACAAGGAGCTGCAGGATTTATCTCTCAAAATCTTTAGGGTAACAGATAATTAGTAATAATAGCAATTTTTGAGAAGTATGACAATGAATTTAGAGGTCACATAGCAAGTGAATGAATGTATAGCCTGCATGCTTGACTTCTAAATTATAGAGTAAGCAACGCATTGCTTCTCAATCAAAATATTCTTGATTAGGTATTTCTCTTTCCCAATCCTTCCCTTTCTCCTTTCTTTTTCCCCCTTCTCTCACCACAGAGCTTTTTGAATTGAGTAGAAGTATTTGGTCACTTGCTCTTTGACCCTGGTGTCTCCAGAGACTATATATTCATTTTGAGAATGAGTCCCTTTAGTTACCTAAAGTGTCCTCAGACTAAATTGTTTCCAGATGTTTACAAATATTTCAAGGATCTATCCACACAGTTTTTATGGCTGAGTGATAATGGACTCCACAATGTCTGTTCAATTGTAAAATAAGAATCAAGTGCATGTTATAAAATAACTTCTACTGAGCAAGGACTTGCTACATACAAGGCATAATGCTAACCACATCCTATACATTATTTTACTTAATACTCACAAAAAGCCTATAAAGGAGGTATTATAATCCTTATTTTAGGGAAAAGGAAAGTGAGGCTCAGAATGTGACTTCTCAGAACAATTAATTGATGGGAGAAGGGTGCTATACCAAGTCCATGATCTCAGCACTTGTGTCCTGCTGCTCTGCCAAAGCAAAGCTCATCTACTGCTGGTGTAAGGCAGGAAAGAAAAGACAGAATTCACAAAAGTTGGGGAGCATCCCTGGGCATCCAAAGAAATTGCTTTTAAGAGGCTACTGAAGGAGACTTGTAGACCAAGAGTTCTCATTTAGTTTCAATAAATGCCTCCAATGGGCTCATTCAACAAATATGCTTTCAACAGATTGTAAATGTACAATGCAGACATTTTCTCATTGTTTAAAAACCAGCCTCCACAAATGGGGTTTTGAAAATTGCCTGTTTAATGTTTATTTTTTTCTTCACTCACAACACCCTGACTTGTAAAATAAAAAAGAGATTGAGAGAGACAGAGAAATCCTAAGTGGTCAAGGTGATCTTTTTGTAAAAAGCTCTTTCTTATTATATAAATCATGCTTTTTGTTTAACCTTGTGGTTCTCTGAGGGGGAAAAACAGGCTACTTAATTAGTAAGAAAACTTAAATGAAAAGCATTTGGTATGGGGATGGAGAAGCGTCCAGTAAATTCTTGTTTATTCTAACTAATGGAGAGCAACAAGGCATAACCATTTATAAGGCGCTCAACCAATGTTATTACAGTTCTGTTCCCACATTACATAGTTTCCTCATTTTCGTTTTATTTCCAAATGATTTTGAATTCTCAAGGTGTAGATTCTCTGATAGTGAAATAAAGAAACTCTGGAGTGTGCAAATTAGAGAGAGGTGTCAACTATAGATTTCAAAAGAATGCACCAAGTGATAAATCCATGTGCAGGCAATTAAGAGGTGACTGTGTTTGTTCTGGAAATATCTCTCATGGAATTGACTGCACAAGCTGCTGCAGCCGTCCGTCTCCTACCAATGTTAATTGTCATCTATTCATGCCACCTCCTTCTCCGTTCTCATCAAATAGCTACCCCCTAAGGCTAGAATTTGAATCAGTGTCAGAATTGCTGACCTTGGCAGGTCACATTTTCCTTAGACCCACTCCCCAAGGCTCTACACAACTCTCGGACTTTTGACCTTGCTGAAAACTATGGGATTACTTGAACAAGAAATTCTATTCCCCACGTCTCTTCCCTCCCTTCTGCTTCCCCCACGCCCCAGTGCTGCTATAGCTCCTTTTAAAGAAAAGCTCGCTTATGAAACACAGAGCTGCCTGCTCTTGCCCTCTTAGGTTTTTGGTCCTCTAAGCCAGCATTTTTTTCCAAGCTGCCATTTTCCACTCACCAGACAGTATTTTTAACAAATATCTGAAACGCAAACAGCAACTTGTTTTTTTGTACCCTTAACTAAGGATCTACCAAGTTTTTTTTAATGTAATGTTGTTTCAAATCATTTTTAAGTGAGCTTAATGCTGGTGAAAGGTGCCGGATTGACAGCCTTGGAGGCAGATGGTCTATATTTTAGCTCTAACAAAGTGAAGCTATACTGACCACTGCCAACGAAACCCACAGGCTTCACCCTTCAGCCCTGGAAGGGCTCTTGTGGGATTGAACAGGTATATGTCAAACTGAATTTGCTTGTTTCATGTTTCTATTGTTCTTAACTCTCAATAGTCTGACTTATAAATAAAAAAATCAGTTACACTCAAGTTGCATTCACATGCTGCCTTCTGCACTCAAGGCCTGTCCTTATATATCCTTGCTAGATATGAAAAATCCATCCTCTGAATCCCTAGCAGCTTGTTACCCTCTTATATTAGAGCTTTATAGTAGTATTCATTAGACTTCAAGCCGTATATAGCTTTTCCTCCACATTGTGCCCTCTTGAGACTTCATGACAAAAAAAAGAAGAAAGAAATCAAGCAGGCATTACCATTTCCATTTTGCAGGTAGGTAACAGAAGCCAAAAGTGGCAGAAATAGAGGCAGGATTGAAATCTAGATTTTCTGACTGCAAATTCCAAAATCTTTTAGTCCCCATCTATCAAAATGAGTACTTTTTAAAACTTTCAAGTTTGGATGACAGCACTTTAATTCCCAAATCATTTTCCCTCTAAATGTGTCCTGCAGATGGCCTAACAAATTCCCTAGCTTGAGTCAGCCTTCCAAGCACTGCTGGGTTGTTCCTGAGTCAGCTGCTAATCCACACTTGAATCACCCTTTGACAAGACTTCCCAAGCTGTGGCCTTACCCATCTCACACAGTCCTTGGTGTTCTCCTGCATCAGCAGGTGAGCAAGGATAATGAGTCCAGCCACAAATGATGTCAACTAGCTTATTCTGACCCAATTTTCTTCTCCGTTCCTTGTTTCAGATCATTAATAAATACCTTAGTGAAAGCTCAAAAGGAGAGATAAACCTCAAATAAGCCCTGGTCCAAAGCCATTATTTCAGCATCAAGAAAAATATTGATTAAATTTCCTGTGCCAAGAAATTAATAAACTGGTAGGTTCTGAATTGTAATTTGAAAGTCAGATGACTGTCATCTTGTTCCAACATTCAGTTTGCATGATGTCCAGTCTTTCTATTCAAATACTAAACTTCTCTGCATGGTCTGTCTAATCAATGGCATAACTATAGGTTTATGTTGACTATAACTTATCATTTGCCAAATTATTTTTAAAATCCTGAAAAATGTTGAAAGGCTCAAGATGTTGAGAAAAATTAGATAGTGAGGCATTTCTTATCTCTCTTCATAGTGCTACAAACGGCAGAATGCTTGAAGTACCTGAGTTTCCAAATCTTGTTGTTGTTGTGAGGTGGAGTCACACTCTGTCACCCAGGCTGGAGTACAGTGGCGTGATTGTGGCTCACTGCAACCTCCACCTCCTGGGTTCAAGTGATTCTCCTGTCTCAGCCTACTGAGTAGCTGGGATTACAGGTGTGTGCCACCATACCCAGCTAATTTTTGTATTTTTGGTAGAGATGAGTTTTCACCATGTCAGCCAGGCTGGTCTTGATCTCCTAACCTCTAATGATCCACTCACCTCGGCCTCCCAAAGTGCTGGGATTACAAGCATGAGCCATCGCACCCTGCCGATTCCAAATCTTTAAGAGCAAGATGTATCTATACAAATAGTTTCTTCTGATAGTTTTCCAACTAATAGTTTCTTATGAGTTTAAAATTCTCATAGCCTGGAATCACTTCAGGGTCATGGAAAGATTCATCTGTAAGAAACTACAAGAAAAGATCTGAGTAAGTCTCTGAGATAAAATGTTTGTCTTGGAAAAGAGAGGATAAACCTGAGAAATAGGCATACAGAATAAAAGACAGAAAGGAGTTGAGGTTGCTATTGACATTTCGAGCAGGTGCCACCTGAGAGCATGAGGGACCACTGAGTGACAGGGAAAAGAGGAAGAACAGGATCTGTGACCCCAGGAGCAGACACGTTAAAATTATGCTGAATATGAACTATGTGAGGCACAATATTAGATCCATCTCGCCCGCTGGATGATTGGCAAGAGGCCATGCTATTCACTGCTTTAATATCCTCCAAAGTGCTTGGCATGATTCTGAGTACAACACATACTTGTTCGCCAAAAAATTGGTGGTAGGTATAATTTTCTGATTTTAGCTCCTCTGAATTTTGGTTATTATTTCATTGTTTGTTTGGAGAAAAGACCTGACTGAATTCTGACCTTTGACTCCATTGATGCATGCACCCTAAAAAGAAGAGCCTCAGACCCGGGAAACACTAATAACTTCTGAAGACATTTCAGTTATACAAGTCTTCACATATCTGAATTGCAGTCTTTAGCAATGCTGCCTTCTGATGTTTTTCTAAATTACAAAGAGGCCACTTTTGCAGAATTTAAAGCAGAACCCTTCCTTTCTGGGAAAATTACAGGCAGAACCTGAATTATAGGCTCTAACCTTTCAAATAACAAAATCAAAATAAATTGCTCCTATTTCATACTCCACTGCACACCACCACTCCTTCTCCCATGCAGCTGCTTCCAGGGAGCCCACCAAGGTAAGGCTTGGAAGTTTGAGAGAAAACCCAGGTACAGAAACAGAAAAAAATGAGACTAGGAAAGATGAATGTCCTAGGTCAGTCGGCCAGGCCAGGCTGCACAGCCTCATTGACAATGTCCCCCCTTTTCCTCTTTCATTTACTAAACTCAGCTGGCTTGGTTAGCCTCCTGAGCCCTTTGGAGGCACACTCTAGGTGCCTACCACTGCTGCTCTATCCTCACTCAAATGGCTGGTTAAAGACACCATCATCTCTCATTTGGCCTGTTGCAATAACCTCCTAACTGCTTCTCCTTCCTCCTATAATATACATTCTCTATATAGCAGTCGGGTTGTTCTTGTAAAGACATAAATCACATTACAGAACTCACCAGTTTAAATCTCTCCCATAGCCTGAATATAAGGACAATTCCTCAGTGTGACCTACAAGTCCCTGTCACCTAGCCCCTATATACCTCTCTGACTTTGTCAAGTCCCATTGCTTACTACCTTCCAGTCACATTGACCTTCTTTCTGTTCCATGGCCATATCAAGCTTGTTCTAGCCTCAGGGCCTTTGCACATGCTGTTCGCTCCCTCTGCTTGGAAGGCTTTTCACCCAGCTCTCTACATAGTTAACTCTCTTTTTCTTTCATATCCCTGCTCAAATAGCCTGTTTTATTTCTTTCATAGAACTTATCATTAATCACAATTGAATGCATTTTCTAGGTGTGTGTCCGTTTATTTTTTTATTGCCTCTGTTTCCCAGGAAATATAAAGTTCATGAAAAAAAGAAATGTGTCTATTTTATTCTCCACTACATCCCCAGAACCTAGAATAATGACTGGCACAAAGTAGGTACTCAAGACACATTTGTCAAATATGTATTAAAAAAATGAGAGAGAGAAAGAAAAAGAGATAGGAATGGAAGTCTGTTCTACAAACATAACAGATTTAAACCTAGGTCTCCAGCTTTGTTATGCTAACAAATCCCAGGAGATGAGGACATGGGGTGCCCAGAGTTTGTGAAGTGTTTGCCTAGATGATGGTAATTCAGTTCCTTATTTCCTCTTCAGCTACTGTTCTATGTGGTTCTCTTCCTTACAGGGAACTCTAGAGAAAAGGAGTGAGTAGGATGTGACTGAGGCACCAGAACCTCACTGGCATTCTTAAAGAAGCCATGCAGTGTGACAATACTATCAAGGGTAACTGAGAGCATACAGGAGGAACATTGAATTCAGACATGAGAGGTCGGGGAGAAGGGGTTTGGAGAAGGCTGCCTACAGATTAAATTCATCTAGTTCTAAATTTTGCCTAAATTTTGGTCCTATATCAGTAAAGAGAGAAGGGCCATCCCTTTCCTCCTCATTCTGAGCCACAAATCTATTTCTTCCAGGATGCAACACACTAGCTGCTTCTATTTACACTACAGTTCCACTGTATCATCCATTCACTACTCTCCTGGAGCTTTCCTAGGAATCTAATCACAAATTAAAACATCGCATTTGGAGAAATGAATTTCCAGTTCCAAACAGCCAAATTAGAAACAACTGTCCGAATATTTTAAATACAGTTCTATTCATGGCTACAAAAATTCATTTCCATAGCAACAGAGAACATAATCAGAAATGTTGACTCTGTCCCCTTTTTTTTGTCAGTGTTTTACAAATCAATGTTAGATGATGCAAATTAGAAGCTTGGTTCTACCAGTGAGGTAAGGTTGATACATATATATCTGATTTAATCTTCAATAGACTTGTCAAGAAGATATTTCTATTATTCCCATGATTAGAGCTCAGAAGGGTTGGGTGGCATGTTCAAGGCCACACTGTGGGAACGACAGTGGTCAAAACTCCTCACCTTCAGGAAAGCTCTTTGGCTCACCTATTTCTTCTCTAGTACTATCTTCCAACTCCCTTCTTCATTTAAGTTCACTGAGCCCTGAAATTGACCTCAGTGTTTGTGCTTATCTGACATCTAAACGTCTAGTGTTATCAAGAGGGTTTTTTCTTTTTTTTTTTTTTTTGCAAAGATAACATTTTCTGAAGGATTATTTGCATGTTTTAATTTGTAATTCTAGCACAGTCAGGTACCTCAGTTACAAGAGTTCTATGTTCCACTGAATAAATGCCACTGAAAAACCATTCAACTCAACCACTTCCTTCTAATTTTCTAGCCACTGGAGGAAAAGTTAGAAGATACTGGATTGCAGTGGAACAGAGGGGTCAAGACAAGTTCTGGTTTGTCAATAAGTAACTTTGACGCTTCAGGCACATTGCTACAGTTCCTCTGAGTCTCAAAGCCCTATTTGTAAGGTGGAGGTGGAATATCTATCACTCAGCATTATTGTGAAAATTTAAACAACATAATTAGTATAAATTACCCAGCACAGTACCTGATCCATGATGGTACCCAATACATCTTAATTTCTTCTATTTAGCTCCCTTCGTCCATTAAGAGACCCAAAGGCACAAGTTAAGTGGAATCACTTCTGAGTCTCAAGGCCAAATACAAATAAATATGGAGACAAATCGAAAGTCTCCTTGCTCACCTAGAAACTGCCTTTGTTGTTTCACTGACACATTTTACATCCCCATCAGTTAATAGGACTAAAACCACATTTTACAGTCACATTACAGAAGTCAATCTTATATGGTTCTGGAGTTATCTTTCTGTGGAAGCATCATGCTTGCTACACAGAAAACTTATTTTATTTAAACCAGAAAGCCCAGCTGTCTTTGGTAACTGTTCCTCCCAAAGGAAAATTCATTGAGAAGGTGATTCAGCCAGGATAACTTTCAGAACAATCACAACCAACACCAGCATCTGCAAGGCCTGAAATATGGGATGTTATGACACTTGGGGAATTACTTCTGACGTACTTAATTATGCAACAACAAGATTTGCAGGAGCATAACCACATGGTTCCCCTGAGAATGCTGCCAGTGTGCTCCACAAATGATTAAATATAAAATAAACAAGAGCTAACTGTGAATTATGAAGTTGTAATTCCACCAAGGGGGTTCCAGTGATGTCATAAACCACTAGAGCAAAGTTCATGTCACCAAAGGTCCCCAGATGGGCTTAGAGGCCTGTAACTCAGTAGTGGTCTCTACTACAGACATGGGTCCAGGAAACCCTGTCACCTCTGCTTTCCACCCCTTCACATCTCTATAAGAGCCCTCCTTTCTTGTTTTCTTCCTTTAAGTTTTCTAAAATCATACTTATCCTGCTTCTCTAAATGTAGTTCCTTTTAATTCATTCATTCCTCCGTCATTCAAGACAGACCAACAAATACATCCTTTGGACAGCAATTTATGATTACATATACTTCATTGGAAAAAAAACAAAGCCTGATATTTAATAGAAAATCACTTTAGGACAGGAGCCCTGAAACATACTTTAAAAGGGGATATTTGAAATAGAACTTTAGCATGTGCCAAAACCCACCAGTGGGTTAAATGCCGTTGTCTTTAAATGATACATTTGGAAAGGTTATGTTGAAATTTCATATATGACCTTTTCAAAACTCAGCATCTGAAAAAAGGGGAAATTAAAACTTGGCTTTATCCGACCATAAAAAAGATAAGTAAACAAAATTTCAAAATAGAAAAATTGTGCTTTATCAACTGTCTGAAAGTAAGGAAGGACTTTATAAGAAAAGAAGGTAAAGGTATACTTTCATTTAAAAACATACTTAAAACTAAAATTAAACTGTGAACATTATCTGTGGAATAGATTGCCACTTCTTTGACACGTTTTTTTCTTTTAGAATAAGTGCTAACAGTTACCTAAAACTAATCTTAACGTATACAACTACAATCTGTCAATATATGACAAAAATAAAGTAACATAGTTAGTCTTACTTAGAAGCTTTACATGCCCTAATAGTTGTCTCACATTGTTTTTCTTGGTTTTATATGGCGTGGTTAGCAAAATGCCAGATGCCTAATAAGTGCTATATGTGTGCTCTTTATTTCTCACTTGTTTGTTCACATATTTTATTCAATAACTGTTTGTTAATCCTCTTATAATATAAAAAGCACCATGATAAGTGCTCTGAGGCTTAAAATGTTTGCCTCTGCCCTTGTCTTTAAAACGGTATGTACACCTTTGAAGAGATGAGACTGGGAGTGTTATTTAATAATGGAACACACAGGATGCAGTGGATGTCACAAGGAAAACATTATTCAATACCAATTGCTATGGGAGACAGTGGCCTAGATCAGTGTTTTCAGACTGTGTGATATGAAAATCATCTGGGATATTTAAGATGCATATGCTGTGGAGATTCTGATTCATTGGGTATGAGTGAGGCCCTGGAATCTGCATTTTAAGAAACCTCAATTCATTTTGATGCAAGTGAACCAAGCATCACATCAAAGATAGGCAGGATTAGAGTGTAAGCACATTAGAGAAAGATTCCCATAATCTGTTATTTCTCTTTATCCCTATTTTCTAAATTATTAGAAATAAACTGCACATATGGGAGAGACATAGAAGAAGAAAAACAATAGCCAAAGGAAAATATTCCTAGATGAAGAAGGACTTCATGTGTTCTAGAGAACAGAGACCCAGGGTTTACTACACCCCCAATCAGAGATGCTACCTAATATGATAAAATATTGACAGAATTTTCAGCAAACACACACAAACACTTTTCCATATATTAGAATTGCTATTGCCAACAGAGCTGTGCTCCTAAGCTTTGCCTAACACTCCCTTAGAATGTTGGGGCTGACCTGCCCCTTCTCTCTCACATAAGGCACATGTTAAGCTATTCCCTAGACCATAAGCACACTAGCCTTGCAATAAAGTTGTCAAAGTGCCTCACCCATGGTGACCAGTTTTCTCCACATATACCACAACTGCTAGCCACACTGATCTATTGCTCAAGACTGCCAGATAAATTTAATTGTTGATTGCTTGGCAAAAAAAAAAAAAAAAAAAAAGAGAGAGAGAGAGTTCTGGATGCTTCATGATGTAGAAGTGCCATCTGCATATCTTCCAGGCTTATCAGATTTCAAAGGAACATATGTATGAAAACAGGTCACATATCAACCAGAGGACAGAATGTTTATCTTACTCAACTGGGTTTAGGAAATCTAAGTTGGCAAAAGAATGGCAACTTTATGTATAATTATAGTTAACATGGTGAGCATTATTCATGTACAAAAAAATAAGTAAACCCACAGAAATCTCAGTGGAGTAGTAAGGTAGTGCTGTGTAAGAGGCACTACGTGACGGGGAGAATTTAACGCGGTTGGCCTCCAGAAATTTACTAGCAATGTCACGTCTGAAATAAGAAGTCTTAACACCTTGTGTCCCAAGCATATGTCGTATAGTCTCCATAAAATTCAGAATCTAAATAGAGGGAGGGAAATTTTCTTCTTCAATCCCTGTAAAGTCTGCAGTGATAAATGAAGCAATTTATTATATTTACATAATTTTTATAATATAAATTATTATATTTTCAGATGGCACCAATCTTTAATATTGAGTACAATCTTTAATATTAGTGCCATCCAAAAATATAAAATGATCTGTTATTGTTTCATGCTAAAGGAGGAAGGGTGGCCTAAAGGTGATGACCATAATCAAGAACTTCTGAGACAAACTCCTGGCTCTATCAGGTACTCATGGTGCGGCCTTATAAGTGTCCCTAAAAGTTATGAGGCATCAGTTTCTAACTGTAGATAAAAAGCAAATAGACTCAGTGACATGCTGTGAGAGTATGGCTTTTGGAATATGCAAATATTCCTAATTTCAGTGGCACTAAATGGCCTCCAACATTGATTGGGAAACCACAGTGGACATATATCCATGCCTGGAATAAGTGACACTAGTCAGAGATGCTGTGGAGTGGAAATAATGTAAGTAAAATGCCCAGTACCCTACTACCATTCCCATTGAAGGCAATCAAATAAATGATTAACCTAAAGGCCATTTATAACAACTTATAAGAAAGCATTTATTTGAGTAGGGCACCAGTCATTTTGCTTACATTATTTCATTATTCTGAAGAATAAACCTGTGTGATACATATTAATGTGCCAGTTTCATAGATGAGGAAATTGAGACACAGGGATTTGTCTAAAATCAGTTGGCAAGTATTAATAAATGATAGAACAACAATTTGACACAGAATTTTATGAATCCAAAGTAAAACACATGAAGACACCTAATGTATCTAAGTCTAAATTTAAAATTTTTCACATTTTGAGACCTTGCTGTAAATCCAATGAAATGCATTCTTATTTTTGTATTCTTGACAATTTAGAAAATTTTCCATTCACTCCCTTATAGTATAATAATGCACATAGATTTAGCCCTTTCTTTCTCAAATATTTTCACAAACGCAGTCTCTTTCTGGCCTGCTATGTTAGCATGAAGAAGATAGGTGCAGCAGTCACATGCCAATTTTATCATGAAGAACATGAACCTCAGGAATTTAAAAAGGACTGTGCAGCATGGCAATGTGTTATGAAATGGCACGCTACACTCTTCATTCCTCTTAGTATTGTTTTACTAGATAATACTTCATCTAGAGAAATTTGGTTGACATCAAAGATCATGGAATATAATGAAAAATAAATAAAATGGTATCAGAACAGCTCCAAGCCACAGTTTTCCTGTCTGTAAAATGAAAATAATTACTTTATCCCGATCTTATTTCTTAAAATTGGCTTTATAGAACACAGTAGCATTTGCATATGTTCTTAAAGTTTGTGAAGCAGTTTTATGTTTTATTCCACTTTATCTTTCATATTAAGAACATTAATTCTTTATGACAAAGTAGGTCATCTTAATAAACCAGCAGTCTGAGTATATTAATTCAGTTGAAATGATTATATTTCAAGGCCTATATAGATTGAATTTCCTGGCCTTCAAGGTAGCTCTGAATCTCCAAATCAAAAAGCCAAAAACAGTGCAGAAAACATATATTCTCACCACCCTGAGAAAAAAAAATAATGTTGAGGTAAAGAAAAAAAAAGGGGGGGAGATATAAATTTAAATCGCAGCCCATATATTGTGAGTAAAAACGATCATACCAGGAAAAATTTCTTCCCTGAGGGAAGCTAAGAACAGACTGTAACAGTCAAATGTGCAGTGATATTTTTTCTATTTCTCTTGTCAGAAGGGATTCAGTCTTTGAAATATGTCTAGCAAAACTGCAGATTTCGGTTCCATGATTAATGAACTAAATTACATTTTATTTCTTAAATGTGTTGAGGATTCATCCTGAGGTCTTCGCCTGATCTGGAGGATTAGAGCTGTTGAACAGCACATCTGGTTATAGGCAAAGAGCTCTCTGGGTGGTTCTCTTTCTTTCCTCTCTTAGAAATAGACAATGTGGGGGAACTTCAGAAACTTTTATTAGGCAAGTGTGATTTTTAGTTTTCAAAAATTGTGTTTACTCTCTCTATTCTCCCTTTCTCATGAGGAGAAAGATTAATTATTAACATATATTCATAATTTTAAACTTCTGGTCTATGGAATTTTATATCACTTGTTAATACTTTCCCTAAATAAAATATTTGTATTGATCAGGAAAACGTTTTAATGTCCACTTGCTTGGGAACAATTTTTAAATAGACTTCATAATAATAAAATATGTTGTTTCCCTGAAATTATCACATTTTAAAAAGCTGAGATGCTGTAGATGCTCATGTCTGGATAAATACACGATCTTTAATTTTTTAATAAGTGCTTCTTCATCTGTCAAACCACACTGCCATTCCTGGAAGATGTCACTATCTTACCTATACCTCTAAAAGGCATAAAGAAATAAATGTAATTTTCTTCCTTCTTTCTTTTAAAAAGCATGTATGATCCTTAAGACATTTAATTTTAAAAATTCAAGATTCAGAGACCAGGAGTAATAGAAAATTTTTAGTGCGCTACAAAACTTCCCTCCCTGACCACTAATTCTGTAAGCTCTTCCTTACCAAAGCATGTAGAAATTGATTTTTGGAGCAGTAATTCTCTAACTGTGGTCTAGGAACGTCCTTTAGGTATTATGCAGGCTTTTCCAATTTCAAAAAAAGACATGTGCTCATGCCTAGGGAAGGTTCCCAGCTAGAACAAGCAGAAAAGAAAAAGAAACTGTTTACTCTGAAGGACTTCACTGCTGGAAAACATACCCATCAGAACTTGAGAAAGCTGGGAATTAACTGATACAGCTTCCACAATCCTTGGAGAACTGTTGTTCGTGTTGTGCGTGCTAATCTGTTTAATTTTTCTGATCACAGCAAGTGGGTAAAATGCTTATGCATTTTTTTTTTAATTTTAGAGAAATACAGTCTTTGAAAATGGGGTTAAAAATTTCTCCACTGAGTAAAGAAAACTCAATAATTAAGAATGTTAATGCAGTATGATGCCAACTGTGTAAAAAGTTTAAAAGAAAATATTTTAACACCAAAATACTAACTGTATCTACCTCAGAGTGGTGAAACTTTGGTGTCTTGACATTCCCGTTTGAATTTTTAAATGTACAATAATACATTTTCAAAAATGAACATGTATTACACTTTGGTATCACTTATAATTTTAAAAATCACTTGCAGCTAAAGATTACAAAAACAGAGGTGGGGAGGAGGGGAGAAAAAAAGGATTACAAAAACAGTAGAAGTGCATTGTACAAAAAAAAAATCTATTTGCTTACTACAGTGGTGCTATATACTGCAGAATATGCCTTTTCCCCAAAAGTCTCTAAATCTTAAAAAAAAAAAAACTAAATAATCATAAAATATTTAGAAAATAACTGAGCACTACTGTGGAGCCACTGATTGATATTTCCATAGTAAGTCTTGAGAAAAGAAATTCTTGTGGTCTGGAATAAAGCAGTCAGTGAAGGATTCCCAAGGAGGTGTGATGGGAGCAAAACCTTGGAAGACAGCATGGAAAGCTTTGCAAAAATGAGGCACAGAGCAAGAACACTTCGCATCAGAAGTCAGAAAAGCAGAAATGAGACCAGAGCACATGAAAGGAGACTAGAGCACATAGATTTAGTATACTAGCCTACTAGCCTAGCTAGCATACTAGGCAACAACAGGAAGAGAGAGAGAGAGAGAGAGTATCAGGCAGGCTGCTAGAGCAGGGATGGGAAGGTAGACTATCAAATGTCATTTTAAAAAAACAAGATAAACAATTCAGTTTTGATGTAAAGAATGAAAAGTGATTGTGAGTTGTAAGGAAAGAACATGACATGATTTTTGTAATATATTTGTAGAAAAATACACTAGCATTTGTCATTTGGAAATTCAACAAATATTCTTTAGGGATCTATTATATCCAATCTTTGTCACCAGTACAGCAAAGACAAGAGTTTCCACAGGCTAGGAAGGTGGTTCAGCAGGGCAGGTGAGCCAGGATAGATATTTAAATAGTAGATGAATTCAAGTGATTTTAGAATGTAACTTGCTGGGATTTGGGGATGGATGGAACAGAATTGTAAAGAAAATAGAGTCAAGGATGAGTCTGAAGTGCCTGAGTCTTGCACCCACATGTTACCATACAGGAAGACAGAGAAACTGTAGGTGGACCAGATTGGGGAAGGAGAGCTTATTAGTTCCATGTTTTGTTGATTTTGAGGTCGAAGCACGTTTGCAATGAAGTTCAAATGGAAATGTCAAAAAAGTGGATGCAGATATGGATTGCAGCTCCAATGGAGGGTCTTGAAGCTATCAACTGGGAGTGATTAGCATATAGATGACTATTAAAATGGTGAGCCTAAAAGATACCTCCTAGGCAAAAGGTATAAAATGGGAAGGGGAGGGTAAGGTGGCTAGTACTTAGGCTAGATTAGAAAGGTGTTCCACCAAGAATGGAGAGCTCATTCTCTCACTTGGTAAGCATTACCTGAACACAGACAACAGTTTAGCAACTGTCCCAGTAGTATATGACTGTTGGAATCCAGACCAGTATTTAGGGAAGCAGCACTGGTAGAAAATGAAAAGTCACAATGTACATAATTATTTAATGTTAATTCCCAGTCTGAATTAATGGTGATATGTGAAAATGCCCAGGTATAAAGGTTTATATTCAATACTGACTTCCATGGGAATTTTCAACCTCATATATTTATGAGTTACCTGAAAATAAAACAGAAAGATATCCAGTCCCCCAAACTTCAATCCCCAAGAAGTCTCTAACTTGGCTACTATAAAATGAATTAGCAGAGAAGAAAGATACCTGGTATATTACATACAATCGAGCTCAACAGCCTTCTTGTTTTCTAAGGATCCTAGAAAACAGCATTTAGGAGACCTCTGTGGACTGTAGATGTCAGTTTTCTCTGCAACACAGATTTTCGGCCAACTGTTGAAGCAGAGAGAGTACCCAAAAAGGGGGAGTAGACAAGGACAGGAGGCTGGGGTGGGGACTCTCACCACCCTCTGGGTCCAACCCAAATCTATCAATCCCTTTGCAGACTAACACTAAATTTGTGTGAAAATAACAATAGAAAGTTGAGAAAATATGGTTTTCTGTAGATATCTGATGTGTTGGCTACATCTAACACTTTGCCTGTAGTCAAGCTGATTGAACTTAGCACACCCTGGCTCAAATTTTGATTGAGTTGGGCTCCTTGGCCTTTAAGCTGTATATCTGAATTCTCTTTTAAAAGATTTGGCCTCCCTGTATATATTTAGAGTACTGGGAGCACCCATCTGTTTTTATGCTTATGTATAACTACACCACTTTCCAGTGCTCTTAGGTCCTTGAAAATACAATGACATGACGGATGATGAGAAATTAAGTGAATGGTGTGAATGTTCCCATTCTCAGACAAACGTTTGTGGGAAAGCATTTCCCTTACAGTTTTGGCCTTGTGCTTCTGTTTCTAGTGAACACCTCAGCTCAGATGATCTTGGAAGGTACATATTAACCATCTTCTATGCTATGAAGACAAAATATTCATTCTGCCAGTTTGTTACTCCCACCGTTGCCTAGATTTGTTGACCTCCCAATGTCAGGGTGTGGTATGAAGTCGAAAATCCCTAAATTTACAGAAGGGGTTAAGAATTTATCCTCATCTGTCCTGTGGGTCTCTTGAAATTCTTGTTTGAAAAGGGAGGATCAGTGGCGGCCAGGAGTCACATTTGCAGAATGGAAATGGCTTTAGGTACCCAAGTTGCAGGCTCACACAAGACTCAGGGCAGTTATTGTTCTTTTGTGAGGAGGAAAGGTTACCCTGATTCCAGAGCATAAAACTCTATAGTGCCAGGTTTTCTCTGTGTCTTAACACTCCGGGCACTGTGAGGGCTTCTATGGCAGTTTTCTCAACATCTCACTAATACCAGCCAGGTCTCCATTGCTCAGATCAGCCCCTCTTTCTTTAAATACCTCAAGTAGGTATGCAGAAAAGTCCGTCCGGCTCCATGGGTACAAACCCTCTCCTCCTCCATGGAACCCAGGCATCAGTCCTAGCATCCACCAATTCCATCCACGGTCATCTGGCCCCACTCCCCTCGAGCTCACCTTGGAACCTAGACCACCCTCATTTCAAAGGAGGAGAGGCAGGCAGCCAGCGCGCCTGCCAGCCATCTACATGTTTCCATTAAGATGCAAGTGTGTGTGCAGCTTACATTCATATAGTCCCTAAAGTGTCTTCAAGCTATTATTTCCCATGTCTTGTTACTTGTGTTCAAGAGACTCTCTCTCCTGCAGGAGCCCAAAGATTTTTGAAGGCAGAATAGGTCCCCTCGCCGCCTGGGAGGAGCGCGCCCCCTTTTGGGGAAAGAAGGCAAGGAGGAACGCGTCTGGCGAGGCTCTCCGCTCATTCCCCACGCATAAAGCCGCGCCCAGCTTGGTGCCGCAGCGAGAACAGCGGAGATGGGAAGGGAGTGTTTCTTTGCCAAGGCAGAGACCACACCATTATAACCAAAGATACTGTGGGTTCTGTTTTCAATGTTAAAATTCTTCATTGAATTAATTACTCTTCCACCTATTCCACACCCTCAATCCCCAGCAAAGGTGAGATCCAGAAAGAGCTTCCTGTTCCGACCCCATGTCAACTTTATTACTGCAACTGAGTTTCGGTATATTCTCTCTCTGTCCGTTAAGAAAGTTTCCAATCACTTCACAGTAACTCCGTGAAAGTAAACAAAATGGGAATAGAACCTGCCCTTGCCCTTTCTCCTAACTCGGATCTTGGGAATTCAAATTAATACACAAATTTCAGATTTATCCCTTTTTAAGAGAGCTGAGCCTGGGGGGATCGATAATGGTAAAAATAGCCCCAAAGTTCTCAGGAATTAGACCGTCTTCATTACGTGGCACAGCTAAGGGACTGGGACATCCAGTAACTGACGAATGTATTCTGGGCATAACTCAGACCCTTATTCCTATATTTGAGAACCACAGGAACAGAAGAATCCCCAAGATTCTGGTTGTCCTCAGATTCCTCTAACTCACTTGTACATCTGATTGATTTATTCTGACATGTTTTCTTTATTTTCTTTCATAACATTTCCTTAACCAACCACCATTTGTGCCTTTATTCCCCTCCCCTATGCTAATGTGGCCCTGAAATCGTCTTCCCAGATATTTTTTCATCAAGAAAAGTAGTCCCAGAGCAAGTGAAATATGGTATTTTTTTTAAGTCTTAAACTTAAAATCAATACCCCATAATTGTCTGGATGAGTACTTCCTTGAAGCTGCCACAGTAAATTAGAAAAATCACAACACAATCTACTAATATTCAGTCCACAGTGGAGAGGTATTACTCAAGAACTTCTACACCTGAAAAACAAACCTGCCTACGCTGAACCACTGATGATTATTTCTCTACAGTGTAGCTCCTAATTTATTGATTTAAAAATAAACAGCATTTGGAGAAAAGGGGGACATTGCAGCCATTTGTTGATATTATTATTAGTGTTTGAGACTATTGGGTTTTGAGTCTTAGCTTGCTCACCAAGCCATTTGATTTTAAAGGAATCCAAATTCTTTTAAATGGATACATAACACTGTTGACATATGCATCCTCTTTATTAATATATTGTTGTAAAAGGAGTAAAAGGGCACCCAAACGATAGGATTGGTACTCAGAAGGCATCAAAGTAAAACGGAATTCGACAAAGGGCGCCCAATCAGATGACAATGGTGTGCACTCACAGGCAGTTCTCTAAATGTTTGGACACGAAGAGTTGGCCCCTTATCCAAATATTGACTGTAAAGTTTTATCTGTAGTTCTAAGGAATACTTTAAGGATCCTGTTAATTAAACTTACAAAGGTTTGGGTAGAGAATGCCAAGCCCCCACGCTGTACTTTTTCTTTGAGAGGATATTCTGACCCCTAAAACACTTCCACCACCTGTAGAAAAATAAGCGAAATGCAATCCTTATCTCCTCTACAAACACCACTCTTGATCTTAAAAAGTTGTTCCTCATATTGCTTCTTCTAAAGAGGAAATAAATATATGCATATTCCCAGAGCTGTTGAAAGTGGGCCCGGCCCTAGAACTAGAGGCGCGCTGGTCGCAATGCAGGCACAGACCTTCGCAACAACCCGGTACCTGCTGTCCTGGTGCTTCCGCCAAGGAGGAAGGTTTTCCAGGAGTTAGGGGTCTGCGTTGGTGGTGTGGTAGGCTGATGGATGGAGAGGGAAACAGTGTGCAGGAGAGGGATTGTAAAAGAAACATGCCTTTTAAGATAAACAATCAAATTGGTTTAGAGATTGTCATAGTTGAAAATCTACAGGTTGTTATTTCGTGGAAAAGGTTCCTGGCTGGGAGAGGCATTCAAAGCTGGGTCGGCGGAATAGGTGCTGCTGAATTGACTTTTTTTTTTTTTTGGGGGGGCTGGGGAGGTTAAGGTGATGTTTTGTTGATTTGGAGATGATTTATTTCCTCCCGTTGTAAAATCTAAAATGACAGTCCTGGGAAGAGGAAAGAACTATAGGGACCCGTGTGACCCATTGCTGTCTCCCTGAAGCCCTGGCGCTCTGACCTGAGCGCACTGGGGTTAAGTCTTTCAGACAAAATGCGGGACTGAGCGACGTCTAACACTCGGGAGAGGCGCTCCGAAGCACGAAGGAGGTGGAAATTCACTGCATTCCAGAGTTGGGGGATCTGGAGCCCCAGTGAGTACTGGCAGCCTAGGGCTTCGGACTTCACTGGCCTATCACCCCACACTTCAAATTCCCAAGTCGTCCTTCACCCGAAAGCGGGTAGGAGTCACTGGACTATCAGTTTCTCCAAAATTCCAAGAGAAGGAGATCACCCGGGCCCCTACCTCTGCATGTGAAATAAACCAAAATCACCACCTCCTGGCTGGCCTTGACATTCGGCTTTGGGGATTCACTGATGCACCTTGATCCTGTATTTCACCTCCTCCTCTAAAGAGAAATGTTTCCAGGCTAACCTTAAAACGATATATTTCATTGCTTCCCCTCTTCAACGAGATAACTGAAGCCCAAATTTAGACTGCCAGCACAGACTCTAGAGCCCCAGGGTGGTGCTGCATAAGAAAATTTCTGGCGCAAGGGTTGTTGCAAACGCTGAGACTCTAGGGGTTGATATTACTGTGATGCGAATTCCAACTTGGGAGCGCCCTAGAAAATGTTCCCGCTCTCCTGGGCGTTTCTCTGGCGAAGAAAAGTTGGCCGGGCAAGGTCCCCGGAGAGTGTGACTGGTGGATTGGGCAGGCAATTCGTTCGCGCTGCGTTTACACCTCTCCCTTTGTGACAAATCGATTTCCCGCGCTGCTGTTCTGCATTTGCGTCCCGCCGCGGCCCGGGAGCCAGCTGCGCCCGGTATACACTTAGCATCGGCTTGTGAATGTGTGCGTGTGCGCGCGCGTGTCTAATTGACTTTCCGTCTACCTTTTTATGACTACATGTGTTTCCAACAAAAGGTCTTATTAGGACAATCTGGTTTCACTAATTTAGAGGTTGGGAACGTGGAAGGCAGGCCCCCCCCCTTTTTTTAAGAGTTTGCAGAAGTTCAAATTAAGAAATGACAGCGGGATGCACTGTCCTCATTGGAGTAGGTCTGCTTATTTTTATGACCCGTTCCTCTTTCCTATCCCTGATTAACCACGTTCTGCCACCACCCCCATTCACACTCCACACTATCCCATTAGCCACTGGATTCCAAACAGTGTTAAAAGAATTATTTCTTTGAACACTTAATGTATTTGAGCCCAGAAGCTGGAGAATTTACTTGTCTGAGAGACTCAGTAAAAAGGGAAAGGAAGCATTCCTCAGAGAGGACAGTGTAGTGAATATCAACCAAGGTAAGGGTGGGGACAGAATTGCTGATGGTGAGTGCGGTGGGGAGGGTCTGGGAGAAGCCCTCACTTTAGACAATACCTAATTCCTTCTAGCTCTATTCGGCCCAGGTTGTAATTAGAAATTTTACAATATTAAAAATCCAATATTGAAGGTGTAAGTGGAGTTTGTTTTGCTAATTTCAACTGAAGAGAAAATTTAGAAAGGTCAAGGACTGTTTCTATATAGCTAAAGGAATCAAATGCTTCTTTTTAATGTTCTCTGTCTCTCTGAAGAAGACAATCATTTCCCACTAGACTAGATTTCCAGCAGGGTGCAAAGAGCGCTAGACTCCCGGTTCCATCTCCGAGTTACTTTGAGGATGGGGGAAGAGTCTGCTCTAGCCATCCTTTACCACGACACTCCCCTCTTCCCTGATTCACAGTCTGAGCTTCATTGTCATTTCAGGCTGGAGGCCAAGGGGTCCTGACTTCCAGGGGGCTCATAACAGCTTTCTTGGTGACTCTTTTTGGGAGACCAAGAACTAGGGATTAGGGTTCCAGACTCTCCCATTCTCATCCCAGTGGAGAAAAAAAAGAGGAAAGTGCTTATAAAAGCAAGGAACTATTCGTTAGAACACTACTCTCATCTCTCTGGGAAGCAAGGCCTGGTGTGTGTGTGTGTGTGTGTGTGTGTGTGTGTGTGTGCGCTACTTTCCTAGCTCCAGGTGCCTGTCACATCGTCCCCATCACATCACTCTGCCTTCTGCGGCCTCCTCCCAAAACTGTCTCTTGGTTATGCTTCCGATGAGCATCCTCTTTCTGAGCCTCAGTTTCCTTTCAGGGTCCTCTCCCCACAAGGCCTCTCTAGTCATTGTAACTCTGAGATGGGCCCGAGTATCACAAGTTTTAGAATCTCCCCTTTTCCCGGGACACACAGTCCCCAACTCTGCCCGCAATCCTCAGCTTGTCCTCGCATGCCCCTGCGGAGGCCACATGCTCCTATAGGCCTCCTCGGAGCCTCTGAATCTGCTCTGGGGCGCTCCACCTCTGGCTTCCTCTGGCCAGTCCCGCTCCATACCCACTCTAAGGCCACAGCAAATCCCTGAATCCCAAGCTCCCTTTTCGTGGTGTCCACTCAGAGCCAAACAACTGGTACAATTTGCATCCCTCTTCCCCTGCAGTATCCCCGGGCCATCAGGGCTGGGTCGGTCCCCAGGCTGGCTGAGGCAGCTGGCCTTGGCCTTGCTTTTCTCATCCTCCTGTTTCCTCATAGGGCAAAACAACATCTAGTCTCTCCTGCCCCACTCTGGTCTTCTAAGCAGAATTTTCTTCGTCGCCCTGTTTTCTGTTCTGAGTCCAATCTCTGGTGTTCGAACAGTGGTAAATGTCGCAATTAATAAGTAGTCCTGACAAAACAGAAACAACCCGACGTGCAAAATTGACGAAGCTGGGGTCTACATGGAATGCTATTCTCCTTACTCTTTTAAAAAGTTTTTCATTTTCCCTAGTAAAACGTTTAAAAACAACCATAGTATTTCTCAGTGCATTTTGTTAGAGCTAAGAGTGCTCATGCAAACACTTAACTCACTCTGCGGTGTGGACAGCAGAAGCAGCCCCTCTAGCACCAAAATGCTAAACAGAACCTCTCTACCTCTGCACTTAGCCCTTTATGTGGAACCTGGGGACACCCGGTTCTTCATTCCTCAGAGTTGGCCACTTTTCTCTGGTGTCCAGGCCAGACTTCCTCATCCAGCTTCTGCAGCCCTCTGCTAGTGCATTGGGTGGATCAGCCCTAGGCCTCTTTTGGCGAAAAACACGGAGGGGCGCCCAGGCCAGTAAGGAAGCAGGGTGAAGACCGGGCGCCCTGAGCACGCCATAGGCTCTCTCTGCGGCTTGCTTTAGCGTGGCCCTTGGGGCCACCACTGTGCCCAGGCCCCGTTTCCAATTGTTTCTATGTTCAGTTTGATTTGTATGTCTATTTTTCGAAGGTCTGAAATAGGCAATGTTTTGCGAAAATCACAGAATGCTGGCAAGCCCCCTGGTTCCACGGTTTCCAAATTTTAAGACAAAATGGTAACCAGCAACTATTGACATCGAAAGCGATCAGCCTCATTTGAGAACTTACAGCTAAGTTCTTGCAACCTCAAGAAGAGGGAATATCTATGCGTGTCTGGCACATTGCACCTGGGATGAACTGGGTGACCGGTCTGTTACAGACTCGGGGACACGGGGATACAATTGCCGTCTCTTTTTAAGGCACCATTACTAAAGTGAAGCGAGATTTTCAGGGGCGCGAGGCTGGTCGGTGAGGACGGGGAAGGGAAACTACTTTTCCGGACGTTTAAGAAGCAATAGGGATTGCTCCTCGAAGGTGACACTGGCCTCAGCACAGAAGCCCGCGCCTCCAGGACGCAGCTCGCCTGTGCGGGATCACGCGGGGCTGAATCGCAGGTTTCACCCGTAAAGGACATTCCCTTGGCTTGGCCTGAGTTTGCCCGAGTCAGCCGGGCTTTTGACTCTGCGGGTCTCAAACCCATTTGCCGTGGAGGTGACAGCAGGGGGCAGAGAGTAGCTCCAGCGTCTCGGGCAGGGCGTTCTCTCGTGGCCTCCCCGTTGCGCTCGGCCTTCTGTGCCCGCGTGGAGTGTGCAGCCCGAGCAGTGCCAGTCCTGCTGCCTGTGCCTGGTGCCCTCCCTGAAGCCGTCATACGCTGCCTGACAGAAGTCCTTCCAGCCCAACTCAGCATCCTTAACCCGCTGCTTTCCCAAACACTGCTGGCTCTCTGAGTTTGCGCCGCGATAAGACCTTTTTCCAGCCCTGCCCCGCCGCTCCGCCTGTGGGATGAACCCAACCCGAGCCTGGCTGAAGTAAAGAGAGTTCGCGGCAGACAGAGTCCCTGCCTCCGACCTCAGGGCCTCGGAGTGTCCCCGGGCCTCGGAGCCTCTCTAGCTTCCTCCTTGGTTATGCCCTCGGCCGAGACCCGCTTTTCGCATCTGGTTTCCCCCGGGACTGGCCCTTCCTTTGAAGTCTCCCACCACCTCTACTAGTCCCAGGACTTTCTCTTTCTGGCCCCGGACGGGCCCTCGCTGCCCTACCCCGGTCCCCGCCCTCTGTCCCGGGCACACACCCCCGTGGGCATGCGCCCCTCACTCACTGTCCTGCTGCGGGGTGTCGCTGCCACTGGTGAGTCCCGGCGACTCCAGCAGGCTCCGGCCAGCCTCGCCCACATTCTCGTCCGCCTGTGCCGCCACCATGTCCCCGGCTTCCTCCAGGTCTAACAGGTGACTGACGGAGAAGTTCTTTTTCGCCTGCAGGGTGTCGAGGTTGCCCGGGCTGTCCAAGCGGCCGCCCAGCGCCGGTTGCCGCTCCAGAACGTGCCCGTAGCTGGAGGTCATGGTCTCCCCCACCGATCCCACCCACCCCCCTCTTCCCGCTCGAATCAACACCAAACGCTGTGGGCGCGAGGGGGGAGAGGAGCCGAGTGGGGAAGAAAGAGGGGGGCAGTGCAGACAGAGAGAGAGAGAGAGAGAGAGAGAGAGAGAGAGAGAGAGAGAGAGGAAGAGGGAGGGAAAGAGAGGAAGGCCAAAAAAAAAAAAAAAAGTGGAAAAGAGGGCGGGGGACCCCCTTCTGTAGAGCAGAGCGTTCTGCACCAGCCGCCTTCCGTAGCCTTGGTTGCTTTCCTGAGGCCAAGTCCGGCGCGGTCCAAAGAGATAATCCACACCAAAATACAATATTAAAAAGTCACCCTATGTTCAAGTCAGGAGAAAAAAAATCCCTTCCAACTCTCCAAAAGCATCCACAGGCACAGACTAAAAATAATAATAAGGGGGAGAGAGGAAAGCGGAGGCCAGCAGGGCGGGGGAGTTAGGCAAACAGAAGAAGAGAGAAGAAGGGGTGGGAGAGAAGAATCAAAGTGGAGGGTTTTTTTAAAGGTTAAAAAAGTTATTCCCAGGCAAGAGTTCAAGCACCAACAGAAGAAGGCTTGTTCCAGCTTTAAAACATCTTCAAGAAAACGTGTTCCCCCCTCTCTGCACTCCTGTGGATTCTCAGGAGTGACTAAAGTTTCAGGAGGAGAGGGTGATGTCTTGCAGATGTATTAGAGAGCAGGATTCTCACTTTACTTTTTGTAAGGAGTTAAAAAAAAATTAAGAATTAAAAAAAAATTGGGCTTCAAGAGTCCGATGGAGGGTGCTGGTGGGTTCCCCCCTTTCCCTTCTCTCTCTCCCCCTCTTCTTGCTGGGCTCCTTTTTCCTTCTCAGTTGGATCAAGAAGCTCTCTGGCACATCAAAAGGCACAAACTGGCATGCAGAGGAGGCTTTGTAGGGAATACAAGAAAATTGGAGACCCCTGGGAGGGCAGATCTCGACTTAATAGGAGCCTGTAATTACGTGGCAAAGCCTTTGTGCCGTGCCTGACGTTTCACAGACCCCCTTTCTCCATCACAACCTCCTTCTTCCTCCTTTCCTTGGGTCCAAAAACAGTCTGATTAAGAAAACCCCCTTTGCCAACCTCAGAGCCGGAGAGAAAGGGAGAGGGAGGGAGCAAGAGAGAGGGAGGGAGAGAGAAAGAGGGGGAGGGAGAGAGAAAGGAGGGGGAAGAAATGAGAGAGGGAAGAGATCAAGAGAGACCCTTTGGATTTCTAAAGGTCTAATTATCATTCTTCTGCAATAATATCGGGGAGAAAAGACAAACTGAAACTCAGTCACTTCAAACGCGCTGATTATTTTGCTTCGGCATTAACTCCTGCTGGAAAATCTCATTTGCATGTTTTGATAACAGCTGTGGGGAAATTGGAAAAAATCCACCACTCTCACAATCAAATTTTCTTCTTATGCCTTCCCCCACAACCTTTAAAAAAAAAGATTTTCTGCTGTTTTAACAGTTTTGGGGTGAGTACAGGAGGAAAATAAGGCTATTTTTGGTTCTGTAGAGGGAGCCTATTAAATAATGTAATGAAATAACAAGAGGGATAGTAATAGGAGGCTCTCTCACTCCTCTCGCAAAGACTAAAGGCAGGTTGGGGAGATCTAGAGGGCACCGAATTTATTTGAGGCTTTCCCCGCCATTAGGAATACCAGGGCTAGGGCAATGAGAAATGTATTTGTCTATTAAGCTGGAGGAAAGGACTCCAGAAATATATTAATCTTTCTCCCTACCCCCGCCAATTTTGTAACCTCTGTGGTACCGCCAAGGTTGCTTCCCCAGGCGAGGACGCTAAACCCAGAGGGTCCCGCTGCGCAGATTCCTTGGAGCTGGCTGGAGCACTCCCAGAGGCAGGAGTCGGGGAGGCTTCCGTGCGTTTCAGCGTCAGGCCTGGCTGTGGTAGCGGGAGGACAGAGAGGGGCGGAGGAACCCCCATCTAAGTCTAAGGATAATGCTCTGTCGTCCGTCTGCAGAGTCCTAACTTGACGGAAGACAGAGAGGTGCTGAGCAGTTTTTTCATGAACTGTTGGAATTTGGTAACAGCTTTAATAGTCTCATTAGAAATGACTTACTATATGATGACTAAGTAAAATATTAAGTGCTTATTTGTGGCGTTTTATGTTCTTTAAAGGCGCACATACACACATGCATCCGCCCTCCCTTGATTGCTAGACTCTTTTTTTCGTTCTATAGCCGAGAGGCTCGACTGGAGAGAAAGAGGGGTCCGAGTGTGTGTAAATGGTTTCTGGGCTCCAACAGCTATAGTTAGCCCAGAACTTCCAGCCCTGATCTGGGAAAAGAACATTTGATGCCATCAAAGGGCTGCAGATTGAAACCAGATGTCCTCCCCTCGGTTCTTTCCATGCATTTAATTAAGGAGCAGGGATGGAGGAGACTTTTTCATCATTAGTCCACCCACTCCCCGCTCCTCTCTGCAGTCCTTTGCCCCCCTCCCACTCCCCCCACCCCCGCCCCCATTCTGGGCCGCTGGAACCCCCGACCGGGAGCCCGGAGCTCTGCCAGGGCTGCACTGTGCGCTGCGCAGGTCGCTCGATCTCCCCAGCGGTACCGGCTCTAAGCAGTAAACATCTGTCCGCGCCTGAGCCAAGACGAACTGGACGGCAGTGGTGGGGCAGGGGGCGGGCGTGCACGCGGGTGGGCCAGCGCAGAGTGGGAGCCTGTGGGTGCCTTCCGTAGGGATTTCCAGCTCAGCTGCCTCCAAGAGCCTAAGCTGAGCGCCGCACGCGCTCGTGCCATCTGCTGTACTGGACGCAATCTAATAGCGTAGAGAGGTTTCCACCAGGCATCCGTTCCACGTGGGCCGTTTCTCCCTTCCCAGCGGTTTGCCCTTGCAGCAGATCAGCCTCCCCAAACCCTCCCTAGAAATGGAGCAGCTCCTCGCCTCTCCCTCCTTTGGCTTTCTCCATCCTCATTTACACAGTTGCGTTTTAACATTGCTGTTTGTTCCCTACAAGGACCGAACTGCCCCTCGTGACAAAGGTCTGGGTAAGGGCTGGGGACTTTTGGCATCCCCAAGACACGACGTTACCCCTAAAGATCCAGTGTCCTCGGTCAGTTAGGGGGAGATCGTCCTTCCGAGGAAGTTTTGCCTTTTTCGGGTGAACGGTCAGTATGGTTGGTGAGCGTGGAGTAGCCACAAGGAAGAGAGTTTATAGATGAGCATCCGGAGGCAAACGCAGATGTCTCCGCTGATATTCGGACGCATGTTCTAGAGGGACCAGGTGCTTCTTGAAAATCACCCACTTGTCCCACTTGTCATTCGTGTTAATATCAACCAATCCTACCAATACTGACTAGAATGCTAACGGTTTCGAGAAAAACACCGGACACGTTTGCTAATTTATGGACTCTCTCTATATATATATATTTTCATGTGCAATGTTTTCCCCAAATGTCTTTCGGACTCGGAGCTCAAATACTGGCCAAAGTGCTGGGCTTGTCCGACCTTTGCAGCGTGGCTCCTGCAGCTTTAAAAGCGCAAGGTCGGGGAGCCCTCCTCTAGAAATGGAGGTGGCCTTTGAAGAGTGAGGGACACAGAGTGTCCTTGAGTCCTCGGAGCTGGAACTCTGGGGCAGAGTCCCAGGATACGCGGGGAAAGGGAAGAGCGGTTTCGGGGACTTAGTCACCATCCCCGGGGAGCGCGAGGCAAGCAGCAGGGCCCTCTCCCACCGTTTCGCAGTGTTTTTCTCAGAAGTCCGCGGAGGCCACCAAAGCGCGAAGGCTTGAGGGACACTTCACCACTCGGAGAGAGTGGTGAGGCTGCCTTTTCCCGAGATATCCCGTAGGCCTCGGCTGCAGGGACCAATCCCTGAATTCCCCTAGCCCCGACATCACCGCAGGGAGTCGGGAGGCAGGGTGGGCTTCGGGACGTGTTAGGAGAGTCCCCTAGGAAGCAGATCACAAAGGCAAACCCTGCAGAATTGATCCCCCCTCCACCCGCCAATTTTTTTCTTCTTTTTTTGCTTGTTTAGGTCTTTGTGGGTTTTTTTACTTTTCCTTTTTTTCTATTAGCAATTACAAGTGGATTGGATCCACACTCTGATTATGTTTACACACATTTGCAATTTGTTGAGAGTCTGAAGTGTAATTTTAAAATATCGAGATAGCCCTACAGGGAAATTCAAGACAGAGCCGAGAATGCGTTCACTTCATAAACACAAAAGGCATGCTTGAGCTGGCGCTCCCAGAACCCTCCCAGCCAGAGCTGATGCTCTGCTCTAGGCAACCATAGGCAAGCCGGAAGCTCCTTCTCAGAGCTCCACAGGTCACTGCTCCTAGCATCTACTGGACCCTCAGGTTCCAGGTCCTGCTTTCAAGGGTTCAGAGTAAGGGGGAAATTGGTGAACCAAAGTTCCCTGGGCTTGGCTGATGTTGCAGGAACCAGGAGGGCCAAGCACCTTGAGAATCTGAACGGCCATCTGGCAGAAAGATGTCAGGAGAGGGGACTTGAGGAAGCTTTGGCAGAGAGCACATACTCATCTCCCAAGCAGACAGCAGACTTGGCCTGGGCATTGAGAAGGCCCCAGAGAATAGCCGGCTGTTACCCCTGTAGTTCCGTAATCACCATTTTGCTTTCCCCATGTGACTTTTGTGGGTGGGAGAGAGAGCTGGAAAAAGAGAATTTCTAACTTGAAATCTCTAAACATGTGTAGGCCTTTCTTTGGCTTTAGCTTTGACTTCCATCCATCAATTACTATTTTTTGAAGTTTGAATCCCTGCATGATGTAACTAACCAGAAACTTCTCCCTTGTGACCTTTCCAGCATCTGAGACCCACTTTTCAACTGTTCCTTCTGCCCTACCACCTTTAAAATAACTCCTGTTTTTAAATTCCTCCCCATATAAATGGGAGCAAAGCTAGATCTAGCAAGTAAACTTGCCAATAGATCAGACCAAGGTAAGACAGAGGTTTAGTTCCCAGCCATGTGCCTTTGGGTGGTCCTATTAATAGTTAGGTTTGGTATTGATTACTGTCTAGGGTTTCCCTGGCACTGAAAGTTGGCAGAACTCTGCCTTATCTGGCTAGCAGAATGTCTCCCACCCTAAGCAATTTCCCCTCTGAGGTGGAAGCCAGGAGTTTCACTCCCTGACATGTTAATAAACTGACATGATAATCAGGTGACAGGTCACAGGTTCCATGACACATAAAGAAGACAGCACTACTCTTAGGAAATAACATGCTGTGGGAATAAAAATGCTTTCCTTCTTATGGTGAACAATCTAGTACATATTCATTAACAATGATACAGGGAAAAAGACTGAAATATAAGATGGATTCTGCAGGGTTCATATTTTAGTGTTTTTAGAAGGAGTCTTTATGTCACGCCTGAAAGGAACTCTCCTTTACCCTTCCAATTCTGGTTATTGTAACAATAACTGTTATTTCAGGAGCATTTCTCCCATGCTCTATTCTTTATCCAATAGCTCCATTGAATTATTTTGAAATTTTTTTAATAATCAAAGGAAGTCAGACTAAAAATACATTTCCAAGTAATGATCTGGTAACAGATTTACTCTGCTATAGGCTGGGAGGCCCAATATATTCAGTTGGAACATAGAATAGTTTCACTAAGCCCATCTTCTCCCCAAACCACCGGCTGGACACTCTGCATATACCACTGAAAGCAGCTTTAGCCAAAGACATCAGTGACCTGCACATTGACAAATGCTGTAAGTTTTCCTCAGGCCTTAGCTTGCTAAATGCTTCTGCTATAATTGATAGTGTTGACCATTGTTTTTTTTTTTAAAATGTTATTCTCCTGGTCCTCTTATTTCTCTGACTTATTTCGGTTTTCATAGTATATTCCTTTTTCTCTGCTCACTCCTTAAATATTATATTCTCCAGAGTTCTGGTCTTTATTTTACTATCCTTCAAAATACATAGGTTGTTCTTAGAAGATATCATACATTTTTATGGGTATGTCTTGGTCTGTTTTATGTTGCTATAAAAGAGTACCTGAGACTGGGTACTTTATAAAGAAAATAGGTTTATTTAACTTCTCCAGTCTGAGAAGTTCAAGGATAAGTTGTTCAAGTCCTGGCTTCTGGTTTGACCTATTCTGCTGCATCACAATATAGAAGAGAGGGTAAAAGAGGAAGTGGACATGTGTGAAGAGAAGGAAACCTTGGGGCGCATCCCAGCTTTATAACAACTTGCTCATAAGAATCCATTGTCCTGAAAATTAATTCAGTCTTGTGAGAGCAAGAATGTATTTACTAACACTAGAATAGCACTGAGCCATTCATGAGGGATCCACTGCCATAACCCAATCACCTCCCCACTAGGCCCCACCCCCAGCTCACCCTCGCTGGGGATCAAATTTCAACATGAGCTTCAGTGGTAACAAACCATTTCCAAACCATAGCAATTAACTACCACCTGTTTGTCAATTAGTCCAAAATGTAAACCTTAAACTTGTCCATCTACTTACTGTCATCTTGTGCAAACTGGGCAAGTTACCTCTCCAAGCCTCAGCTAATTCATCTCTCAAATAATGCTAATTATGGCACCTACCGTATATATTTGTGAAAATTGAATAAGAATGCAGGCAATCAATTTATCACAAAGCTTACCAAAAAAGAAGCCCCAAAGAAGAAAAAAGAAATAGCTATCTCCTTGCTGAATATGCACATTTATTGAAGAAAAAAACTTAAACTCTTTCCCCAGTAGAAAACCTAGGAATTATCCCAAATTCCTTCCTCTTTGATACCACCTCCAGGTCTGCCTATATTATCTGGCTAGCATCAACCCCAGTATAAAATAGCCAATAAATGCTTGTGGAATTGGAACTGAAAATAAAGGAGGTAAATAGGTAACCCTGTATGTGAATATGTAGGTACGATATCATAGTGTGTTTGTATTATATAAACATAACAACAGTTAGTAGGCAAGGTGTCTTGTCAGATGCTCCAGGAGGAAATATAGGTATGCAGGTGCCATACCTTCTCTGTCTTGAGGAACCTAAACCTTACTCACCAGGCAGATTCAGATGTACCACAAATGGCTATTGAGAGGATTAAGAAAGAGAATAAAGGAAAAATGCCTTATCATAGTCATTATTCAACAAATGTTAGTTCCCTTCCTCCATTCTTTACCTTATGCTCAGATTTTTCTGGGCTGCACAGAATAATAGGAGACTTAATTCTTGCTATCATCCTATTTTAGAAAAATCCTTTAAGGACGGGCTATGCATGTAACTTAGATGCTTAAAACTGGGAATGGTCCTAGGCAAGAAGCAACATACAGAGCTGGAAGAGAAATCAATGCCAACCCCTCATTCCTTTGCAGGAAGGACTCGTGCCTGGTGGATTTTTTGTGTGTCTCACTCTGAGAATTTGAGAACCTGCACACTCATCAGGTTATTGGCCCTGCATAAGACATCTAAGCTGAGATCCCAGGCCAGGTTGGTGCCTCTGCAAGATCTTCAACTTTTGGGCCCTGAAGCTCTGTTTCCAGGCCAGGCAGATGTGAGATGGAATCTGACAGTACAAATAGAAAATGCTCTGGACCTGGGTAAGTTTGGCTGATTTGAAATGCATAAGGTCCTTCAGCTGACTTTGCTGCTTATTTATAGCATACCTGGCGGGTATGCCACTTTGGATAACCCTCCTTGGCTTGCTGCTCCCATAAATCTGGAACCAAGTACAGGCCACTTCTCCACCTGCTTTCCTCCCCTTCTATAAATCTCTAAATTTCTAAAAGTGTCTCTCTCTTTTTTCCCAGTTCTCCACTTTTCCTATAATGCTAGTTCATAGGTAAACATCGAAGCTGGTTGCAACTTGTTTTGTCCTGTAATACTTGTTAAGTTAGGTATATATTTTACCCTATTTTTTCTTGTTTTTATCTTGTTAAAAGCACTAGGTCTACCTTACTTCAAGTTTTTCTCCACAGTAAATAGTAGTAGCAAAATTTCAAAGACTTTTTTTTCTTTCCTGCCTCAAAATGATGCTTTGAAATAATGTGTATGTAAAGAACTCAGTGTAAAAGCTGTGACTGTATATCAGAGCAGTTACATTTGTCATTACCTTCAGCTGTCATTCTTTCCTGACATTCTTTTCTTGCCTTTCCTCACTATGGAAAAGAAAGATTTATATAGTGGAAATAAAACTAATTTTTAAAAAGTCTAAAATAATGTGTTATATCAGCACTTTGCAGATGACAAACCTATTATTTCCACACTTTGTTAAGCCACCATTCACCTCTTTAAACAATATATATCTTTGTCTTTCACGAACCTGTTACCCAGCTCTGCATTTAAAGCACCAGAACTACCTATCTCCAAAATGCACACTAAAAACAAACAAACAAAAAAATACTTCCTTTTGCCACTTACCCTTTTATTCTTTCCTCTTTCCTGACTTGTTCTTTTGAGCCATCTTCTGCTCCTTTAAGCCAGAAGTCAGCATTATTTCCTTCAAAATATAAAAAGAGATTTAGTGACCTCTCTAATATTCATTATTGTTGTATGCTTCAGTCTCCATTAAAAATCATTGCACAGGATCAAACATATCAACATTTATATTCTACTTTGGACCAAATGACATAAAGTAGGAGTTCACCATTAATCTTTAACCATTACCAAATAATGTATTACATCCTACTTTGTGCCTAATGTAGTGTAAAGGCTAGAGGCTTTAGAGGCTTTGAAAGCTTATTGTTTGCTTCCACCTCTTTAAAGAAATATTGAGCAAGTAACTTAGTTCCTCTGAGTCTCACACTTTGAGTCTCAGAAGCTCAAAGTACATCTGAAAAAAAAAAAAAAAAGATAACAAGTTAGACATAATTTAGTTCCTGGCAAGTAATAAATACTCAATAAAAGTTAGTTCAGAAATTCTTTTGTCGATGATGTAGTAGCTTATAGCAGAAGAGTAGTGCTCCCTGCAAAAACAACCTAAGAACCTAAAAATGTTTATATCTTCCTCACTTCAAATATCAGAGACCTGCCAAGGCAATCAAGACTTGAGCAACCATATATTCCAGACAAGGATGTTCTGAGGCAAGTCAGACTTGTTTTATTCTATTTTTATCGTTGGGTTATTTGGAGAACTTTTGTATAGAACTAGAGAAGGAAAGAAAGAAAAAGTATATGTTTAAAAAAGGAGAACAGTAGAGATTTATGCAATTGCAGGCCCTTGCAGGAAGAGAAACTGGATTTTGGTATTGATGAGACTTTATAGAGAAGGGAGGCTGAGACAAGTGAGACCAACATTCACATCAGTTTTCTCCACAAGGAATAAGCCAATTAAGCTGCACAGGCAAAAGGCTAAGAAGCAGAACACAATGTGAATAATGGCAAATCAGAGATTTTTGCAACTTGACAATACTAAGGAGACTAAAACTGAAGTTCATGCCAAGGAGAAGAATCCATAAGAAACACTCCAGGCTCTATGTTAGAAGTACTGGAAAGCTACATCCTACAAATGCAAACAAATTGCATGTAGATTGAGTCTTACTCAGTCTACATAGTAAAATGTATACCTTTCTTTTATATTCCATACACACAACTTTCTAGTTATTCAGAAATACTAATCTACCAGAAAGTGGTAAATAGGAATGAAAAAGAAAAAAAGCAAGAAAATAGTTGACATTCAACTTCTGACTTCCAAAAATGGGACTTTTTAGTCATTTTTGTGACAATATTCTCAGAAGGCTGGCATTGTAGAGAGAGTAAATAAATTTCTGTTTTTTAGCTTTCTTTAAAAATATCAAGAACTAGGACAGGCATTTTTTCACTAGGCATAGAACTTCAGGAGGGCAGTTATTTCTTTTCAGTAAAGTCCTGTCAATTCTCTTTCCTTAGTATTGTTTGCCTCAATTCTGTCTCCATTGACTGGACGACTTCAGTAATTTGGTAACTGGTTTCATTAAGACTAATATCTCTCCACCATGCCACCAAAGTGGATTTCTTAAAATGAATATTATCATATTTGTCTATTTTAACATTATCCAGTGGTTCATTATTGCCAATAAAAGAGAGGATAAGTATCTTAGTATAGTGATGACATGCACTTCCTTTCATTGACTAGATTAGCATTACCTTCTACCTTCCTTTTCAAGTATCAGGGACTTAGGCTGTGCCCTTTACTTGTCTGTAATGGTTATCCCACCTACTTTGCTAAAAATTAGCTTTTGCTCATTCTTCAAGTGTCAATTTCAAAGCCACCTCTCACAAGAACATGTCCTGAACTCCAAGGAATACTTCTGTCCCTCCTCATCTTCTTTGTCCAAATCCCTATATCAGCCCCCACTTTTCTTTTTCTTATTTGCACTTACACTTTGTAATTATTTATCTATTTACATAGTAATTTTAAAAATCTACCTTCACTACTGTAATGTAGTTTTCCTATAGGTACAGACTGAACATATCTTGTTCACTACTCTAAGGAACTTGTTTAATAAATAAATATAGAGATGCACCCTTATTCTAAATAAATCTATCTTCAGCTCTATAACTGTGTCGGATTCTACTTTCACATATTTTTGTTTTCTCTGGAGAATTTATCTTTCTCCTGAAAACCTGTATTGGGTCCTATTTCAGGAAATTGACTCAATTTACTTTCTCTACAAATCCAGATATGTTTGATCACTCTCATCTTTGCGCCCTGTTGAATCACAGTTTACCCTCTTATCATAGAATATATCACATTCTATTGCTTTTATTAGTTCACATGCCTATCTTCCCATGTTAAAATGTATGTTTCTTCTGGGTACGGATTGTTCTTATTATCTCTGTTCTCCCAGTGTTTAGCACAGCATGTAGTTGGCCCTCAGGGGTCAATCAAAGTTGGTTGGATGAATGAGTAAATATGTTTCTGTAAAATGCTACATAGCATTTGTGATTAGTATCTTCATTTATGCCAAATAATTCATATTTAGCCGGACGTAGTGGCTCAAGCCTGTAATCCCAGCACTTTGGGAGGCCAAGGCGGGTGGATCACGAGGTCAAGAGATCGAGACCATCCTGGTCAACATGGTGAAACCCCGTCTCTACTAAAAATACAAAACATTAGCTGAGCATGGTGGTGCGTGCCTGTAATCCCAGCTACTCAGGAGGCTGAGGCAGGAGAATTGCCTGAACCCAGGAGATGGAGGTTGCGGTGAGCCGAGATCGCGCCATTGCACTCCAGCCTGGGTAACAAGAGTGAAACTCCGTCTCAAAAAAAAAAAAAAATTCATATTTGAAATCACTACAAGATTACTTGATTTATAGTAGGAAGAAAAGACAAGCGCTTTCTAGAGGAAACTTCAAAGGACAGTCCATCTCTCTGTTACCAATGGGATGTGTTAAAATAAAGCCAAAGAAACATTCTTCATCTATCACCTAATCCTTTATCAAAACCACCAAAAATTACTATGAGAAATAACAGTTGAAAGAAAGGTTAAATTCACTGGCATTGTCAACCTCAGCCAAGCACTTACTGTAATGCCCCTTTGAAAGAATTTCAAATGGGCATGGACTGCAATTCTCAAGTCTTTAGTTTATGCTTCATTCAAAAACAACTTCACAGACTTTATCTCTGCTTACTACCTCTGAACTGGTAGCACTTTTAGTCTTGATGGGACCAAGCCTTGGTAACTGGTCTATCCTAGTGGAACTGAAAACCTGTCTCCTTTGGATTTGGAATCACTATTTTGCATTCTTTCTCCAGGGTCACAGTAGTGATATTACTTCCTCAGGCTCATACTCACAGTTATGCAAGGGCAGCCTCCAGTACACAGATGAGCATAAAACATCTATCACTGCAGGTGCAGGATTGCTTTTATAATGAATTAGTGCCTCCTTACTGGGAACTAGGAGAGTCCTGCTGTTTGACATTTTTAGTTATTAGGCAATGTCTGAAGGCACCCGATATTTCTATTCCACACTTACCCTTTTCTGGAGCAGAACGCAAATGCTGTAACAGCTGTGTGTGTATTTGTTTTCTTTGGGGGAGAGACAGGCCAAAGAAACCACAATAAAGTCTAAAGCACAGCACTTCCTTCACTTACATAAGGGTTACAGAAGCAGGTGTACAGTGTTTGTTTCTTCTGGGTGTATAATAAGGCATCAATTTTAATAATAATAATTCATATTTGATAACTCATATTTCATTTAAAAACCTGTACCAACTTAATCTCTGGTCACCCTGTCTGAACTGTAGGTAATCTTGGCCCTGATGAAACCAAGCCTCAGGAAACTGGCTTATTCCAGTGGGACTGGGGAAAAAGGAACCCTCACACACTGTTGGTAGGAATGTAAATTAGTACAGCCATTATGGAAAACAGTATGGAGGTTCCTCAAAAAATTAAAAATAGAAGTACCATATGATACAGCAATCCTACTACTGGGCATATATGGCATTAGACTCTTGAAGAGATAACTGCATTCCTCTGTTCATTGCAGCATTGCTCACAATAGCCAAGATGTGGAATCAATCTAAATAGCCATCAGTGGGTGAATTAATAGAGGAAATACAGTATATATACACAATGGAATACTATTCAGCCATACAAAAGAAAGAAAATCCTGTAATTTTTGACAACATGAATGAACCTGGAGAACATTATGTTAACTGAAATAAGCCAAGCACAGAAAGGCAAGTACCAAATGTCCTCACTAACATGTGAATGTAAAAATGTCTAACTCCTAGAAACGGAGAGTAAAATGATGGTTACCATAGGATGGAGGTGGGGAATTGGGGGAGATATTGGTCAAAGAACACAAAATTTCAGATAAACAAGTGGGATAACTTTAAGAGATCCATTGTACATCATGGTGACTACAATTAAGAACAATATATTTTATACTTAAAAATTTCTAGGAGAGATTTTACAGGTTCTCATCATTAAAAATGGTATGTTAGGTAGTACATAGGTTAAATAGTTCAATTTAGACATCCCACAAGGTATACATATGTCAAAACATCATGCTGTACATCATAAATATATAGAATCTTCACTTGTCCATTGAAAAAATGACACACACACACAAATTCACAAGCAGCCCATCATCATGGTCATATATATGGTGTGAGGGCTATCTCAGCTATGCTATAGAACTGCTTGAAAGACATACCTGATGGTTGCCTCTATCCTGTTACCTTAATCATATCAGCATCATTATCCTTAATCTCATATTTGAGGACCCACAATGTGAAGGGTGACACCTATGTGGTATAGATGAGATCTATATTAAACTGAAACTCTCAGTCTAAACGTTCTAAATTCCAAGGAGCCAAAAGGGCCAAACAGAAAATATTTTGTTTTGTTTTTTTTGGTTTTGTTTTGTTTGGAGATGGAGTCTTACTTTGTTACCCAGGCTGGGGTGCATGCACATGGCGTGATCTCTGCCCACTGCAACCTCCACCTCCTGGGCTCAAGAAATTCTCCTGCCTCAGCCTCCCAAGTAGCTAAGATTACAAGTGCCCACCACTGTGGCTGGGCAATTTTTGTATTTTTAGTAGAGATGGGGTTTCACCATGCTGGCCAAGCTGGTCTCAAACTCTTGACCTCAGGTGATCTGCCCTCCTCAGTCTCCCAAAGTGCTGGGATAATAAATAGGTGTGCATTTTATGTTTTAGGAATATTTCTGACTTTGCTCTAACCTTGATTGTACACTACGATGAAGAACAAACAGACAGTTCCAGAAATATCCATATCCTTTTTTTTTTTTTGAGACAGCATCTTCCTCTATCACCCAGGCTGGGGTACAGTGGTACAACTAGGGCTCACTGAAACCTCTGCCCTGCCCCAAGTTCAAGCGATTCCCCCACCTCAGCATCCCGCCCCTCAGTATCTGGGACTACAAGCAATTGTCATCACACCTGGCTAATTTTTGTATTTTTTGATAAAGATGGGGTTTTTGTCATGTTGCTCAGGTGTTCTCGAATTCCTAGGCTCAAGTGATCCACCTGCCTCAGCCTCCCAAAGTGCTGTAATTACAGACACGAGTCACGGTGCCTGGCCAAGATCCATATCTTGAAGCACCTAAAGACTAAGGCTGGCCTTTTTCATGTTCCACAAACATTCCGAGCTTTTGCCTACCTAAGAGCCATGTAGAATTGCTCAGTCACAGATTATCATTACATTTCAAAGTTTTATAGATATCACCAAATTGTAAAACACTAAAATTTCAGAAGATGTTTCTTACATGGGATTTTATTTAGATATATGGGTGAGATGGTGAACAATACCCTTGAAAATGTTTATGAGTTAATGAAATAGTGAATTATGTGCTTGAAAGAGACTAATCCTAAGTATTACTACTAAATAGATAGAGTTATAAAGCACAAATATTTTTGAAGTCCAAGGGGTGGCTATCCGGTTTACTTCTTCTGATAAGAGAAGGGTAAGGAGTGTGTGTTGTTTTGCTGTTGTGTTTCACAGAGTAGTGGCATCCTGCCTTTAGCTTCTGCGCCTTATTGGAAGGTGGTGTCAGGTGAAGATCAGTGTAGTAGTTTGCTAGGGCTGCCATAACAAAGTACCATGAACTGAGTGCCTTAAACACCACACATTAATTGTCTCATAGCTCTGAAGGCCAGAAGTCTGAAATAAATATGCAAGCAGCAGTGGTTATTTCTGAGTACTGTGAGGAAGAATCTGTTCTAGGCCTCTCTCCTTGGCTGATAGCTGGCTGTGTTCTCTCTGTGTCTCTTCACATCCTCTTCCCTCTATGTATTTCTCTCTCCTTTTTGTAAGACACCAGTTGTATTGAGCACCAGTGATTTTACTTTCATTACCTCTGTGAATATTCTACTCCATCTTTAGGCATTTGCTAAGGTCATATTCCAAGGCACTAGGAGATAAGACTATAACATATCTTTTGAGGGGAGAGGGTGAGATACTATTCACCCCATAACAATAAGGATGGTCTGAGGTTGGCAAGCAACAGATGAGAAAGCCAAGATCCAAAGGCAAGGGAGACTGGAGATTTAAGATAACTCATTCATGATGGGGTTCAAAGAACCCTGAATGATCAGAAACTTGGAATAATTCCTAAGCTGAAATGCCAATAATTGTAGTAATTTTTTATGTGATGTCCATAATGATAATAAGGTTTGGGTCAGGAGATGTTAAAGGAGCAAGAACATTTGAACAAAAGCCAGGCACAGTGGCTCACATCTATAATCCCAGCACTCTGGGAGGCCGAGGCAGGCAGATTTTCTGAGCTCAGGAGTTTGAGACCAGCCTGGGCAACATAGTGAAAACTCATCTTTACTAAAAATGCCAAAAAAAAAAAAAAAATTAGCTGGGTGTGGTGGCATGTGGCTGTAGTCCCAGCTAGTCCAGAGGCTGAGGAATGAAAATCGCTTGAACCTGGGAGGCAGAAGTTGGTTGCAGTGAGCCAAGATCGTGCCCTGCACTCCAGCCTGGGCAACAGAGAGAGGCTCTAACTCAAAAAATAGATAAATAAATAAATAAATAAGAAAAAAACATTTGAACAGGAGGAGAGCTACAGTAGTAATGGTGTAAAACAAGGCCAAGTTGTGACACTGTTCACGATCAGGGAACTATATTATTTAATATTAGCATGTTTGACCCTTCTGAGCTCCTTATTTATTGTCATTCTGGTGTTTTTTCCTTTCTTTTTATACTAAATTAATTTAGATTGGCTTTAATCCAAGGTAGTTTTTGCAGCAATAAAGTCTATTTTGCTAAAGATTTCCATGTTCCATGTCTATTAAGTTTCTGAAGATGGTGAATTCTATTAAAAGAGAGCCAGAGAAACAATTCTTCAAAATTATTTGAATGCTAGGTTTGTACTCTTTGTTTTAAGGCAAAAATAAAAGTTTTTAAAGAGAGCATAAGGATCTAATAAAAGTGTGACTATGTCTACAAATTCAGGTCAGAAAGAAATGTTGCAACCTCCCTGTCAAATCAATTTAATTCATATTTTAAGATTGCAACGCATGAGGCAAAAAACATAAACATTAATATATCTTGGACCTCTCCATACTGGCTTATATTATAGTTTTAGATTTTATTCAGGGTGAAGATGAGGGGTGAGCCATCTTGTCTTCAGTCGTTCTGCCACACTGATAGCCATGGAAACGTCTTCTGCCCACATGACCCCTTCAGGACCAATAGATTCCTACTGCTTCTGGAATGTCTCCAGCACAGACACTTTCTTAGTGACATGGCTTGTGTGTCCCTCTGGCTGAAAACTACTCAGCTATGTCCTCTAGGAGGTTTCAGAACATTTCCTCTGGTGCTCTGAGAAGCAGGATGTTGATCTCTTCTACTCCAACAGTCACAAATCTCTTTTCCTTCCACCCACTAGCTCAAAAGGGGCAGAGTGATTTTCAACCTAATCGAAATCATTTTCAATTTGTTCATGCTATAGAATTTCCATCTTTTTGCCTCCTCAGCAAACTCCACAACCAATCATTTCCTCTGAAGCTTGGACTTTTAGAAACAATGGGCAGAATGACTTTGGTCTGTGTTTGCTTCCTTCCCTGCCCTGTGTCATCATTCCTGAGTAACAAGAGGAGGACTAGCAACCTTGAATGTGGAGAAGAGAAGGTGCCTGCTGTTTAAGTTGTTTGAGCTCCTTTGGGGAGGGGCAGCAGCCAGCATTGGGACTCACAACTGCCTAACACACTAAGCTCCTTAGGCGAGGGAAGGATGGCATCCAAGTCTATAGCTCCAGGGTGCACTTTTCCCCTGCTGGTGCTAGGGAGGATGGATGGCTCAGTCCCAAGACTTGTCCCCACAGCCCAACAGACCAGCTGTGGCAGCCCGCGGCCAGAGTGCATCTTCAGCCCTAACCCTGACCCATCCTTCCTCAGTGGGTGGGGCTTTCCTGAAGGATCTCCAATAACTCCAGCTAGAGCCTCAGGGACAGAATTGGAATCTCCCTGGACCTGAGCCCTTAGAGGGAGAGGTGGCCACAGTCTCTATGGACCAGCAGACTTAGCCTCTCCTGTTGGTAGTTCTGAGGAATTTGGGCAGCCCAGATGAGTGGGTTTCCCCCCAGCAAAAGACACTCTATCCACCTATGGACAAAGTGCTTTGTTAAATGAGTCCTGCTCCCTGTTCCACCCAACTGAGTGAGACCCTCCAACAGGGGTTGTCAGACACCCTATAGAGGAGCAATCCTACTAGCAACAGTTTGGTGCCCCTTGAGGTCAGAAGTTCCAGAGGAAGGAGCAGGCACCCATCTTTGCTGTTCTCTAGCCTTCTTGAGTGACCTCTCCAGGCATGGGAGTTAATCAGATTAATTGGTCCTGAAGTGAACCCCCAGAAACTGCAGCAGAACTATAGAAGAGGGACCTTGTCAAGTCTGACCTGCTGACCCTGACCCAGCAACAGATGAATAAATGCACTCAGACACAAATTTCCAGTGAAAGAGTGGACTAGGCAGCTGGGCCACTCACAGATGCTGAGAAGGGTCTGGTAAAGACTTAGCAGCCACGGCCCTCCCCGGGTGGCACTGCGGACATTTATTCAGTATAGGCTTTATGACAGAGGTTTGAGTCAACACACTTGTGCATAATTAAAGTGGTCACCCTCTCTGGAGAGAGTAGACCTACAAATGATTAAAGACCAGGTTCTAAGGACTAAAGCAAACACCATTTTTGGGTAATAACACTGTTGACCCCCCAAGTAGAGAGCAGTCATGCACCCATGGATGTTCAAAGGTCGGTATTAGGACCACATGAGTAAACAAGCTCCTTAGTAAACTCCCTTACATTCCTTTGTACCTACTCTTGCCTACTTGCCTCTGGGTAAGAACTGCCACCTTCAGCTCATTCCTTCCTAAGGCTTTTGCAAAAACCTCCTGGCCTTCCAAGAAGGTTCGCATCCTTTGCTCTATAATTTTTCTCTTATAACTTTTCCCACCACCCTGACTGAACCCCTACAGGATCTGATCATTGAAATAAAACAAGCAGAAAGCAACAACAACAGATCATCATCAACAGCGAAAAGTCCCCACAAAAACCCCATCGATGGATCAGCAGCCTCAAAGACTGAAACTAGACAAACTCACCAAGATGAAAAAGAATAAAAAAAAAAAAACAACAATGCTGAAAACCCGAAAGTGGGAAATTTACAGCACTAAATGCCCACATCAGAAAGCTAGAAAGATCTCAGACACCCTAACATCACGATTAAAAGAGGTAGAGAGGCAAGAGCAAACAAATTCAAAAGCTAGCAGAAGACAATAAATAACTAAGATCAGAGAAGAACTGAAAGAGACAGAGAAATGGAAAACCCTCCAAAAAAATCAATAAATCCAGGAGCTGTTTTTTTTAAAAAAAATTAACTAAATATGCCAATAGCTAGACTAATAAAGAAGACAGAGAACAATCAAATAGACACAATAAAAAATGATAAAGGGGCTATTGCTACCTACCCCACAGAAACACAAACTAGCATCAGAGAATACTATAAACATCTCTACACAAATGAACTAGAAAAATCTAGAAAAAGTAGATAAATTCCTGGATGCATACCCCGTGCCAAGACCAAACCAGGAAAAAGTTCAGTCCCTGAATAGACAAAATAAAAAAAAAAAAAAAAAAAAAAAAAAAAAAAAACCTCCTAAAAAAAAAAAAAAAAAAAAAAAAAAAAAACCCAACAACAACAAAAAACAGGACCAGGCAGATTCACAGGTGAATTCTACTGAAAATACAAAGAGGAGTTGGTACCATTCTTTCTGAAATTATTCCAAACAATTAAAAAGGAGGAACTCCTCCCTAACTCGTTTTATGAAACCAGCATCATCCTGATACAAAACTGGAAAGAGACACAACAACAACAACAACAACAAAACTGCAGGCCAATATCTCTGATGAACATCGTTGCAGAAATCCTCAATAAAATACTGGCAAACCAAATCCAGCAGCACATCAAAAACCTTACCTACTACAATAAAGTCAGCTTCATCCCTGGGATGCAAGACTGGTTCAACACATGCAAATCAATAAACATAATCCACCACATAAACAGACCCAAAGACAAAAACCACATGATTATCCCAATAGATGCAGAAAAGACCTTTAATAAAATTCAACATCCTATCATGTTAAAAACTCTCAATAAACTAGGTATTGATGGAACATATCTCTAAATAATAAGAGCTATTTATAACAAACCCACAGCCGACATCATTCAATGGGCAAAAGCCAGAAGCATTCCCTTTGAAAACCAGTACAAGACAAGGGTGCCCTCTCTCACCACTCCTATTCAACATAGTATTGGAAGTTCTGGCCATGGCAATCAGGCAAGAGAAAGAAATAAAAGGTATTCAAACAGGAAAAGAGGAAGTCAAATTGTTTGCAGATGAGATGATTGTATATTTAGAAAACCTCATCAACTCAGCCCCAAAACTCCTTAAGCTGATAAGCAATTTTAGCAATGTCTCAGGATACAAAATCAATGTGCAAAAATCACAAGCATTCTTATACACAATAACTGACAAGCAGACCGCCAAATCATGAATGAACTCCCATTCACATTCGCTAGAGAAAGAATAAAATATCTAGGAATACAGTTAACAAGGGATGTGAAGGACCTCTTCAAAAAGAACTACAAACCACTGCTCAAGGAAATAAGAGAGGACACAAACAAATGGAAAAACATTCCATGCTCTTGGATAGGAAGAATCAATATTGTGAAAACGACCATACTGCCCAAAGTAACTTATAGATTCAATGTTATTCCCATCAAACTACCATTAACATTTCTTCACAGAATTAGAAAAAAAAATTTTAATTTCATACGGAATCAAAGAAGACCCCATATAGCCGAGACAATCCTAAGCAAAAAGAACAAAGCTGAAGGCATCATGCTATCTGACTTCAAACTATACTACAAAACTATAGTAACAAACACAGCATGATACTAATACCAAAACAGACATTAGACCAATGAGGCAGAACAGTGACCACAGAAATAACATCACACATCTATAACCATCTGATCTTCAACAAACACGCCAAAAACAAGCAATGGGGAAAGGACCTCCTATTCAGTAAATGGTGCTGGGAAAACTGGCTAGCCTTATGCAGAAAACTAAAACTGGACCCCTTCCTTACACCTTATACAAAAATTAACTCAAGATGGATTAAAGACTTAAATGTAAAACCCAAAACCATAAAAACCCTAGAGGAAAATCTAGGCAATACCATTCAGGACATAGGCATGGGGAAAGACTTCATGACAAAAGTGCCAAAAGCAATTGCAACAGAAGTCAAAATTGACAAATGGGATCTAATTAAACTAAAGAGCTTCTGCACAGCAAAAGAAACTATCATCAGAATGAACAGGCAACCTACAGAATGGGAGAAAATTTTTGCAATCTATCCATCTGACAAAGGTCTAATATCCACAATCTACAAGGAACTTAAAGTTACAAGAAAAAAAAAACATCAAAAAGTGGGCAAAGGATATGAGCGGACATTTCTTAAAAGACGACATTTATACAGCCTACAAACATATATTTAAAAAAAAGCTCAACATCACTAATCATTAGAGAAATGCAAATCAAAACCACAATGAGATATCATCTCACACCAGTCAGAATGGCAATTATTAAAAAGTCAAAAAACATCAGAATAGATGCTGGCAAGGCTGTAGAGAAACAGGAACACTTTTACACTGTTGGTGGGAATGTAAATTAGTTAAACCATTGTGGATGACAGTATGGTGATTCCTCAAGGATCTAGGACCAGAGATACCATTTGACCCAGCAATCCCATTACAGGGTATTTATCCAAAGGAACATAAATCATTGTACTATGAAGACACATGCACACATATGTTTATTGTAGCACTATTTACAATAGTAAAGACATGGAACCAACTCAAATGCCCATCAATGACAGACTGGATAAAAAAAAATGTGGTACATATACACCATGGAATACCATATAGCCATAAAAAGGAATGAGATCATGTCCCTTTCAGGGACATGGATGAAGCTGGAAGCCATTATCCTCAGCAAATTAACACAAGAACAGAAAACCAAACACCATATGTTCTCACTCATAAACGGCAGCTGAACACTGAGAATACATGGACACAGAGAGGGGAACAACACACACCAGGGTCTTTTCAGGGGTGGGGGATAAGGGAGGGAACTTAGATAATGGGTCGATAGATGCAGCAAACCACCATGGCACACATATGCCTATGTAAGAAACCTGCATGTTCTGCACATGTATTCCATTTTTTTTTAGAATAAAGAAAAAAACAAAAAACAAACAAATAAAAAAGAATTACATTGGACTTATTATCAGAACCCATGCAAACAGGAAGAAAGTAAAGTGAAATATTTAATGAATTAAAGAAAAAAAACCACCAGTCTAGAATTCTTTATCCTTAGAAAGTAAAAGAAAGATTTTCTCAAGCAAAAATTGAGAGAATTTGTCACCAGAAGCCTTGCAGGAAATGTTAAAAGATTTTTTTTCAGAAGGAAGAAACCTGATATGCCAGATACTTGAATGTATATAAAGAAAGGCAGAGTGTTAGAGAAGAAACATATGAAGGTAAAATACCGCAAACTATGGATCCTCTTCAAAAGATGAGCTGACTTACTTAAATCATTAAATACACAGAACTTAAGTTTTTCTCAGAAGACAATCAAAAATTCTAAATGATTTTTAACGTTCTCAATATATTATTCTCGTATCAATAATATAGGTCATTTCTAATGATTTAATAATAGGGTTCTTTATTTGTTCAACAAATAATTATTGAATGTATGCTAAATATTAGACTCCAGCACTATTAATAGAAAAAAAGAACAAAGATAGAAAGAATTAATTCTCCCCAAAAGAAATATGCCGTTTAATAAAGCTAGAGAAATACTGCTTGAAAATTTAATAATACAATGAGGTGAAAGACATGAGTGTCATAAACACAAGTTAAGTGCCACTTTTAGGGAAGCATCTGACTTTAAAGACGTCAGGCAAAGTTCATTAGAGGACACAGCATTAAAACTGAAATGTAAATGTAAGAGGATTTTACAAAGGGATGACAACTGTGTATGCAAAGGTATAAAGAAGCATGTCACGTATCAAAAATGTAAAGTGGCCAGGGGTGGTGGCTCATGCCTGTAATTTCAGCACTTTGGAAGACTGAGGCAGATAGATCACTTACAGACCAACCTAAGCAACATGGTGAAACCCTGTCTCTACCAAAAAAAAAAAGAAAAAACAAAAAATAGCCTGTAGTCCCAGCTATTCAGGAGGCTGAGGCAGGAGGATCTCTTGAACTTGTGAGTGTGAGGCTACAGTGACCCAAGATCATGCCACTGCACTCCAGCTTGGTTAACAGAGTGGAAAAAAAAAAAGAGTACAAAGTGATTTGGTATCACTCAAGTTTAGAGGAGAAGAGTGGGAACTGAGGCTGGACCAGTGAGAGTTAGGTAAGAAAAGTCTTGCATGTCTGGCAAAGGAATTGACTTGTGTTGATTTTTGTTTTTGTGTTTTGAGACAGAGTCTCACTCTGTCACCCAGGCTGGAATGCAGTGGTGTGATCTCAGCTCACTGCAAATTCTGCCTCCCAGGTTCAAGCAATTCTCCATCTCAACTTCCTGAGTACCTGGGATTACAGGCATGCACCAGCATGCCCAGCTAATTTTCTTATTTTTAGCAGAGACAGGGTTTCACCATGTTGGCCAGGCTGAACTCGAACTCCCGACCTCGGGTGATCATACGTATTCAGGACATATTCTTGTTTTTCCATAAGCCATCCTCTAAAACTAGTGGGCCTCCCGAACTCAGGTGCCTGCCTTGGCCTCCCAAAGTGCTGGGATTACAGGCATGAGCCACCGCGCCTGGCCTTTTTTTTTTTTTTTTCTATAGACAAATCAGGTTGATTGAAGAACAGTGGATTATAATAACAAAAGCACTAGGTAACATTTATGGACTGTTACCTTGTCTCAGGCTCTGTTCTAAATGGTTTACATTTATTAATTTGTTTAAGCCCCACAATCTGCTGCAAGACTCACCATGGTTAAGTAACTCATCCAAAGTCATTCAGCTCAGTGGCAGAGCCTGGTAGGCTGTGACATAGTGGCACTTGTGTTTAGAATTATCTCTCTGACAACCATGTAGAAGATGAAGAGGTTGGTGATAAACTCGGGCAATGGTCAAGGGGATAGGGAGGAGGGAAAGATAGTCAGAAAGTAGAACTGACAGAATTGATGAGCAAATGGTTATGTGAGGGCTAGGAGAAGAAGATCTAGGATGACTTTGAGATTTTTACCTTGGGAAAATGGAAACAGGTGATGCCACCATTCCAAAAACAGAGAATACTGGCAGTAAAAGAATTCTGAGACTATTTCATTCACTTGTGGATTCATACATTAATCTATTCAGTCAATATTGTCTGCCTACCCTGGATCAGGCAATCTTTTAAGTGCTGGATATACAATGTTGAGCAAATTAGACAAAATTCTCATACAGCCTACAGTCTAAGAACAAATTCAATTTTTCAAAACATTAAAGCTTCTATAGGACATCAAGGTAGGCATTTCTATAAGAAGCTTTATACATAGCTTTTAAAATTCCTGTTGATTCCCTAACATTTACTGGAGACTCAGCCTTTTCCTTTACCCACAACTGTGTCCAGTCCAGGACCAGGCCCTGAAATACATCTTGGATTCCATGCACCTTCACTATGGTCTAAAGTCAACACACGTAGCCAGAGGTGGGGTGGTTCCTAGGCTTTGACCAGTACACCTGAAGCAAGCCAGCCTTGGGAGAAAGAAGATTCTATCTCCAAGGGAGTATGTCCAAGGGCATATTATGTGTTTAGCTTCAAGAGAAATCTGAATTGGAGGTAGACATGTCAAGGTCATCAGTATGTATAAGGTAGATTACACCACTCACATGAATGACTTTGAGAAGAACTAACAGCTGAAGACAGTGCTTGGAGTAACATTAGGAACAGGTGTCCACAGAAGACTTGGAAGAAAAACCTGGATAGGGAGCAGGAAAACCACTAGAGTAGTGTCACAGATTCCCAAGGAGAGGAGAGCTTTTAGAAGACAGTAATGAGTAGAATAAAATGCCCCTGAGTGATATTTAAAGCATGAGCTGACAATGTCTCATCAGTCTTAGAGGATGATTTACAGAAAAACAAGAATATGTGCTGAATATGGGTTCGTTTGTATTGACTCTTCATCCATTTATATACTAAGAGCCTTTGCTGGGGATTTTGGTATTGACACAATAGCTTACATCATTATAATGAAGTCTTGGGCCTACAGTATACAAGCTCTAGACTGCCTTTGGGGTTGAGGGTATTGTAATGATGGTTAACTTTATAAAGTATTCTTCCAAGATGAGTTGTTCAAATCAGAAATCTTAGAAACACCTCCTGAATTCTTCAATTTTTTATTTTTCTTCTATACCTTTGAGATGTGATAATAGCCAAAAAATATAGAAAACAAGATTTTTTTATTTAAGTTTATCTATTGGGGTGGAGTTTTAGTTTGCAATAAATCCAGGTTACTGTCAGCTTGGTTATAAATTTTAATTTAAAGTGTGGCTTATCTGGTCTTTTCACTCTACCATAATATAATTTTGGCCTCAAAATTCTATTATTTGCCATCCTTTTTATATAGGTAGCATTTGGCATTCAGGCAGAGCACAGCGGACATGTTCTGTCTTTGCTTCAAAGTATATGTGGGCTCAGCTAAACAGACTTAAATGGCTGGGAGTGACTTGAACAATTGAGAGACAGAATCATTTAGAGGCTTCTTACATGTCTGGGAACTGGTCAGGAGTAAGTCAAAGGCTGGGCTAAGCAGGGGCTGCCAACTAGAACTCCTACATGTGACCATGTGACCTACATGTTGCCATGTGACCTCTCCCTATGGCTTGGATTTCCTCACAAGATGGTGGCCTCATGATATGTCATTGGACTTATCACATGATGATTCAGGATTCCATGAGCAAGTGTTCCAGCAAAGGTGCAAATTGACTTTTTATGACTCAGTCTCAAAAATCCTGTAGCACCACCAACTCGCCAAATCAAGAATGAGGACACAAATCGGACCTCTTTATGGGAGAAATGGCAAATAATTTACAGTCATGTTTTAAAACTGCCATACCTATCAAAGGTGCTATGAGAATGAAATTACAACAAAAATAATTAATGAAGATTGACTAGCTATATATTATGGTGTGAGAATGGTATAGAGCCTTAGTTAGAAAGATTTGTGCTGGGTTTCCAAAACTCAGAAATCATGCAAAAAACATTATCTGGATTATTCTTGCATCCGAAAAATATTGAAAATACTATGGTGAAAAGACAAAGTTCTTGCTCCCATAAAGTTTACATTCTTGTAAGCAGATGGATAGTATGGAAATAGATAATAAAGAAGTCATAAAATACACGAATAAGATGATTTATGCTAGAAATATATGTCTGAAGAAAACACATTCATTTATTAAAGATTTAGCATTTAAGAGAAGGTTCAATGCTAGGCCAAAGGATCTAGCTTGCCACATCATGAAAACATGGGCTATGAATTATGTAAAATCCAGAGAATCTACACAAGAAGGAAAAACATGAGATGACAAAGGTGGAGTGCTAAAGAACCTTTTCAGGAAGCACAGAATATAAAAAGTTGGATATGCAAGTTCAGATGTCATACAAAAGATTGGATTTGAAGCCAAAGCAAAACAGAGCCAAGGGTTAGAAGCAAGGTATAACTGGAATTAAACAAGAATGAGGTTGATAGAAAATCAAAGTGAAATTGCTGTACTATTTCCTTTTTTACATCAACTATGCATAGTGGATGGGGCTGATTTAAGGAATAGAGGTGAGATGTGCCATTATATACAGCAGTCTATAAATCATTAAAGAGACATAGTAGAGAGAAGTTATTTCCAAGGCATGTAATTGTCAAAGAATTGGCATTTCGAATATATAAAAAACTGTTAGAAATTAATTTCACAAAGTCAAACAATCCAGTGAGAAAAATGGGGAAAGGAAATGAAAAGGGAAATCACAGAAAAGAAAAATAATCTCACTGTAATCAAGGAAATACCAAATAAAAAGTACAACAATGAAAAGTAATAATAGGTAACTATTATTAAATAGTATTTCCCCAACAAACATAAGTAGATTAGTTTTAGCGGTTATCATAATTAGAAGATATATATATATATATATTTTATATATATATATATCAGCTTGGATAAATGTTAAAAACTATGGTAGGGTAAAAACACATAGAAAAATGTAAAACAACAAAATATTATCTAAGTAAAATTTTAAAATGTGCAAACATTACTACATATTGATTGTTGATACATCTAGAGGTAATAAGGTATAAAAACAACAAAATGCACACCAATTTCAGGTACTACCATGGAGGGAAAAAAGGAAATGAAATTGCAGGAAAGGATGGTCTTCTACTGTAGCCTTCAAATATTAATGTATCTGCTATGTCTTCTTTCTTACAAAGACGATTTTTTTTTAGATGGAGTTTCACTCTCTTACCCAGGCTGAAATTCAGTGGTACAACCTCCACACCCTGGGTTCAAGCGCTTCTCCTGCCTCAGCCTTCCAAGTAGCTAGGATTACAGGCGCCCACCACCACATCTGGCTAATTTTTGTGCTTTTAGTGGAGATGGGGGTTTTACCATGTTGGGCAGGTTGGTCTCAAACTCCTAACATCAAGTGATCCGCCTGCCTCAGCCTCCCAAAGTCCCGGGATTACAGGTTAGAGCCACCGCACCTGGCCACAATGAATTCAATCTAAAGCAAACACGGAAGGTGCTAAAATATGTAAAATATGACGGGTGATAATATACTATTTTCTGTTTTTTGAAATATTTTACAGTCACCTCTTTTTTAAATATTAGAAACATAAACCATATAGGTTATTAACATTTAATTCTTTTCTGTGTGACAACTGGGAAAAGCCACTTGTCAGATCTGGCCAAGGAAGATGTATCTGTCCTTATCCAGTTTGGGTCATAGTCTTCCCTAGTAAGACCTTTTCTGTCCGAATGAAGGTCTTGTCCTGTATCTTAGGATTTAAATTTTTTACTTCCATATGTTAGAATTTTAATACTGATTACAGAAAATTCTTGGTTTCTCCATTTTAAATATTCCAAAGTTCATACAGTAAGTTCATAGTTTTTTTTGTTTTTTCATTTTTAATCGACTATATTTAGGAGGAGATTTGCTTACTGGGAAACATGTATTTTCTGAAAATATACTGACTATAATTCTCTTTGTTTCTCTCTTCTGAGTTTTCAGTCTTATTCTCTTAGATGTTGTGGGAATAAGGATTTATTCATAGGGGATTTTTATTCTGGAACTTCTTAATGCGAAAAGAATAACTATAAGGATCTGAAAATGACTCAATTATTGTGTAGAAATTATAGACTTCATGATATTTCATTTCTAAAATTATTTAAACATCTAATTCCTACTGCAAAGCAGCATATTAGAATATGTGTTGGCTCATTATATAGCCATGTGGACCATAAAAGAACACTGAGAAGTAACCCCTGGAGAGTCTCATGAAAGAGGTACCATCCTTACCTAAATTAATATAACACTTTTGGCTAGGTGCGATAGCTCACGCCTGTAATCCCAGCACTTTGGGAGGCCAAGGTGGGTGGATCACAAGGTCAGGAGTTCAAGACCAGCCTGGCCAATTCGGTGAATCCCCATCTCTACTAAAAATTCAAATATTAGCCAGGCATGGTGGCAGGCGCCTGTAATCCCAGCTACTCAGAAGGCTGAGGTAGGGAATTGCTTGAACTGGGAGGCAGAGGTTGCAGTGAGCTGAGATTGCATCACTGCACTCTAGCCTGGGTGGCAAAGTAAGACTCTGTCTCAAAAATAATAAATAAATAAAAATAACACTTTTGCACAGAGTAAACTTTTGGCTAAGAGTAGATGTTGTGACCACTTAAATGCCAAATCAAAAAGTCTATTATTAAAGGTCAGTTTATCCTTTCTGTATCTTATTCCTAATACCCATAATAGTAATGGTAATTTGGAAATTTCTCCCAGTTGGATTTTGCTCAACTTGTTACTACTAAAGTTTAATTTCTTTTTCTTTTTGGTAATATCCATACCAAGCACTCATGCTTCAGAAAAAGCTCTAAGCTTTGGCTGGAGCAACTTGAGCCTTGCTTTCTGCCATGCACACTGGAATGCAAAACTCACAATGGTTTCCAGATATATCAGTTCCCTTCCTGTCTAGGACACTGCATTGCCACATGACCTTTGCCAAGTCACTTCTTTCTGCTCTGCCAAAACATAAGGTTGTAATTATGATGATCTCCCTCTTAGAAATGTGATGAGAAGCTATTCATAACAAAGACTGTAAAAATTGCAAACATGATGAGAGAGGCAGATATTAAATGTATGAAACGATCTAAATTGAATATTTACTTCCTGCCTGGCTCCTCCTGTCCTTAAAATGTATCCATAAAGACAACAGTAGCAAGAGTGCCTGATTAAGCCCTCCTGTTAATGCTATCCACTTAGAATATACTTTTCTGATCCCAAATAAGGCCTGGATTTTTACGCAAATGATATTTGTGTGTGTAAGTTATCTTTTCATTGTTCTCTTATCAGACACATGGTCTTTCTTTCTTCTTTCCCAAGAAAACTGAGATCATTTCGTTGGTTTTAAATTGGCAATGTGATCTTGTTCAATGCCAGACACATGACATGTTCTAGTAGCCGTCTGGACCTGGGTCTGGGATCATATTCCCCTCTATCCCCAATACATGTTCCAAACACTTGTGAGCACACTGCAGGCAGAAGGCTTAAAGAGGTGAGATCAGGCCAGGCTGGCATCCACTCTGTAGGATTCAGGGACAGAGTCAAACTTCAAAGTGGTACAAGAGTGACTGGCAAGGCACCAGTGTTCATGGTAGGTGTAAGGACAACAGGAGAAAAATAAGCTGTCTTAGTACATTTTTTCAAGTTTCTTTTTATCTTTCATCTGTAGGCTTTTTAAGCTGCCTTCATATTTGGATGTGGAGGTTGAAGTACTGCTGACCAATGCCAGAGTCACAGGAATATCCTGCTGTGCTTTTGATCTTCCCATATGACTGAATTTCCTGAATCATCATGTTACTCTGTGTGCACATATGTGCACATGTGAATCTTCTGGCACATCTCCCAGAAGTGCTAGTTCTGGGACAAAGGGTCTATTGGTGCTTTCAGGATGTAATATTGATCACTTTGGCTTTCCTTGGCTCAGAGCCAGACACTTCGTCTCTCACTGCACAAGATGGCTGCCAACTCCATAGGCTTGTCTCATTGTGACAGCCCTCGGCAGGACTTCCTGAGAACAGAGCAATTTCTGAAAGGCTTTGAAAAATGCTGTTTTAAAGTGGAAGTTAGTGTTTTATCAACTATGGACAGTGCTTGGAATCTTGTTCTTGACTTTTAAGATCTGTGGTACATCCTATATTTAGTTACGTAATACTCTCCAGTATTCAGTTAAGCAGGAAAGTCAATGACACAGAATGACTCATTAGGTTTTTTAATCCCATGGTTTTGCACACTTTTTAAATCTAGTACCAGTCTTAGTCAACTCCATAATTTGGACTTCAAACTTAATGACAGCTCAAAAGTCAAATTCACAAGGATGAAAGGATGAAATCTCCTAAGTTTTCTAAATGTTTCTTTCATGTATAATATTATTAAAATTGTAAAAGCAAAGGATTTAGAAAAAAACCTTGATACCAATGCTTAACCTTTAAAATAATACCGATTATCAGTGACCACTAAAATAAAATGTTTAAAACTACAATTATCTTCAGGTAGACATCTTTCAAATCAAGCACATGGCTACAAATTTGACCCATTGCAAGTTTCCAGACTACTCAAGAAAAAAAAACACCAGAATCTCATTTTCTCTTCTTTTTCCAAGTACTGTGTCTAAGACTTGACCTAAGCAGAAAGTGAAATAGACAGAGTGTTCTTTCATTTCCTTTCCAGATTTCCATTCTGCTTTTCAGCCATATCACCTTCACACACCAAGAATGTGTTGACTGCCTTTCTTCTTAGAAGAAAGCTATTAGTCACTAAGCACTTGAGTGTGAATTTATTTCATATATGATTCTTTCCTGTCTCCCAGAGGAATGATTTTAATTTTTAAAGAGGACATAGGAAGGAACACTCATAGTGGACTTTAAGAGATCACTACATTTATGAGAGGGAATGGCTGAGAACAGAGCTTTTGGTAATGTCCTAATTTTTATTCCAATAGTGAGACCCTGTCCCTTACTACAGACGTGTGTTAGGCTTTGTTAGGAGATGAATTCACTGTTTTCATTAGCCTCTATTTTATTTGACTCTTGAGAAATGTCCAGAGAAGGGCTTTAACCTAGGCCAAAATGAAATATAATCTGAATTCCCAACATTCCATGTGTAATGGAAAGAGCACATGCAATGGAATCAGGAAGACCTGGGTAAGCCTCCTTGTTCGTTTACCAGTCGTTTACCAGCTGTGTGATCCTGGAGAGGGTTTTTAACCTCTTCAAATCTTAAGTTACTAGCGTACAGAATAAGGATAATTCTACTTAACTTACGGGGTTGTTGTGAGGCTAAGTGAGATCATAGGTATGAAAGTCTAACACAGTATGTGACACAGCTGCTTTTTAAATAAATTTCTTTCATGTGTGCTGTTAATGTCAGTAGTCTCTATCAAACCTTGTGGAGCTCACTTAATGATACTAAGTAATCTAAAAATTCAGCTGTGATATTTTTTAAAAATTATATTCCATGGTTATGATATCACCAGTGTTAAATTTAAGCTTGCGATGACAGCACAGCTGTGAACTCTTTGGGTGTCATATCCTTTGGAAGCAGGGCACTGTGACAGTCCTGAAGAAAATGGCCATGTTTGCCATTCTTTGGATGCACTTGTTAGATTCTTGAATTTCCAGACAGAAAAAGCTGATTGTATTTAGCTCATTAACTCTGAAGAGCCTACTTCAAATTCTTTCTTTGAAAGTAGACAGATTATACATAAACGTGTAGTATTATATACTCTATATTCCTATTATATATAAGTGAACTCAATAGTCTTCGATGTTAATAATAATCTGTTTCAAAACTCATGTTTCAAACTCTCCCAGAGATAAACTTCATAAACAAAAAAATTGAAATTACAGAATAAAATGAGTTCAAAGATAAGCTCAAGACAGTCTTTTGACTCAACAGAGTGACATTTTGTTGTTGTTTTCAGAATAGCAACAGTATAATGGTAGCAGCCTTGAAAGTCTAGCCATTAATATGTTGACTGAGGAAATCACTCTTCACGCTCTTGAGAAAACATGGTATTTTGCTACAATAGTTACACAGTGTGTGTGGCACTGTTTAATCTCACACATCTTGATGTCATCTAGATAACAACAATAAAAACAGCTTGTAATTAAGAATGGGGCTCATGTTCATACAGGCAGCAGTACGATGACACATAATTGTCAGATTCACCAAAGTTGAAATGGAAAAAAAAAAATGTTAAGGGCAGCCAGAGAGAAAAGTCGGGTTTATCCACAAAGGGAAGTCCATCAGACTAACAGTGGATCTCTCTGCAGAAATCCCACAAGCCAGAAGAGAGGGGGGACCAATATTCACCATTATTAAAGAAAAGAATTTTCAACCCAGAATTTCATATCCAGCCAAATTAAGCTTCAGAGAGTGAAGGAGAAATAAAATCCTTTATGGATAAGCAAATGCTACAGGATTTTGTCACCACCAGGCCTAACTTGCAAGAGCTCCTAAAGGAAGCACTAAATATGAAAAAACAAACAAACAACAACAATAACAAAAAAAAGTACTGGCCACTGCAAAAAAAAAAATACCAAAATGTAATGAACATCAAAACTATGAAGAAATTGCATCAACTAATAGGCACAATAATCAGCTAGCATCATAATAACAGGATCAAATTTACACATAACAATATTAATCTTAAATGTAAATTGACTAAATGCCCCAATTAAAAGACACAGACTAGCAAATTGGATAAAGAGTCAAGACTCATCAGTGTGCTATATTCAGAAGACCCATATCATGTGCAAAGACACATATTGGCTCAAAATAAAGGGATGGAGGAATATTTACCAAGCAAATGGAAATAAAAAAAAAAGCAGGGTTGCAATCCTAGTCTCTGATAAAACAGACTTGAAACCAACAAAAAAAGGGCATTACATAATGGTAAAGGGATCAATGCAACAAGAAGAGCCAATTAACCTAAATATATATGCACCCAATACAGGTGCACCCAGATTCATAAAACAAGTTCTTAGAGACCTACAAAGAGACTTAGACTCTTGCACAGTAATAGTGGAAGACTTTAACACCCCCCTGTCAATAATAGATCAATGAGACAAAAAATTAACAGGGATATTCAGGTATTGAACTCAGCTCTGGACCAAGCAGACCTAATACACATCTACAGAATTCTCCACCCCAAATCAACAGAATATAAATTCTTCTCAGCACCACATACCACTTATTACAAAATCAACCACATAATTGGCAGTAAAACACTCCTCAGCAAACGCAAAAGAATGGAAATAATAAAGGAGATAGAGATAGAAAAATCTCTTCAAAAAAATCAATGAATTCAGGAGCTGAGTTTTTGAAAAGATAAGCAAAACAGACACACCACTAGCCAAACTAATAAAGAGGAAAAGAGAGAATAATCAAACAGACACCATAAAAAATAATAAAGGAGATATCACAACTGATCTCACAGAAATACAAACTACCATCAGAGATATTATATATACCTTTACACATATAAACCAGCATATCTAGAAGAAATGGATAAATTTCTGGACACTTATACCCTCCCAAGACTAAACCAGGAAGAAGTCAAATCCCTGAATAGACCAATAACAAGTACTAAAATTCAGGCAGTAATTAATAGCCTACCAACCAAAATAAGCCTAGGTCCAGACAGATTCACAGCTGAATTCTACCAGAGGAACAAAGAAAAGCTGGTGCCATTCCTTCTGAAACTATTCCAAACAATAGAAAAAAAGAATTCCTCCCTAGCTCATTTTATGAGGCCAGCATCATCCTGATACCAAATTCTGGCAGAGACACAACAAATAAAAGAAAACTTCAGGCCAGTATCCCTGATTAACATCAATGCAAAAATCTTCAATAAAATACTGGCAAACTGAGTCCAGCAGCACATCAAAAAGCTTATCCACTGCAATCAAGTCGGCTTCATATCTAGGATGCAAAGCTGGTTCAACATATGTAAATCAATAAATGTAATCCATCACATAAACACAACCAATGACAAAAAAAACCACATAATTTTCTCAATAGATGCAGAAAAAGCCTTTGATAAATTTCAGCACCACTTCATGCTAAAAACACTCAATAGGTATTGATGGAACATATCTCTAAATAATAAGAGCTGTTTATGACAAACCCACAGCCAATATCATACTGAATGGGCAAAAGCCAGAAGCATTCCCCTTGAAAACTGGCACAAGCAAGGATGCCCTCTCTCACCACTCCTATTCAACGTAGTATTGGAAGTTCTGTCCAGGGCAATCAGGCAAGAGAAAGAAATAAAAGGTATTCAAATAGGAAGATAGGAAGTCAATTGTCTCTGTTGCAGATGACATGATTGTATATTTAGAAAACCCCTTCGTCTCAGCCCAAAAACTCCTTAAGCTGATAAGCAACTTCAGCAAAGTCTCAGGATATGAAATCAATGTGCAAAAATCACAGGCATTCCTAAACACCAATAATACACAAACAGCCAAATCACCAGTGAACACCCATTCACAATTGCTTCAAAGAGAATAAAATACCTAGGAATACAACTTACAAGGGATGTGAAGAACCTCTTCAAGGAGAACTCCAAATCCCTGCTCAAGGAAATAGGGGAGGACACAAACAAATGGAAAAACATTCCATGCTCATGTATAGGAAGAATCAAGATAGTGAAAATGGCCATACTGCCCAAAGTAATTTATAGATTCAATGTTATTACCATCAAACTACTATTGATTTTTTTACAGAATTAGAAAAAACTACTTTAAATTTCATATGGAACCCCAAAAAAGGGCCCACATAGCCAAGACAATCCTAAGCAAAAAGAACAAAGCTGGAGACATCATACTACATGACTTCAAACTATACAAGGCTACAGTAACCAGAATAGCATGATACTGGTACCAAAACAGATATACAGATGAATGGAACAGAACGGAGGCCTCAGAAGTAACACCACATATCTACAATAATCTGATCTTTGACAAACCTGACAAAAACAAGCAATGGGGAAAGGATTCCCTATTTAATAAATGGTGTTGGGAAACTGGCTAGCCATATGCAGAAAACTGAAACTGGACCCCTTCCTTACACTTTATACAAAAATTAACTCAAGATGGATTAAATACTTAAACGTAAGATATAAAATCATTAAAACCCCAGAAGAAAGCCTAGGAAATAGCATTTAGAACATAGTCATGGACAAAGATTTAATGACTAAAACACCAAAAGCAATTGCAACAAAAGCTAAAATTGACAAATGATATCTAATTAAACTAAAGAGCTTCTGCACAACAAAGAAAAAAAAAAACCTCTCATCAGACTGAACAGGCAACCTACAGAATGGGAGAAAATTTTTGCAATCTATTCATCCAACAAAGGCCTAACATCCAGAATACACAAGGAACTTAAACAAATTTACAGAAAAAAAACCCATCAAAAAGTGGGTGAAGGATATGAACAGATACTTTTCAAAAGAAGACATTTATGCAGCCAAGAAACATATGAAAAAAAAGCTCATCATTGCTGGTCATTAGAGAAATGCAAATCAAAAACCACAATGAGATACCATCTCATGCCAGTTTGAATGGCAAATATTAAAAAGTCAGGAAACAACAGATGCTGGAGAGGATGTTGAGACATAGGAACTCTTTTACTCTGTTGATGGGAGTGCAAATTAGTTCAACCATTATGGAAGACAGTGTGGCAATTCCTCAAAGATCTAGAACTAGAAACATTATTTGACCCAGCAATCCCATTACTGGGTATATACCCAAAGGATTATAAATCTTTCTACTATAAAGACAAATGCACATGTATGTTTATTGAAACATTATTCCCAATAGCAAAGACCTGGAACACACCCAAATGCCCATCAATGATAGACTATCTTAGATAAAGAAAACGTGGCACATATACACCATGGAATACTATGCAGCCATAAAAAAGAATGCATTCATGTCTTTTGCAGAGACATAAATGAAGCTGGAAACCATCATTCTCAGCAACTAACACAGGAACAGAAAACCTAACACCGTATGTTCTCACTCATAAGTGGGAGTTGAACAATGAGAAACTATGGGCATAGGGAGGGGAACATCACACACTGGGGCCTGTTGAGGGCTGTGGGGAAACAGGAGGGATAGCATTAGGAGAAATACCTAATGCAGATGACGGGTAAACCACCATGGCACATGTATGCCTATGTAAACACCATGGCACACGTATGCCTATGTAATCTGCATGTTCTGCACGTGTATCCCAGAACTTAAAGTACAATTTTAAAAAAAGATTTAAATGCAGCACAAAGGACTTCTTGTATCTAAAACCATCACTTCTGAATTGAGTAATTTAGTAAATGAGTTGATGAATTGGATGAGACTAAAATAAGTGATGTGGAATATCAAGTACAATAGTATCTCAGAGTACCACACAATATCTCAAAGACATGGGAATCACACATGTACACACATGTGCAAACACACACACACACACACACACACACACACAAAACACTTAGAGGATAGAGCAGGAATCCCAAATGTGAATTATAGAACTTCTAGAAGAAGGAGCTACAAAATAAAATAAAGCACTAAAGAGAAAATAATAGACTTTCCTCATTTAAAGAAAGGTCTGGCCGGGCGCGGTGGCTCAAGCCTGTAATCCCAGCACTTTGGGAGGCCGAGGCGGGTGGATCACAAGGTGAAGAGATCGAGACCATCCTGGTCAACATGGTGAAACCCTGTCTCTACTAAAAATACAAAAAATTAGCTGGGCATGGTGGCGCGTGCCTGTAATCCCAGCTACTCAGGGGGCTGAGGCAGGAGAATTGCCTGAACCCAGGAGGCGGAGGTTGCGGTGAGCCGAGATCGCGCCATTGCACTCCAGCCTGGGTAACATGAGTGAAACTCCGTCTGAAAAAAAAAAAAAAAAAAAAAGAAATGTCTAATTTGCAAATTAAAAGAACTTATGAGGCCAGACATGGTGGTGCACATCTGTAATTCCAGCTACTTGGTAGACTAAGATGGGAGGATCATTTAAGGTCAGGGGTTTGAGACCAACCTGGGCAAAATTTTTTGTGAGACCACATCTCTACCGAAAAAAAAAAAAAAAAAAAGGCTTAAATTAGCTGGGTGTGATGGGACATATGGTCCCAGCTACTCTGGAGTCTGAGACAGGAGTTCAAAGCTGCAGTAAGGTAAGATTGTACTACTGCACAATGGTAGCCTGGGTAACAGAGCAAGATCCTGTCTCTAAAAATAAAAAAAAAAATTTGAAGAATGATGAGAAACAACCCCAAAAAATAAATTTTTGAAAAAGAAAAAGTAATATAACTAAATTATCTCACAAACTGCTTAAGGGAAAAAAGTAAAGCAAGAAGTGATAATTAATGATCAGAAGTTTAAAAGGAGACATCATAGATTAATTAAAGCTGAGAATAATTACAAAAGAATATTTCCCACAACTCTTAACAACAAATTTGAAAAAGTCAAATAATAATTTCCAAGCAAAATAAAATTACCAAAGATGGAGAGAGATCCAAGATGGCCGATTACTAGCAGCTCAGGGCTGTAGCTCCCAGAGAAAGCACACAGAAAGAGAGGACGCCACACTTTGAGACGAATTTTTGTTGCTCACGGACCAGGAGATTCCCAGCAGAGGAGCACCATGGGTCGCCAGCGCAACTCTTGTGGCCAGCGTGGCGGTTTTGCCGGTGCTTCGGCGCTGTGGTTCTCAGTGCAGAGTAAAAGGGACTGGGTCCCCTTTTGATCGACGTTTGGAGCTCTGGGAAGACAGAGTCACCCATTTACCTGATTAAAAAAGGGATTCAAGAGGGAAGCCAGACCGGAGATTCCCGAGCAGAAAAGCACCACGAATCTTAATACCGCTGTTTTAGCCGGCGCAGTGGGTTGCTGGGAATTTTGGCGCTGGGAATCAACAAGTGGGACGCCCACTCAGAGGCCTAATTTGAAAGTTGGCAATCAAAGACGACAGGTGGATAAACTCACAATGATGGGAAGAAACCAGCGTAAACAGGTTGAGAATACCCAGAACCAGAATGCCTCTCCTTCTACAGGGGATCACAGTTCCTCATCATCAAGGGAACAAGCCCTGATGGAGAACAAGTGTGTTCCATTAACAGATTTAGGCTTCAGAAGGTGGATAATAAGGAACTTTTGTGAGCTAAAAGAACATGTTCTAACCCAATGTGAAGAAACTAAGAACTTTGAAAAAAGATTTGACGAAATGCTAATGAGAATAGACAATTTAGAAACAAAAATAAGTGAATTAATGGAACTGAAGAATACAATACGAGAACTTCGTGAAGTATGCACAGATTTTAACAGTCAAATTGATCAAGCAGAAGAAAGGACATCAGAGGTCGAAGACCAACTTAATGAAATGAAACGAGAAGACAAGATTCGAGAAGAGTAAAAAGGAATGAGCAAAGTCTCCAAGAAATATGGGACTATGTGAAAAGGCCTAATTTACGACTGATAGGTGTACCTGAATGTCATGAAGAGAATGAATCCAAGTTGGAAAATAGTCTTCAGGATATTATTTAGGAAAACTTTCCTAACCTAGTAAGGTAGGACAATACTCAACTCCAGGTAATCCAGAGAACACCACAAAGATATTCCTCAAGTAGAGCAACTCCAAGACACATAATTGCTAGATTCACTAGGGTTGAAATAAAGGAGAAAATTCTGAGGGCAGCTAGAGAGAAAGGTCAGGTTACCCATAAAGGGAAGCCTATCAGATTTAAAGCAGACCTCTCAGCAGAAACCCTACGATCTAGAAGAGAGTAGGGGGTCAATATTCAATATCCTCAAAGAAAAGAATTTTCAATCCAAAATCTCATATCCAGCCAAACTAAGCTTCATAAATGAAGGAAAAATAAAATTTTTCAGAACAAACAAGCACTCAGAGATTTCATTACCACCAGGCCTGCTTTACAAGACCTTCTGAAAGAAGCACTACAAACAAAAAGGAACAACCAGTATCAGTAATCCCCCAAATTTACCAAATGTAAACAGTATCTCCATAATGAAGAATTTACATCAACTAATGGGCAAAATAGCCAGCTAGCATTAAATTACAATATTGAACTCACATATATTAATATTAATCTTAAATTTAAATGGATTCAATGCCCCACATAAAGACACAGACAGGCAAATGGAATAAAAAGTTAAAATCTATTGGTACGTTGTATCCAGATCTAACTCACAACGACACACAAAGTCTCAAAATAAAGGGATGGGGGAAGATTTACCAATTAAATGGAGAGAAAAACAAAACAAAACAAAACAGGAGTTGTAACTTTTGTCTCCGACAAAATAGACTTTAATAGTAACAGACCAAAAGAAAAAAAGAAGGACATATAATGGTAAAAGGATCATGCAACAACAGGAGTTAATGATCATAAATATATACGTACCCAATATAGGAGTACCCAGATACATAAGACAAGTTCTTATTGACATATAAAGAGATTTGGACTACCGCACAATAATAGCGGGAGATTTTGACATTGCATTGTTAATATTCGACGGATCAATCAGATAGAAAATTTATGATTTGAATTTAGAACTGGAATAAGTAAACTCAGGGAATATTTATAGAATTCTCCACCCCAAGTCTACAGAACATACATTTTTCTCAGTATCATATTACACTTATTTTGAAAGTGACTATATAATTGGAAGTAAATTACTCTTCAGTATTTGCATAGCATCTCACAGACTTAAATGAAATATTGGTTGGCTATTTGTTTTTTTCTTCCCTTATTCCTTCTTGTCTTTGTTGTTAAGTGCAATTATTGGCATAAAAGAGGTTTTTAATACCTTTTTAAGATTGCATTCCAGCCTGGGCAATAGAGCAAGAATCCTGTTCTCTCTCCCCCTTTTTCTTTCTCCCTCTTTTTCTTTCAAAAAAAAATAATAAAATAAAATAAAATTACCAAAGATTACATAGGAAGAAGCAGAAAACATCCATAGATCAATTACATAAAAGAGATTGTCAAACGATTAAAGATTTACTATTATAAACAGTACCAGGAGCAGATGAATTCACAACCAAGTTTTATCTAACCATTTAAAAATAGTTAACTTCTATGTTAGTGTTACTGTTTCAAGTCATTGAAAAAGATTTTAAAATTCTTTAATTTTTTTTAACAAAACCTGCAGAGTTTTCATATCAAAGCCTAACAATAATTATGCAAAGAGAAGAAAAACAAAGGCCATTTGCACCTGTGGGTAGCTATGGAAAAAAACAAAACAAAACGTTAAGCATTACCAAATAGAATCTTGTGATGCATGAAAAGAACAAACATCAAACATATATTTTTAAAGGTAGGGCTCACTGAAGGAATGAAAGACTATTTTGTTATCTATCAAGGTAATCCATTACATCAAATATTTGAAAGTAAAACCCCATGTAATTATATCACTAGCTGCTAAAAAGTTAGTTTATAATTCAGCTATAATTTATAATATTTAAAATATAATTTATTAAACCAAACATCTAAGGTTGTTCCAAATGACAAAACACTAAAACAATTTCAATACAATTCAGGAACAATATAGGGGTAAGTGCAAATCCTGTTATCATTATTGTGGAACTAGATTTTAGCAAGTAAGTCACATAGAGGAAACTATAAAGTACTTAGAGATAATTTTTTTTAAAGGAACGGGTTCTATGTGAAGAAAATGTAAATCTATTGATAGATATAAAATAAACTTCATAAATTAAAAGTCTTTAAATTTTCTTTTATGAAAAGGTCTGGAATAATGAAAATGTTAATTTGCCAAAAATCATTACTTAAATGTAATCTCAATTTTAGTCCTTACAGGGGTTTGGAGGAAGCAGGTAAAAAGACATCAAAATATATAGAAAGCAAACATTTCGGAGAACAGTCAAACAAATTTTGATAAAGGTAGATAGTGAACAAGGACTTGCCTTACTATTAGAGTATACTATTGAAAATGGAAATAAAATTAATATAGTCAAAGGCATAAGAAGAAAAAAAGGATCAGTAGAACAGAATAGAGAAGTCCAGAAAATACTTAATTTGATATTTAATCAAGAGGGAAAATAATGAATTATTTAGTAAATACTGCTGCCACAGAATGCTACCTATCAGAATGAAGATAAAATTAAACCCTATTTTATACTATATTGTTTTCATACAGATTAAACCCTTAAATAAATTTAAGAAATAAAATATGGGAAGAAAACCTAGTATACAATCAAGTACAATCCAGGAGAAGGAAAAACATTTTTGTCTTCATAAAAGACATTTTTGACCAAATGAAACCTAAACTTTTGAATGGCAAGATAATTATATATTATGTATTATAATGTTAGGCATGTTATATAATAAATAAATTTCATACATAATCATACAAAATATCTAATAATTTACAAAATTTATTTGGGAAATAATATTTACAATGCAGATCAACAGATATTTACTAACTATAATAATCAAAAGCTCTTACTGAATGACGAAAATAGGAGGTGAAGTCCAATAAAAAAGAATATGAAGAGGCAAACAAATGCCCAACCAACATATGAAATGTTCTTACTTTAATTTGCATTTCTCTGACATCTTTTTACTCCTCATTAGATCCCCAAATTAGAAAGAGTTGAAATATCCATTGCTATCAGGTTCATTGAGACAAGAGTTCTTTTATAAATTGTTGGTGAAAATGTGAATAGTTTCAGATGACTAACAATCTGACAAAATATAAAAATTTATTAAACACATGTATTTTAACTCAGTAAATCCCACTGCTGGTGTCCACCTACGTCATGAAGTGAAAGCCACTAATTTTTTAAAAATGAACTTTGTATAAACAGATATATATATTGAAGCATTGTTGATCTGGCAATAATATAAAATAAGTAAATGTACCTCAGGTTAGGAATGACAGAGCAAATTAGATTACAACTACATAATGGAATACTATGGAGCCATTAAAAAGGATGAGAAGTTGAGCAGTTGTTTTGGAGAGATTTCCAGTAGATATTTGGTAAAAAGAAAGCAGAAAGTATAAATCTGATTCCATTATTATAAAATAAACAATGATGAAATGCTATATTTCTAAATAAATATTTATGAATATATTATTTATATACAGAAGGATGTGATCACAGCAAAAAATGCAAGTGGCTCCATATTAAGTTATTAGTGTGGGATAGCTGTGTAGTCAGACTGGGGCCATATGACAAATTCTGGCCAATGGACTGTGAGTAAAAATGACTCATGCAGTTAAGAAATGATGTGCCCTCTGCCTGTAATCTCAGCACTTTGTGAGGCTAAGGCAGGTGAATCACCTGAGGTCAGGAGTTCGAAACCAGCTTGGCCAACATGGTGAAACCCCGTCTCTACGAAAAATTCAAAAATTAGCTGATCATGGTGGCACACCTGTAATCCCAGCTACTGGGGAGGCTGAGGCAGGAGAATCACTTAAAACCAGGAGGCTGAGGTTGCAGTGAGCTGAGATTGTACCACTGCACTCCAGCCTGGGTGACAGAGCGAGACTCCATGTCAAAAAGAAAAGAAAAGAAAAGAAATGTGCCTTCTGCATCTCTATCTTCCCTTGCCTTGGCAAACCTGAAAGCCACATATTCCACATGGCATAGCTACAAGCTTGAGGAAGACTGCCAATCCACATCAAATATAGCATAAGGAAAATTAAATTTATTTTTAAGCCTTTTCGATCTTAGCATCTTCTTCTTATGGCACTTATATTAGTTATCCTACTTCAGCTATTTATTTTTGAAATGAGTGGTTGCTAAAACTAAAAACTTAAAATACAAGCTGTGTATTACTGGGAAACAGGCAGTGAGAAAATTGACATGAGATGAAAGAAAGAAATTGATGTTATTCAGTTGGGGAAAAAGTGAAGCCGTCACTTGTGGTAACGGGCAGCAGAACAGATCATATCCTTAGCAAAAGAGATTATAAGAGACAACAATTAGAAGTGAATATCAGCTATTGAGACTGCTCAAGCTTTGTCAGAATATTACAAGAAAATTATAAACTCAGAAAAAAATTGGCTGATTTGCAAGCAGATTTGAAAAGGAACACAGAGAAAACAGATATTTGAGGCCATACAGGGTTGGGAGAAACTACTTGTCAACCTCAAAGAGTATGAAATGGTAACAACAACAAAAGATTTTAAAGAAAAGTGCCCCATAAACCTCCTTGTTGGCAAAAGCCGTCACATTCAGATTTCTCACCCTCAAGCCTGAAATCCTCAAGGCAACTATTATTAAGCTAAAGGGCAAGTGCAGAGATGAAAAACCAAACAAATAAAGCAAATCTGAAAACTATGCCTCAAAAATATTTAGGATGTGGTTACTGGCACATGGAACTGAGAAAATAGATAAGAAGCCTACTGCATTTTTTAAGTATTAAGCCTACCAAGATTTTTAACTACATTGTCAAATAAACTGTTAGCTTAGACCACTGTGACATTTGGCTGTTCAAGACATGGAGGCTTCTACTTCCCATCAAGAGAGATTTCCATCCTACATAAAACAACTAAGAAATCAGAGAAAATACATGAAACATTGCTTCTTGAGACATCAGAGATGAAGCAATAAAGGAAAATGATGGGAGACAAACCAGGTGAGCCCTACAATTATCCTAGCTTACAGCCTGGAGAATGTGTTCAGCCAGGGCACAAATGGGGAAATTCAGGTGAAGCATGGCAGGCTCCCTGAGTTGAGGAGACAGAGCTAAAATTTGGAGGGAATACAACATAACTAGATTTTGCGGGATAGAGTACCAGAGAGGAGAGAGCTGCAAACAGAGAGAATTCTAGATATCTGCGTAGGGTTCTTCTCAAGTATTAATCTGAACATTGATCAGCACATGCATGCGATGAAGTACCAAGACTGGAAAAAACCCACTGGACAGGATTAGATGGAGCAGTCCCACCAGGTAGAGTGTAAAACCTAATATGCATGGAGCTTTAGTTAGAGTACTCAAAAGGATTTTGTCTCAAGGCAAGAAAAAATTAGCTTCTGACTACATACTGCTATGTTCCAGCCTAATGAAACTTAACAAACTGTTTCTAAATAGTCTCCCAGACATGGTGGCTCATGTCTGTAATCCCAGCACTTTGAGAGGCTGAGGCTAGTGTATAGCTTGAACCTAGGAGTTCGAGACCAGCCTGGCCGACATAGCAAAACCCCATTGATACGGTTTGGCTGTGTCCCCACCCAAATCTCATCTTGAATTGTAACTCCCACAATTCCCATGTGTTGTGGGAGGAACCTGGTAAGAGGTGATGGAATTATGGGGGTGGGTCATTCTTGTGATAGTGAATGAGTCTCCTGAGAGCTGACGGTTTTAAATATGGGAGTTTCCCTGCACAAGCTCTTCTTGTGTCTGTTGCTATGTGAGATGTGCCTTTCACCTTCTGCCATGATTATGAGGCCTACATCTCTTCCTTTTGTAAATCGCCCAGTCTCAGGTATTTCTTTATCAGCCGCATGAAAACAGACTAATACAGTAAATCGGTACCAGTAGAATGGGGCATTGCTGAAAAGATAACTGAAAATGTAAGTGACTTTGGAACAGGGTAATAGGCAGAGGCAGGAACAGTTTGGAGGGCTCAGAAAACAGGAAAATGTGGGAAAGTTTGGAATTCCCGAGCTTTGACCAAAATACTGATAATGACATAGATAGAAAAGATCCAAGGACTTTTTCTTCCAGCCTCCAACCACCCTCCAATTTCCTTTTGCAACCTCTGGGACCGTCTTCTCGGCCATCTCCTGCCTCTGGGCCCAGCCAACACCATTTTTGTGGTTAGCTCCTTCTTGCCAACCAACCATGAGCTCCCAGATTCGTCAGAATTATTCCACTGACATGGAGGCAGCTGTCAACTGCCTGGTCAATTTGTACCTGCAGGCCTCCTACACCTACTTCTCTCTGGGCTTCTATTTTGACTGCGATGATGTGGCTCTGGAAGGCATGAGCCACTTCTTCAGTGAACTGGTCGAGAAGCGCGAGGGCTACCAGCATCTCCTGTAGATGCAAAACGAGCCTGGTGGCCCCGCCCTCTTCTAGGACAACAAGAAGCCAGCTTAAGATGAGTGGGGTAAAACCCTGGACGCCATGAAAGCTGCCATGGCTCTGGAGAATAATCTGAACCAGGCCCTTTTGGATCTTCATGCCCTGGGTTCTGCCCACAAGGACCCCCATCTCTGTGACTTCCTGGAGAGTCACTTCCTAGATGAGGAAGTGAAACTTATCAAGAAGATGGTTGACCACATGACCAACCTCCATAGGCTGGCCTGCCCAGAGGCTGGGCTGGGCAAGTTTCTCTTTGAAAGGCTCACTCTCAAGCACAACTAAGAGTCTACTGAGCCTAGCGACTTCTGAAGGACCCCTGGCAAAGTAACAGGGCTTCTACCTAAGCCTCTCCCTCCAGCCACTAGGCAGTTTTCCAACTACCCTAACAAGCCTTGGACCAAATGGAAATAAAGCTTTTTGAAGCAAAAACAATTAAAAAAAATTTTTTAAATCAGTCTTGCAACTCATATAATTGATAACATGATATTAAAAAAAACCGATTAGTCAAAACTAACACATAAATGACATCAATTATAGCATTAGTAGACAAGGTCATTAACACAATTATAACAGAATTCCAAATGTTTAAAAAGCTAGAAGAAAAATTGAACATGCTAATTAGAAACATGAAAGATATAAAAGAGAACCAAATTAAATTTCTAAAGATGAAAACTACAATGACCCAAACAAAAAATACTCTGGATAGGATTAATGGCAGATTAAACACTGAAAAGGAAAATATTAGTAGTGAACTTAAAGACACAGCAATAGCAGCTATCCAAAATGAATCACAGAGAAAAAGAAAATACTAAAACACAAAAGGACAGAGTTTTAATGAACGGTGCAACAACTTCAAGCAGGCTAATATAGACATAATTTTAGTGCCCAAAGTATAAAGGGGGGAGGACAGAAAAAACTGAAGGAATACAGTCATCCCTTTCTATCTAAGAAGATTACTCTATCCAGAAATCCCTGCAGATACCAAAAATCCAAGAATCCTTAAGTGTCTTATATAAAATGTTATAGTATTTGCATATAACCTATGCAGATTCTCCCATACACTTAAGTCATCTCCATATTATAAGTAATATACATTGTATTAGACATATAATATAATGTAAATGCTATGTAAATAGTTGGTATACTCTATTGTTTTTCATTTGTATTCTTTTTTATTGTTCTTTTTATCATCAGTTGATTGAATCCTTAGATGTAGAACCTATAGGTATGGAGGGCCAACTGTGATGCCAAAATAATGACCAAAACAATTTCAAATTGGATGAAAAAACTATAAACTTGCAGATCCAAAAAGCTCAAAAAATGAGGAAAATTACACCAAGAACTATCATAATTAAATTTCTTAAAAATAATAATAGAAAAAATCTTAAAGCAGCCAAAGAAGACACATTACCTACAAAGGAACCAAGATAAGGATGAGAGCACATTTTCATTAAAGTAATGAAAGTGAAAAGACAGTGGAGCAACATCTTTAAATTACAATCATGCATCATTTAACAATGGGAACACAATCTGAGAAAAGCATTCTTAGGGGATTTTGTCATTGATTTCAGTCCCATAATTGGCACAATATTATTCCTAGCTGCACACATGTGCCGTGAAGACTGGAGAGAGGCCAAATTATTTATGTGCTCCTCCCTGACCCTGAGAATGTGTACCTGCACTTAGGAGGCTAGAAACGACTTGGTGAAAAGTAAAACCTGGGACAGACTTAAAAATGGACTGAATTTGAACGTGCTCCCTTACCAACACAGATTAATTTACAGATGTCAGAGGACTTACTGGCTTGAGGTGTTTGAGCATGACTTCTGTCTAATCGTTGGCTGACCCTACACAACTGCAGGGGCAACCCCTAGGAGTTCAGTCTTGAAAGTCAAAATAAGAACTAAAAGAAAACACACAAACAAACAAACTAAACTAGCCAGAGATATTTGTGACCACGTGCTGTAGGGGAGTCAGATTTCACAAATTTAGCCTGGAAAATTTATTAAACAAAGAACAAACAAACAAAAGGGAACAACAGCAACAACCGTTAGGGCAAAAATAACAGCATCTAGAGTTGCTGCAAACAATGATAACATGTGCAAAGAAATTGAAAACTGTTATCCATTCAGGAAAAATACAAGCAATCAACAGAAACTGTCTCAGAATGTCTCCATGAATTTAGCAGGCAAAGACTTCAAAGAATATGCGATAAATATGTTCAGGGTACTTAAGTAAATTACCTTTAAAGAACTAAAACAGAGTATGGCAACAATGAATCGACGAAGATTTTCAATAAACTTTAAAAAAAGACCAAGTGAAAAATTTCGAGTTAAAGAGTATAACTGAAAAATCTAAAAAAATCCACTAGAACAGTTCAACATCAGAGTTGAGGTAGCAGAAGAAATAAACTGATGAATCTGAAAATTAATCAATAAAATTTATCCCATAAGAACAGAAAGAAAAATATTAAAGAAAAATATTCAATCTCAAAGACACATGAGGCGTGATCAAGATACCAACATACATGCAGTGGGATTTCCTGCAGGACAGTAGAGAGATAAAGACACAGAAAATATATTTCAGGAAGTAATGGATAGAAAATTCCCAAATTTGATGAAAAACATTGAACCTTATTAAACTCCAAGTAGCATAAATTTTGAAAAATCCATATAGACACAAGCTATTGAAAGACAAACAGGAAATCCTGAAAGTCTTAGTAAGAGAAAAGTGACTCATTATTTACAGTGCAGCATCAATACGAGTGAAGACTCGTTTCTCAGTAGAAACATTGGAGGCCGGAAGGCAGTGAAATGTCATATTCAAAGTGCTGAAAGAGGAGTTCGAGACCAGGCTGAACAACATGGCAAACCCTATCTCTACAAAAAAATGCAAAAATTAGCTGGCCATGGTGGCACGCACCTGTAGTCCCAGCTACCTGGGGGACTGAGGTGGGAGAATCACTTGAGCTCAGCAGGTTGAGGCTGCAGAGACTCAACATTGTGCTGCTGTACTCCTGCCTGGGCAACAGAATGAGATCCTGTCTCCAAAAATAAAAATAAAATAATAACAATGAAAAATAAAGTGCTGAAAGAGAAAAAGAACTATTAAGAAGTCTACACCCACCAAAACTGTTCTTCAGAAAGGAAGCCAAAGTAAAAATATTCTCAGCTAGACAAAGTATTTGCTCCTCACAGACCTGCATATGCATAGTAAATATATTATTCTTTACTATATTATATATATTGTATAATTAAAGCTTTATAGCAATACTATGAAAATACTGAACAATTGAGAAAAAAGGATTTCTAACCCAATATCTTTGTTAGCACATCTTTGAAGGTTTTATACATTCTTTTCCAGTCTTTGTCCACTTGCATATACCTTTCACCTACAGTAATAATAGTGTAAAGATATGTGCTACAATGTATTCACTTTATGTATAATATCATTTTTAGTAATTGTAATAATATTTCATAGTGTATAAAAGTCATTGTTTAGTTATTCATTTTCCCAATTTGGGACATTTTCACTGTTTTTTAAATTTTGCTATTATGAATATCTTCATACATAAAACTTTTCCCTCATTACATTCTTTTCTAGCATAGATTCTAAGTAATGTGTTTACTGGGTCATTTTATATCTTAACTTTCTTGTCTCTGTCACTCCCACCACTTTATTCACTATTTTTCTTTTTGGATCAAATGCATACAAGACTAGCTACTGCTTTTGGCCTACCATCCTTTCTGTTTCACTGCTTCCACTTGACCTCCAACCTGTCTGGTGTTCTGGAATATATGGCATCCGCTTTTCTGTCTTAGAGCCTCTGTCTGAAGGCATGGAACAAACTTATCTAAAGAAAAATATATTATTTCCTTTAAGAAGACATTCCACATATAATCAACTAAAATACATAGAACTTAAAAGCGGAAAAAAAATTACGCTAAGGAAAGAAGTGGTGATAAATCCAATTATCAAGTGGAGTATAAGGTAGTTTACCCAGGAAGTTTTCATAAAGGAAATTACCTCATGTTGTGGCTTAAAATAGATACTAGACCTAACATGTTGAAAAAATAAAATAAGCAACAAAATGTACATTTGTTTACTGCCTGAGATCTTTTCCTTCTATGAACTCTGTTTGGGACTTGGCAAATTTGATTAAGTATGTTGACTATGGAGTGACCTGGAACCAAAGGCAGAGCACAGGATCAGATTGTCCAGGGTTAAATTCCTGATTCTACCACATACTAGCTATGGGAACTCAGGCAATTATCTAATTTCTCTAAGCCCTAGTTTCTTCATCTATAAATAGGGAATAAGTATATAGATTTCATAGGGTTAAAGTGAGAACTGAAATGTTCACATCTGTAAAGTGCCTAGCTCAGTAGATCTTAATCAACAGAAGCAACAGCAATCTAGTAAAAGTCTTGTACCCAGTGTGATGTAGGCTTCTTCAGGCATAATGTGTTTCATGAACTCTTCCTGGCATCCCTATCTATAAAATATACTCTAAACATAGAAAGTAGCTGCATATAAGAAATCTAAAAATTCTTGTTGAATCACTGGCTATCAGATTTATCATCCACTATGAAAAAAATACTTCAAATTAATTAAATTAGGTCAAGACTGAAATAAATAAAGCATACCTCACCAGTTCATTATAGGCATTACAAAGGTAGCAGCTTATCCTAACATTGTCTTTGAAGGAGTGCTTGATTTTGCTTAGTTACTACATGAAAAAGAAAAACAGGTAAAGGGGGGACCGCATAGTCTCTAGTTCTTAAATTCATGATTATTTTGTATTTCTTTGAACAAAAGGGTGATTGATGCAGTACATTTTCTAAGGACTTGAAAAAACAAAGGAAATTATTCCAAGAGTAACTATTACAAATTATTTTTTAATTATCAGATGCCAATGGAAAAGTCAATGATTCACTTTGGGCCCCTTGATTTTACCTAAGTCAGGATTCTAGCTAGTATGAGAATGACTGAGGCTGCAGACCAAGGTAATATTGGAAAAGATACCCCACTCTTTGGGACCTTGTCATCGTGGGGATTATGGATGCTGGGAGCTCTGGCAGGGTTTGGATCTTTTTTAGCCTTGCAGTCACATTTCAGTGGGGCCCTGACCAGGGAAAGGTGGAAAAGGTGTGTCTTCCTTTTGCCTCTGTAGAATCTCTACTGACATTGGCCAGACAGCTGCCAGGGACTGATGAGGTGCTTCAGATCTTCCTCCTGTGGCCCGTGGGGCAACAGGTAGTACTTTGCTAGCTGTTAAGTATGTTGCCAGATGGACATCTTTCAGCAAACAACAAGACTGTTTCCTACTCTGGCTCAGGGATCAGAACAAACCCTGCTGATTTATTTTCAGACTTTGCCAGTGTGAATGGAATTTAAAACAGTTTTTATGTCCAAATGCCAAATGGGATTTGACACACATGTATACATTCAGTTTCAGGAACCAGGGAAATTCCAGGGCCTTGGTACTTTGGGTTCCCAGTAGCACCACTCTCCTTCCAAATGCTGACTTCTCTGGCCTCTCCTACAAGCATTACCATGCATTATCCCTGCCACAGAAATTCCATCCATGGAGGATTGTGAAGATTATAGATTTCTGTCTCCCTTTTACACATGGCAGCCTAGGAAACAAACAGTTAAACTGAAGCTAACTTAAAGTTGATTTCTTTTAAGCCACATAAATAAAATGATGCATTTTTTATGAAGGTATAGTAAATACATAAATATACTAAGGCTTTTAGTCACCTCATGTAGCTTCCAGAAGCCAAGCAAATGTGTTTCTGGTATTCATCTTAGGCGTATGTTGTTTGCAAAAATGCATTATGCTATCCTGTGTTAGTTATGCCTTACTTTCACTTTGCAAGCTTTTTCAATGTTGTGATATCCATTTTAGGAAAAGAACAAAACACCTATTTCCCTGTGTTTCTATTTTTCCACGTTCCATCTACACCTACATTAGTGCTAAATTGACGTCCTCCAGAACATCTGTGTAAGTTGTTCCTTCTCATCTGCCAGGGTGCTCCCCAATACTGACAAAGATTGTCTGCAAACCTTCTCTGCCCTTCCTTGGTTTGCTTGTTCGTGTTTTCCCTTTCTGAGGTTAGACTGACTATGGGGCTTTCCACAGAAGAAGAGGTTTGGATAAGCCAGCAGTTTAACCAGGTTTTATGACCAGCCAGTGTAATAAAATGCATTCAGGGGTCACCCGAGAAACTTTAATCAGCACCAGGGGTCACTGGATAGCACTTCTAGACAGGAGAGAAAGAAATGAAGAACAGAGATTCAAAGGGGAGGAAGAAGAGTTGGGGGAAGGGATAGGAATAGAAGGTTTTCAAGTTATCATAAATAACTTTTAAAAATAATCAATGTGTTTTGCAATCAGAAATGGTAAAAAGAGCCATAACTGCCTGTGGAAACTAGAGATCTGCTGCAAATTCAGAAGAAAATTTTACCCAAAGACTTAATTTTTTCCCTCGTGCAGTTTTGCATGAAAGTTTGGCCTTATGACTGGTCTTGGGATGGATATCAGATATCTCACCCTGAAGGGAGAAACATTCCCACCAAATCCTTCTCTCCTGAAAGAAAAAAAAAAATTCTGCATCCAATAATCAGAGCCTGGGCAGACAAATTGGCACCACTTATTTTTTTTCTCCAGGCTCCTTTTTATTTTCTGTGAGAAATAAGACTGCAGACTTGAGTCACAATTCACAAATATTTGGTAGTATTATGTTGCAAGAAACTGAAGGGGAAAACCAGAAGGTAATTCTTAAAAGCTTTGCCTTCACTCATGCAAACAAACTTTATACTTCTCAATAAATCTCCTGTTTTGTAAGTGGCCATTAAAATAACAGATCATTTGATTAAAATTCTGTTTTCTTTTCACAACAGTCATTTGGAATTTTTTGGGACCTCCAAATGTGGTCTTGGCCATGATGTCATTAGCATTTTATTAATGCATTCAAAAGGTTAAAAGCTCTTAGTTTTTATAGGGCTTTTAAAAGCAAACATTTGATTGTCTCTTGCATAAACTGAGTCTGAACCCATTAAAATGTGACAACAACTTCAGAACTGACCCTGTTTAAGGGTAAATAATTGATCAAGGATTTGCCACATTTTTAATTGCGTTGAGTGAAATGAAAACTGAACTGAGACCACTATTTGGGAATGAAAAGAATCAAATCCAGTCCAATACCTTTCAAAATAATAATGATATTTTTAAAATTAGGGTTTTTCCCTTTTAGAGTCAAATGATTCTTTATGGCACAAAAATAGTTTATAGTTAGAAAAGTTTATTTTTCCCTCTCTGGTTCAGTCACACTGCAGTCAGTTTGTCATTAAAAATAACATGGAAAAAAATTTAAATGTATGTTTTAGGCGTCCTGGCCTCACCAAAAAAAAAAAAAAGTTCAGGGCAGAAACTGTAAATTTGCTTTTGTTGTTTGTTTGGATATAAAAGCATATGTGGCTGTATAGATTTGGAATTATGTTACCAAACTTTTAGAACTAAAGACTGTTACTTTTAAATTAGGCACTTCGGAGAATTACATCATAAATCCACAATAAAATAATAAAATCAGTGGTACTGGGGCATATGTAGCCATTTATTGTTATTTTCCATTTTGTCTCATTTTCATCATGTATATTTTTAGATTGGATTGCCCTATTCCATTGAATGATCTTTTGTGCACAAAATAGAAAATTCCTGCCATCCCATCCCCCGATTTGTACTCTAAATGAAACTATATGTGCTCCATTCTAATTTTTTTCTGTTTTTACATCACTGATTATGAAGTGTTTTCTACTTGCCTTTATTGTTTTTGTTCATTAATTTTTAGTGATATTTCTCATTCTAGTACACTCTGTTTTTTAGGACATATTCACTTATTTATTTATTTATCCCTTACAAATGAACTACTGAAAAACCATCTTCCTGAGGCTTTCTCTTTTAATTGCCTCTGTGTTCTGAGGCATTGGGGGAACTACATAACTAGCAGGAGCCGATCAGCAGATAAGCTTACATAACACGCACTTAATTATACAAACAAGCCTTTCTGGAGAAAGTCTTCTGACAATTACCTCCCGAAATAAATATACCTCAGTGACTGTCAATAGTAATAAAACCCACACAATCATTTCTTAAAGCTTTTATTGTTTGCCTGTAATTAGCATGCTGATGTGATTAAAGCTACATTTGACTTCTGATAAACCCCAGACTCCTACAGATAACATTTCCAGCAGTTCAAAGCTGCTTTCATTTGACGCGATATTTATCTGATTTGTAACCAATCAATTGGAAATAAAACTTTCCTGCAGCGTGCCATTAAGAGAGCCAGCAGCAGCCGTAGTTTCCTCAATCCCCTCTCTTAGTCTAAGTCCTTGAACGAGATGGATTCCATATGGTTAGGAGAAAGGGGCAGGAACTGAAAAGGTATAGAATGCAGCTCTGCGGAGAGCCCCATGAAACTCACTGCCTTGTTTCTACACGCTGCTGTTGGGAGGCTCTGTAACTGCTCTAACCAATTTTCTTGAAAAACACACTTTTGTATGGCAGCAGAAGAGCCTACATATCTGGAGTTTGTTAAGGGCACGTTCGCGATGTTTACTCTTTCCATATTTTAAAGTTTATGTTTGATTCTTTTATCAGACCCTTTTGATTCTGATTTTCACTTTGTCCTCTTTCCCCTTCCCCCAAGTTATTTCTCCCTCTGTTTCCATACTATTCCCATTGTATATATTCTTCCTTCTCCCCTTCCCTCCTCCTCTTCCTTCTCTCCTTCCTTTCTTCCTTCCTCCCTTCCTTCCTTCCAGGATTTTTTTTTTAACATTTGTTTTCTATAACAACATTTAGTTTGCAACCAATTTAGTTTTCCTTCTGCAAAACTATAAAACTGTACATTCTGAAGTTTTAACAAGATTTGCAAAAGTTTATCCAACTCAGCAAATATGCTGAAGATGTGCTAAAGGTTCCCAAGTGTTAGAGGTGTATTGAGCTGCTAATAGCATCCCTACACTATCATTGTAGTGATGTTGCATCCTACATCTTATTTTCTGTGGAATTTTACCACAAATGCATTTATTCTTGTTCTCAGTAAAAAGAAAGAAGAAAGAAAAATGAGAGAAAGAAAGTCAACCCACCTTCAAAATCTGTATATATTTATTCAAAGCACGTCTTCCCTTCATACTCTCCAGACATTTCATGTTTTTAGAAATGATATAGGGGAAGGAAAATATTTTCTATAATGGAACCAGTGTTGACACGCAAACCTTTATGGATTTCCAGCCTTGCCTCGTTAAAATCTCTCTTTAAATATATGGTAAATATGTGCATAAATGTTATATGTGCTATGCTTTTTAAACTGTTTTAAAATGAATGTACATAAAATATTTTATTGCTATTAAAACAAAAACATGAAATCTATATCTGTGAAGCCATTTACACTAATCTGAACATGTTCAAAGGCTTTCCATTTTTATTTAATTATATAATTTCTCAGTGCTCATTTCAAATGTTTTCTCAAACCCTGCACTTTATAACTTAATAGCCCCATACAATTACAATTTTATTTAAGCACATATATGTCTTTGCATTGATAATTCAAGGGCATTGTCTTGAAAATACAAATTCTTTCTAATCTTAAAATCATTTCAGTTATGACATTAAATATCTTGGAAATGAATGCCACTTCATATATGTATAATCTAGAGACAGCTGCCCTTAAAAACTGAGGAAACAGGATGGGGAATTATTATCGAAAAAATGAACGGCTGAGTTGATAACAAGATTGGATGTGACAAATGTCTCTACTGGTCTGAGCTTTATGAATATGCCTATAGCCAGGAGATTTTCTGAGAATGCCAATCTCAGAGAAGAAGTCCGTAATATACCATGTCACTCATGAAAGCAGCTCTTCTCAATTTAAATATTTCCTTTTCTATTTTTTTTAATAAATCATTAAAATCCATTTTTAAAATATCAACTGTAATGTGGGTCTTCTCTTTCAGTGCATTCCCTCATTTCTCCATTTCCTACTGAATAAAAAGATAAATCCCTTGGCGATATATCATACTACCAAAACAAAAGATATTCTCATCATCTTGATTTTGGATCATTAATTAAAGATTATGAATCACATATTTTTGGATAAAAATTTGTATTTTTACTTAACTGTAAAAAGAAGTATATTTTAGAAACCAAAGCTACCTTTTTTTTTGCACACTGATTCATTGTATTTCAGCATCCGCATGACCACTAACATAACAGAGATTCAGAGCATTATGAATTTGAGCAGTGCCATTACAATATATTCTGCAAATACTAAAACCACAGCAACACAAGTAATAGAAGGAAAAATGGTTTGCTGATTTACAAAGAGAAATCATGTATTTCTGCAGTTTTATTCTCATAGGAACTATTGAAGCTCTTATGAGAATAAAAGTGCACAAATACATGAATTCTCTTTGTAAATATTTAAGGTTGAAATATCTCATCAAATAACTAAACATAGAGAAGGAAGTCTTGTCTAGCTGGATTTTTTTTATTGATATTTAAGAATGTGTGCACATATGTATGTATTTATGTGTTTGCATATAATAAGGACACATAAGTGAACATGGCACAGTGATTTAGCTGTAAGTCTTTGTTTATAATTTACTTATCTTGGACTAGCTATCATGTATAACTTTTTTCTTCTTTTGGTGGAAAGAACATACATTTATCTAGCCACTGACTATAACTTCACAATGACAATATCAGAATGAAAACTGAAACATCTAGCCAGCTATCTGGATTGTTTCCCTTTACAATGCCAAAAGCAAGGTGTTTGAAAACCATTGAGGCACTGGCCTCATGTTTTCAGTTTTTAATCCAGATGTTTGCCATCATGTAGATACAGCCACAAGCTCTCTTCCCTCTCAGCTCGGGGTGCCTGTCATCTGCAGGCAAGGAACATTTCAAAAGTCCTCAGTGGATCAACTGCAGAAGTGATTGAAATGACATTCTCCAGCCTGCATAACTAAAGAGGGAAAAGTTTGGACATTTTTTCTTGCAGGTACCAAAGCCAAGTCATTCCAGTTCACATTTTTTTACTTATATCTTGAGGTAATTTTCTCCCACATCAGTCTTTGCACTTGTGTGTGTTAATTCCTTGATTTTTGGTTCCTGAAACTAACGTGCTATTTTTTAAAATCCTACACACAACTAAGATTTTGATTTTGTTCATAAATCCTATGCACATCATCAGCAAATAGCCCTGTGTTTCATATCTCTGAAAATAATTTTCTGATACAGGAAAAGAATCTCTTCATTTTAAGTGTGGCCTGAAGATAGAGTGAGTTTCCTGCTGCATGGGTAAGTTTTTTTGAAAACACAGGCTGTCCGTGAACTTGAGCAGGTCTAGATAGGAAGAAATAGTTCAGTTTCTACTGTTCCATTAGACTACAGGGCTAATTCAAGTTTAACTAACTCTCAATTTGTAAGAGAAATTGACTTTGCCTTATTTTTCTTACATGCTAATCTGAAGCACACTTATGAGTATGTTATGATGTTAGTCATTCTGAAGTCTAATGACACATTGGTGAAAATCATAATACCACCTTCAATCCCTTCTAGTTCCCCAAACAAGAAGGATGAGGGTAAAGATGTGCCTTGACAGTGTATTTCACTTTATAATACAGAATAACATTCATGATGCCCTTTAAAACTTACTCCATATATGTACCAAAGCATACATGCAAAATTCTTTGCTTAAATTTAGAAAAAAGCAAGCATTTTTTTCAGGGCTATATATGGTTACATAGCTAGTGTGACTATATTTTTCATTTTTCCACAACTCAAAACATATTGTGACAAGGCCAGTTAAAAAGAGTTCCAATAAAACACAACGTTGTTCAGTAAGTAAATGAATACAGAAACTTCTACTCTATGGGTGTCTAAAAAACTAGTTCTTAAAAAGTAACTCAAAGGATTTTTCTGAGCGAAGTCCTCCACACAACATGGCAGTGTTGGGTAAGCCTGTTCACAAAGAAGGTTTTGGGGGAGCTGCAGACTCTCATAGAGAAGTGGTCACGGGCGGCATGCATTTCTATTCCCAAACATGTCTCAGTGCCACTCTTTGTAGCGTGCTCCTTCTTCTCTGCATACAGGTTTGATGGAGTCAGACAGTGGGCTCCAGAGACTCTATTTGCTCTGGCCTTGGCAATTTTTGCAGAGTCACTACAGAGCCCAGAAGAAAGAAGGCCAAAAGAGAAGTTTTTTTAAAAAAAGGAAAGAAAAAGAAAAGGAAAAAAAAAAAAGAAAAAGAACAGGCACTGTCAGCTCCAACGGAAGCTATGCCAAGAAGCAACTAACCAAAAACAGACTGAACAGAGACGAGAACTGAGGAAAGAATAAAATGGTTTGGAGTCAGGCTGACAAATGCACGAGAGAAAAATTCACATGGTTTCAGAGAAGTACTTGGCAACCATCTCGGAGATTAGTGTGTGTGTGTGTGCGTGTGTGTGTGTGTGTGTGTGTGTGTGCGTGTGTGTGTGTGTGTGTGTGTGTAGTTTTTTATTTTTATTTCTGAAAGAATATTTTGCAAATTCTTCTTACTGAAAAAGATGAGTTATTTTCCTTCTTTTAAATCATGAAGAGACCACCCCATTCCCTCCACCAAAAGTCTGTCTCCTCTAACAACGCAGTTTTAAGATGTTTTATTGAGTTGAAAACTACATCACTTCCTATGGTCTCTAACCAAAAAGAATACTAAAACCCAAATGTGTAGGTCTATTGTTCGACTCTTTTCCTAACACCCCACTATGAGGAGATAGGGACCACTGTGCTTGTTTCATTCGGTCTGTTTTAACAAAAGGAGAGCAGTTGTTTCAAAAGAAGGCGGAGTGCATTGCCCGCCAATTTTGAGTCTGCATTACTTTGAGTAGTCTAAGCAGCCTCCAGGCTGAGGTCTGCAAGTATTTGACTTATTAGATCTAATCCACTGATGGCTTGTGTGGTAATGAATGTCTGAAATGCTTGTCTATGATTAGGAATTGTTAATGCTGTCCTCATGGGCTCTGCTGAACTTTCCTGCTAGTAAGCAGAGGCTTAACACACTCAATTCATCCGTGGAACTGAGTGAGCTGGTGACACCCAGAGAGAAAATCTGCCATTGTGATGTTAATTTCCCTCTCACCTTTGACCAGGAGTGAGTAATTATATATAATTTGTAGAAACAGTTCTTCTGGAATGAGTAAACACAAGGGAAACAGGGAAGCTTGCTTAAACTACATTGAATACCTTCAGGATAAGAAATACAAACGTAGTCTGAACTGTGTTATTTCCCTCTGCCCTATTATCAAAGCACTGGGAGGTTTTAACTGCTCTGAAAGGTAAAGCAACAGTGTGGACATTCTTTTTAGATCCCTTCCTGCAGCTCTACAAAAACTAGATTTGATGAAGCAAAGATCTTCAGAACAGTTGCCAAAGACTTTTGTTTTCTTCTGTGCTAGATGTGTTGTAAAGGCATTGATACTGTCTAATTATGACAGCAATAAATATACAAAAGGGTAGCATTTAAGCAATTTTCTGTGCTTCTCCCTTACCACTCTACTTCCTCCTACCTCTGTGTGTCAAACCTTAACCAAGTTGTGTTAGGACAGACACGCCTGGCAAGTTGATGGCTCCCACCTCCAGGGTAACTGCCATTCTGCCCCTGAGAATATTTGTGTAGTGTCTGAGTTCTCTGTGCCTTTGAGAGAAGTCTCTTGAAATACATGTTCTATTTGTGTCCCCATTTCCAGTATTCTTTACATCAGAAGTGAGCTCCTCGAAGGGCTAAAACTCTGAGTGGTGCAGTTAGAAGACAAAGTCAAAGCAGATGTGATGTGAACAACAGTGATGATCTGTGGATACAGCACTAACCCCTTTTCTGGGGTAGACAGTGATAGCTGAAGGGCATGCATCTTAAGCACAGTCAACCATAATGTTTGCAGTGTAGTATTGACTGAAATACCATTTCGATTTATTTCTACTACTGATTGAAAGTTCTGGATACGTGAAAATCAAATCTGGCTCCTCCTGTATAGTGGAAATAGCATGAGCATTAAAGTTAGACAGATCTGGATTCAGGAATTAACTACATGATATATTAGCTGTGTGTTCCTTGACTTCCCTGAACTTCAATTTTCTTACCTTTAAAATGAGCACCACATCAAGGGAGTTTTAAGATAAGATTCAGAAAGTGCTTGGTAATATTAAAACAAAACAAAACTTGACACTCAATAAAAGTTAGTTGTTTCTTCTACCTTAAAAACAAAACAATAATTTTTTGCAGTGAACAGTTTTGTTGCAAATCATTCTAATGTCCAATTCTCAGCTGTCTTTGATAATTGATGGCCTTGCTATCCCATAACTAGTTGTATCAGATCACAAGAGAGTCATGTAATTGTAGAAGTTATAGGAGACATGATGAACAATGTCTTACTCTGAAATTTACCTTTAGTACCAAATATCCATATTTGGTACAGTTTTTGTGCTGTAATAATCATCACACTATGATATTTTTTAGCATTGCAGTGTGAGCTATAGATAAATTATTTCATTTATTTCTCATTACAATGTTGCATAGTTATTTCTGTTCTACAAATGAGGGAATGAAAGATTCAAAATGGTAAAAAAATTTTCCACTATACAAATAATGGAGATGAGACTCAAATCTGGGTCCTCTTGGCTAAATCCCAAGCTCTTAATTGCTGTATATATACTGCCTTATGTTACTCAATCACATAGTACAGAATCCATCATAGCATCACTACAGAATATCACTTAGACTCTTCTCAAATACTCTGATGACACAAAACTCATTTGTCCATGTGTGAGATGGCTCATGTCACTTTTTAATAACTCTTGTTTTTCTATAGTTCTTTACTTTGATAATCATCACTGTAAAGCCAGGAAGAACATTTAAACAACTGTACGGGGGGAAATGTGTTGTCATATGGGGTAAAAGAAAAGCAAAAGCTTCTGAATTCTCTGCAAGTCTCCTAGCCATTATCTGGTTTCTAGTAATATTCCTCAGGGTCGTTAAGTATTATTTTTCATTTGTTGGAATGTTTTCATGGCTGACATTTTAGAACTGCCCTTGCTATATGTGGCTGTCAAGAACTTGAAATGTGGCTAGTTCACACTGAGATATTCTGTAAGTGCAAAAGAGACCCTGGAATTCAAAGACTTAATATAAAAAAAAAAAGAATGTAAGATACATCATTAATTGATTACACATTGAAATAATAATATTTGGATATGAGTTAAATAAATACATGGTAAAATTACTGCCACCTATTTCTTTTTACTTTTCAAAATGTGGCTACTAGAAATTTTAAAATTACATATATGGCTTACATTTGCAACTTGCATTGTATTTCTGTTGAACAGCATTGTTCTGGACCCTCAAAAGTGGAATGTACCAGATGTTTGAAATCTATCAAATCCACACCTTGCTCCAGATAGTCTCAAAGAATAAAAGCAAATGTTTATTCAGCATCCATTCTATCCTGCTTTAAGGCTTTGACTATGAGGTCCTGAGAACAAGTGGAGAGATACTTATCTTTTGGCCAGAGGCTAGTGCTAAAAGGAATATCCCTTAATCATCCTAATGTAATGTTCATAAGAATTATTTCTTTTATACCAGTAATATTGCTCTGTGTTATAGGCAAATGCATGGCCTTACTCCTTAAAAACCATGAAGACAGCAACATGGTGAAACCCTGTCTCTACTAAAAAATTAGCTGGGCGTGGTGGCACGCATCTGTAGTCCCAACTACTCAGGAGGCTGAGGCAGGAGGATTGCTTGAACCCGGGAGGCAGAGGTTGCAGAGAGCTAGGTCGCGCCACTGCACTCCAGCCTGGAGCCTGGTGATGGAGTGAGACTCTGCCTAAAAAAAAAAAAAAACATGAAGACAGCATTTTAAAAATTTGGGCACTTTTTCTGGGTGTGGGTAGGTGTGGAGGGGTGATAGGGAGCAGAGGACAGATAGAGAGCTTTAAGAAACAGACTCAAGGCCCAAGGAGGCTCAAGTACCACCTTGAGCATCCATGATGAACATAAATGTCTTTCCAAATCCAGACTCTCCATCTGAACACAACAGAACACTATCCAGAGTAACCAAACACATTGAAGACCTGAGTTGGTCCTGGTAATTGTTCCCTGAAAAATCAAATGGTGTTTCCAACCACCCCACCTAGAAAATGGTTTGTTCAGATTGCAGAGAGGCAGCTACAGCTGATTTCCATCTTGGAGGAAGGAACTGTTTCCGTCAGCCTGCCTGCCTCTGCCTGCCTGCCTGCCTGCCTGGGATTGCAGCTGAGCCATATTTAGCCTCTAAGGCTAGATGTTTTAGTGCCTGGCTCTTTTTAACTGGCATATGTTAAGAGCTTTGAATTAACAGGTGCATAAAAACTGTCAAAAAACACTTAAATCTCAAGACAGACTGTCAGTTGTATTAAAAAATATGGTGTTACTTTACCATGCACTCTCAACACGTCCAGCGTGTTACAGCTTGGAAAGTCCTTTCTCCTTTCCAGCAGCCCAGCAATGTTAATCCATCTCATGAAACAGAAGGCCATGGTCCTTTAACCTCTTGATAGAGGACAGGGGTTTTGTGCATGGGGTGAGTAATGGATCAGAATCATGGAGGGAAAGATTTTCCCTTCTGTGACTGAATCGTCTTTCAGTTTTCGAGATCCCCATTTGTAAACCAAGGTAATTGGATTGGAGGGAAAAAGAGCTCTTAGGGCTCTGTAAGGCATACTTGAAATCGTTCCTTTTAAGCAAAATAAACAATTTATTATGTAATGTGGTGAAATTTAAATTTAAATTAGCACAGGATAGCAGAAAGAGAGAAGATGTGTTGCTTAAAACTGTGTGAAAAGTTTCAAGTGAATGTATAATGGCCACTATTTGGTTAAAATAAGTGAAGTCAAGCATGATTCATTTCAAGCAGAGATAATATTTGTTTCTATGTATGACATTTAAGAGTTCTTTTTTTATTTTTTTGAGATGGAATCTTGTTCTGTCATGCAGGCTGGAGTGCAGTGAGTGGCATGATCTCGGCTCACTGCAACTTCCATCTTTCCGGTTCAAGCGATTCTCCTGTCTCAGCCTCCCGAGTAGCATGCACCACCATACCTGGCTAATTTTTGAATTTTTTCAATAGAGATGGGGCAGGGTTTTGCAATGTTGGCCAGTCTGGTCTCAAACTCCTGACTTCAGGTACCACCTTGGTCTCCCAAAGTGCTGGGATTACAGGCATGAGCCGTTGCACCTGGCCAAGAGTTCTTTTATTATATTTTTAAAGGTAGTAGTTATATATTACTAACTCTAAAATTGGGATGGAAGAACCTAGCATTTCTGGGTTAAGTGCTTTCTTGCAAAAAGTATGCATCATAAAAGCATTTTTAATTTAACAAAATTAAAAGTTTGATATGACCTGTGCTACGTTTCATAGTGATGTCTTGGATTCAGCACTGAGTCCTAAACTTTCAAATAGCTCGGTGACCATGGCCAAGATGGTTACTTTTTCTAAGCTTCATTTATCTTTTAAACTAACATGGAGGCGGATGAGGTGGGATTGGTAAAAAGACTCTTTAACACTCACTTTGGTTCTAAGAGTAAAATCCTGATTTATGGGGTTCCATTTGTATTGAGTGTCACTTTTGGATATCTTTGTAGAATACTAGAGCTACTGAGTTGAAATGATGGGGCAGATCTGGGGTTTTTTTTCAGTTTTTAATATTTTTCTGTGTCCTGGCCTTTAGATTGTTGGTTTTTTTTGTTTGTTTGTTTGTTTGTTTTTTTATTTTATTTTTTTTATGTTTGTTTGTTTGGTTGGTTGGTTGGTGTTTGTTTTACTGTGCATTTCAGACTCAGAAGGCTTTCATAGGTAAGGTTTACCAGGAAAAAAACTCTAAAATGGAGATGTATATAATAGTTTATTGTGGGGTATGTTTAAGGGCAACAACTGTAAGAGAATCAAGAAAGCAGGACTGGACACAGCAAGAGGTTAGATGTGATACAGTCACAACAAAGACCTCAGCAGATCCCATGGGGAATTCTGGCCCCTAGCTCATCCCAACTGAAGCAAAGGGGTCAGTCCTTTCTACCCACACAACTATTCATCTTTGGCTGCTCGCTGCCTTCCCTCCTCCCAAGAAGGAGCAGACTTTGGCAAGGCCACTCTCTTTATCCTAGAGAAACTCCTGGAGAGAGAATCACCAGTGAGCCATTAGCAGCCAACACTAACGGGTTTTTAAAAATCAAACTCTGTTGGGTTTTTTAAAATGAACCCTAGCCAAAAACAAATAGTATGCACTGCTCCCAATAAGCTGCTTTTTCATCGGAAGGTGTTTATTGCTGTTTTCTCCTTATCAAATGGCAACAAGTTAGTTTTGAAACAGGCAGTGACAAAGGGTTTTTGCTAAAAGGAATTATTTTCTAAGAAAGACCCAAGTGTGAGTGTTTCAACTGATAACATTTCTCTCTGGATACTCAGGGTTTGCCGCCTCTTTTGAAATTCTGATGTGTATGTGTACGTCAAATGGTCAAGGATTGTTCCTCATTCTTACTTATTCTCTCCTTCTCTGCCCACAGAAGTTTTCTTCTGGCTTTTCCCAAGCTTAGTGTCAGCCAGTCTGATGTAACTACCACAACAGGCCAAAGAAGGGGTGCAATATCATAAAACTAAACACTGTTGGTAAATATTTTGAGTTTTGAAAAGCTGAAAAACAACTGTTATTTTGGGAGTTGACGGGCCAAGTCCAGGAAGGAAATTCTTGAAATGGAACCTGGCCCTGGCATTGACAATCTCTTTAGTGAGCAGATATTTTTATCTTTGAATATGGAAAAAGAAGATCTTTTTCTCCAAACATTAGAATGAAACCAAATCTCTATCAGCTTGCCAGCAACTTATAACAGAAAAGAAGAAAATTACTTGAGCTCTAACCATGGAGAACTTAAAACCGTAACAATAAAACAGATGAAAATGACCTAAACAAAAACTACTTTTCATTCCGCTATGTGAGCTAAGCAATTCCAAACCCCAAAATGTGTGGTTTTTATGTTAGTTTATTTACATTTAGCCATCCATTTTGCCTCTCTTTAAAGGAGTATGAGGTTTTTTAAGAATGAAAATAAGTTTTTCTAGGTTGTTTATATTACCAGGTTTCATTGCACCACCTTGATTATTATATGAGATGCCAAATAATTTATTTTTCAATCTTTAAAGAAAATATGTAACAAGTCCCTGAGAAATATTATTCTGTTCACTTTAGCACTCCAGTTTTTTTTCACAATCTTTATATTTAGAAAAGTAATCATTTCACTCCATTCAATTCCCATCAATTATGTAAAAAGTAAAAATAAAGCAGATTCATTGTAGTTTACCTCCACACTAATACAATTTCTTTTTAAATATTTTCTATCCCTTTTCATTACTTCAATTAAAAAAAATCTCTGTTAGGTAAGCCATCTCTTCTTTTTATTATTATTATTATCATACTTTAAGTTCTAGGGTACATGTTCCTTCTTCCTCACTCTAACCGATTCCCCAAGTAAAGCATCAGCAGTTAATCCTTTCCTGCTGATAACTATACAGCAAATAGTTATCACATCGTGGCTAGCTCATATGTAATGTCTTAGGGGATAAGTAACATGCAGAACGTGCAAGTTTGTTACATAGGTATACATGTGCCATGGTGGTTTGCCGCATTCATCACCCCATCATCTACATTAGGCATTTCTCCTAATGCTATCCCTCCCCTAGCCCCCGACTCCTTGCTACTCCTACCCTAACCACCCACCCCTTGCTATCCCTACCCTAGCCCCCCAACCCCTGACAGGCCCCAGTTTGTGATGTTCCCCTTCCTGTGTCCCTATGTTCTCACTGCTCAACACAGCACTCGAGTTTTACAAAAAAGATATGGTCAATGGCTTCTTAACTGATTCAGACCTGACACTTCATCTAAATTAAATGGCACATATATATGTAGCACAAATCTCAAAGTAAACCAAGTCTTGTGCTGAGTTATGGAGTGCTGGGAGATTCTGAGTGATCACAAGACTATGGGGAAAGAGTGGGATGGAGGGGTGAGGGGCGGGACTTGAATGTGAATTGACACATCCTAAGCATCTCCCAAGATTACCTTGGAGTCCTCACTTTCCAGGCTCTCACACCTTGTTTTGCCTTGCTTCGCCACAGCCTACCAACTCCCCTTGGCCTGTGGCTCGACTGCTGTGATAAGCAGCCTCTTTATTTGCAAATACCAAGTTCTCCCCTTCAGCTGACTTTCATGTGCCCAGAATTTCTGTCTCTTCCCACCACTTTTAGACTTGGATAAACAGTACATCACAGGCATAGGATACATACAAGTATCTGACACCCAGAAGCCACCATGTCAATGCAATACAGAAGGGGGAGAAGTTAACACCCAACAGGGCAATGGGGAAGAAAAAATGAGTGAGTGCTGGCCAGATAAATTCCTTCTTCTTCCTCATACCCATAGGCTGCTCTGAAGCATCATTTATTAGTATGAAATTTTTAATATGAAACTTCTGCCTATCTGTAGAACTTCCCACTGGATATAGCTACTGTATGCCCAGCCATGTCTCTTTACCATCACTGCAAAGCCATGGCCAGCAAAAGATTGCTTCCTGCTTCTTCCCTTCTTCCCTTCCTTTTTCCTCACCCTAACCAATCCCCCAAGTAAGGCATCAGCAGTTAATCCTTGCCTGCTCATAACTATACAGAAAATAGTTATCACATTGTGGCTGACTCATATATAATGTCTTAGGGGAAAAGTAAGACAGAAGGACAGTATGAAGTCTTTTGAAAACCTGGTATTTTCAACAGCCTGTGTAAACTAATGTCTGAATCTTAGAAAAGTGCCGTACAAGTTAAGAAATCACCCTGAGGAGTTAGGAGTACAAGACAGCCCTCCTTTAAGATCCTGGTAGCAAAGAGTAGCCCAAATATACTTCTTTCAGGGAAAGGGGGGAAGGAGTCTCCCTACTTCCTCAGAGCAGTGCAGCTTCTCTGCAGGACAACAAGAGCACAGGGTGGCCCAGAGGGAACACTGGGTGGCAACACCAGCAGCAGGAAGTAGTCCAGCCTCAGTGGCTGCAATAAAGAACCTTCACTTGTCTTCACGGGAAAATCATAAAGGGAAACAGACAGAAAAGGGTGTATGTCAGGGGGTACCTGGTGGTTTGAGAACTTCTTCAGAAGAATTAGTGAGGCATCTTTTAGAAGTTTTAGAACTTGTTGGAAATTTGGGAAAGGAGAGGATTGAGGGAATATTAGACATTCTGAAATACAAATTAAACAAAAAGCCAACCTTTATCATACTGTTGTTGTTAGAATGACTAACTACATTACATATGAGCTAGCCATATTGTGGTAACTATTTGCTGTATGCCCTTGCATGACACATGATTTAAAGTTCATCATCAATCTCATTGTCAGTAAATGTATTACCACTGTTTTATTCTACTTGGTATTCAACTGTGATACATGTTCATATATATATTATTATGTATACATCAAAGTAGCACATGGATATTGTGCATTGCTGTTCATTTACTGTCTCTCCCTTCACCAACTCTCCTTCCACGTGTCAATATACCTTATTTTAATTCAACCAAAAAAATCACATTTTATCGATTTTTATTATTGTATCTCCAGTATCATAGTGCTTAACACATGGTAGATACTCAAGAAATAAATGTTTGAAGAATGAAATTTTTCAAAAGAGTTCACTCTAGTGGATTAAATCCCTTGAAACAATCTCCTGTTACAAAAAATCTAAACAGGCTTTATTCTAAGGCTACACACTAAGCTATATAAAGCATATAATTTTGAGCCCTAAAGTTTACTTTTTGTTTATTTACCCCAAAGAGTACATCTCTTTTTTAAATGATCAACATCACTAATCATCAGGAAAATGCAAATTAAAACCAAAATAAGATACTTCACTCCTGTTAGAATAGCTATTATAAAAAACAAGAAAGACAACAAGTGCTGGTGAGGACGTGAAGAAAAGGGAACCCCTGATCATTGTTCGTGGGAATGTAAATTAGTACAGCTATTATGGAATGCTTCCAGCTTTTGCCCATTCAGTAGGATATTGGCTGTGGGTTTGTCATAAATAGCTCTTATTATTTTGAGATACGTTCCATCAATACATAGTTTATTGAGTGTTTTTAAAATGAAGAGGTGTTGAATTATATTGAAGGCCTTTACTGCATCTATTGGGATAATTATTTGGTTTTTGTCATTAATTCTGTTTATGTGATGGATTACGTTTATTGATTTGCCTATGTTGAACCAGCCTTGCATCCTGGAATGAAGCTGACTTGATCATAATGTGCTGACTAGCTTCATAATGTGCTGACTAGCTTCATAATGTGCTGTTGGATTTGGTTTGCCAGTATTTTATTGAGGATTTTCACATTGATGTTCATCAGGGATATTGGCCAGAAATTGTCTTTTTGTGTCTCTGCAAGGTTTTGGGATCAGTATGACGTTGGCTTCACAAAATGAGATAGAAAGGAATCCCTCTCTTTCTATTGTTTGCAATAGTTTCAGAAGGGTACTCAGGAATTGGGCCATTGTTTTCTCAAGATTATTATTTTTTTTACTCTGCTACTGCTTATATCGGTGGGAAGTAGGAATTGAGGTTCATAGACAAATGGTTCAACTGCTATGGTAAACTTTATTTCTTCCTTCATTTCATTATTTACCCAGTAGTCATTCAGAAGCAGGTCGTTTGTTTTTGATGTAGTCGTGTGATTCTGAGTAAGTTTCTTAATCCTGAGTTCTAATTCAATTGCACTAAGGTCTGAAAGACTGTTATGATTTCCATTCTTTTGCATTTGCTGAGGAGTATTTTACTTCCAATTATGTGGTCAATTTTAGAATAAGTGCTATGTGGTACTGAGAAGAATGTATATTCTTTTGATTTGGGGTGGAGAGTTCTGTAAGATGTCTATTAGGTCTGCTTGGTCCAGGGCTGAGTTCAAGTCCTAAATATTCTTGTTCATTTTCTGTCTCATTGATCTTTCTAATATTGACAGTGGGGTGTTAAAGTCTCCCACTATCACTGTGTGAGAGTCTAGGTCTCTTTGTAGGTCTCTAAGAACTTGCTTTATGAGTCTGGGTGCTCCTGTATTGGGTGCATATATATTTAGGATAGTTAGCTTTTCTTGTTGCATTGATCTGTTTACCACTATGTAATGCCCTTCTTTGTCTTTTTTTATCTTTGTTGGTTTAAAGTCTGTTTTATCAAAGACCAGTATTCCAAGCACTGCTTTTTTTTTTTTTTTTTGGCTTGGTAAATATTCCTCCATCCTTTTATTTTGAGCCTATGTGTGTCTTTACACATGAGCTGGGTCTCCTGAATACAGCACACTGATGGGTCTTGACTCTTTATCCAGTTTGCCAGTCTGTGCCTTTCAATTGGAGCATTTAGCTCATTTACATTTAATGTTAATATTGTTATGTGTGAATTTGATCCTGTCATTACGATACTACTGGTTATTTTGCTCATTAGTTGATGTAGTTTCTTCGTAGTGTCAAGGTCTTTACATTTTGGTTTGTTTTTGCAGTAGCTGGTTTTTACAGGGGCTTTGTTCATTTCTTTTCACTCTTTTTCCTCTAATCTTGTCTTCTTGCTTTATTTCATTGAGTTGATCTTCAGTCTCTGATATCCTTTCTTCTATTTGATCAATTTGGCTGTTGATAGTTGTGTATGCTTCATAAAGTTCTTGTACTATGTTTTTCAGCTCCATCAGGTAATTTATGTCTTCACTAAACTGATTATTCAAATTAACAATTCCTCTAAACTTATATCGAGTTCTTAGCTTTCTTGCATTGGGTAAAACATACTCATTTAGCTTGGAGGAATTTCTTATTACCCACATTCCAAAGCCTACTTCTGTCAATTTATCAAACTCATTCTCTCTCCAGTTTGGTTCCCTTGCTGGTGAGAGGTTGTGATTCTTTGGAGGAGAAGAGGTGTCCTGGTTTTTGGAATTTTTAACCTTTTTGTACTGGTTTTTCCTCATCTTCATGGATTTATCTACTTTGGTCTTTGCTGTTTGTGACCTTTCGATGGAGTTTTGTGTGGTCTTTTTTGTTGTTGATATTGATGCTATTGCTTTCTGTTTGTTGGTTTTTCTCTAACAGTCAGGCCCCTCTTCTGCAGGACTGCTGGAGTTTGCTGGAGTCCACTTCAGACACTGTTTGCCTGGGTATCACCAGCAGAGGCTACAGAACAGCAAAGATTGCTGCCTGCTTCTTCCTCTGGAAGCTTTGTACCAGAGGGCACCTACCAGATGCCAGCTGGAGCTCTCCTGTATGGGGTGTCTGTCAACCCTTGCTGGGAGGTGTCTCTCAGTCAGGAGGCATGGGGGTCTTGGACCCACTTGAGGAGTCAGTCTGTCCCTTAGCAGAGCTTGAGCACTGTGCTTGGAGATCTGCTACTCTATCCAGAGTCAGCAGGCAGGAACATTTATGTCTGCTGAAGTTGAATCTACATCTGCCCCCTCCCCCAGATGCTCTGTCCCAGGGAGATGGGAGTTTTATCTATAAGCCCCTGACTGGGACTTCTGCCTTTCTTTCAGAGATGCCCTGTCCAGAGAAAAGGAATCTAGAGAGACAGTCTGGCTACCACCGCTTTGTGGTGCTGAGGTTAGCTCCGCTCCAACTGAACTTCCTGGTGGCTTTGTTTACACTGTGAGGGGAAAACCACCTACTCAAGTCTCAGTAATGGCAGATTCCCCTTTCCCCACCAAGCTCAAGCATCCCAGGTCGACTTCAGACTGCTGTGCTGGCAGCAAGAATTTCCAGCCCGTGGATCCTAGCTTGCTGGGCTCCATGGGCGTAGGATCCACTGAGCAAGACCACTTTCTGGCGTCAGCCCCCTTTCCAGGGGACTGAATGGTTCTGTATTATCCGTGTTCAGGTGCCACTCGGGTAAGAAACAAAACTCCTGCAGCTAGGTTGGTGTCAGCCCAAATGGCTGCCCAGTTTTGTGCTTGAAACCTGGGGCGGCCCTGGTGGTGTAGGCACCTGAAGGAATCTCCTGGTCTGTGGGTTGTGAAGACCATGGGAAAAGCATAGTATCTGAGCTGGATAGCACCGTCCCTCTCAGCACAGTCCCTCATGGCTTCCCTTGGATAGGACAGGGAGTTCCCCAACCCCTTGTGCTTCCTGGGTGAGGTGATGCCCCACCCTGCTTGGGCTTGCCCTTTGTGGGCTGTACCCACTGTCTAACCAGTCCTGTGAAATGAACTGGGTACCTTAGTTGGAAATGCAGAAATCATCTGCCTTTTGTGTTGGTCTCACTGGGAGCTACAGACTGAAGTTGTTTTTGTTATGCCAACTTTCCCCAGCCAGTCTAGTTATAAAAGACCGGAAAGAGCCACACATACTGCTTCTTTCCAAGACCATTGGATTTGGTGGACAAAAGGTTTCAAGTCTGTTTGAGCAGTTTACAAGGTGTGCAAAGGGGCAAAATAACTCTGGTGTCTTTTTCAGTGTTGTTATTCTGTTTCTAATAGAACTTAAAGAAGAAAGGCATTTGCTAATGGAAAGAGCAGTGATTCAATGGTAAAACCACGTTTCATGATATACCAATAAAGAATAATACAACCATGAAGAAATAATATTAAAACCCAAGGTTTAATAAGAAAACAACTATGAAGTTTTTCCACAAATAGACAAGAGTCATCTGAAAAGATGAGAGACTAGAACCTCCTAAACAAAGATTTGTAGGCCAAAGAATAAGAAAGATGAGACTCTTCCAGGTAAGCAGCCTATGTGTGTGGTCATGGAGGCCCCCTGTGGGAAAGGGTGGAATGCCAGCACCAGGTGACAGATGATGTAAATTCTTGGACATTACACTGAAATTTAGGACTTCCATTCCCTGTTGTCTGATGAAAAGCTCTCCTGTGTCCACCATCTGATGCTTCCTGAACCTGGCTTCTTTGCTAAGACTCATTCAGTCACCTGTGCCCTTCGCTCTACACTTACGTCATTCTGAACTCTTCTAATCTCTTTCGGGCTGAGTACAACATGCTTTTTTTTTTTTAATTCTCATTGCTTTCTGGTTAGAAAAAAATGCAAATAGGAGAGGAATGAGATTGGGCAGAGACTAGTGAGGAGTATTAGACCTGCCTATAATCACAGGTGCCTCATTAGGACTGATTTATGTTTGACCAGCTTAGAAAATGTTTTAACCAAAACAATCCAGTCCTAATTCATAAAGCTATGTAGTCTTTCACCCTCAATCTGACTTATACTAATAACACGATTTAAACTCTGTAACTCACACATCGCCCAAGGCAAGGATTTAAAGTGAGAGTCAAGTGTGCAGTCTTTGACAAAATATACTTTCTCACCCCCTGTCACTTCTCTAGTTACCAAATCTTTTCCAAACTTGTCTGGGCCTTCTGCGGCTGGAGCATAAATCAGGAGAAATGGGGGTGGAAATGGCTTTTTTTTTTTTTTTTTCAAAGCAACAGGTACCCACCTCAATGGAGCATTAGAAATCCATAATGGTATAGTACACGTGGTTTCCATTATGCCAACGGAAAGCCTGTTCTATCTGCTCTTGACTGTCTCTCTGTTGCAAGACAATCATAGCCTCTTCTTTGGAGAACTTGATTTTTTAAAATCTGGATAAATTCTTGGATTCAAATACAAAAGGGATCTTTTAGGCTCTCACATCTAGCTTCTTATTTGTACAGAAACAGAGAGAAAATGCTGATGGTATGGGGGCCTGGCACAGTTTATGAGAGATTCTGTTAGAAGATTACTGACTTTAAATATCACTGTCCTTTCGGGATTTCAGAATCCTCTGAGGCTGTTCACAGCCTGAGCCAGAATGGTCAGGGGAGGCCTGGGAACAAACATGACAGGCAACCTGAGGCAAAGCAATATGTTTATGACTTTATTTCCTATTTTTTTATCTCTTTCCCTTTTTCTGTTCTTCCCTCCCTATCTCCCTCTTCCTTTTCTTCTATTCCTTCCTCCCTCCCTCTTTACCTTCTTTTTTTTTCTTCCTCAGTACCTTTATTATTGATAGTTTGACTTCTCTTTTTTAGTTTTATGGTATATTCAGCATGCTAGGCAGGTGGAAATGTTAATAAATATTTCATATTTTTAAAATGTCTCATTTTTACTCCTTGTTTTTCTTAAGATCATTATTTTTACTCTGCTACTGCTTATATCAGTGGGGAGTAGCAATTGAGGTTCACAGACAAATGGTTCAACTGCTATGGTAAATGTATCTTTCCATGCCATTGAAAGTTGTCTAGTAAGTAGGAAGACCAAGGACTTGTGAGAAGACATTTATCAAATATTCTCACAGTGAAATCCCAAGAGATGTATGCATAAGGCCTGTCCTGCAAAGAATTACAAACTAGTGGAGGTGGGGAAAACAGATACTTATTGAGTATCAAATAGTCATTAATGCTTTCAGTAAGCATATACTGAATATCTACTATGTGCTAGGAATACTTCTAGTTGCCAAAGATAGAGCAGTGAACACAACAGACAAAACCCAACTGACTTACTTTGTAGTACAAACCCTAGGCATTTGTGTACGTAACTTTATTTGACACTCCTAAGAACTCTAAACTAGATAATATTATTCCCAGTTTACACATGAGATAATAAAACTGCAGATAGTTTACATGATCAGTTTATTAGGGAAAAAGCCTGGATTTCAAACCAAATCTGCCTGACTTCAAAGCCTATATACTTTTTATTATACCGCATGGTCGTTACAGATTAATGAAATCCTGAGAGATACCTATAGGACAAGACAGACTAGGGTTACTGCCAATCGAGAAGAATCCAGATGAGTGATGCCTGGCAATGATCTGAGGCAGCCCAGGAGAATTTCATGGAGGCCCTGAGTCTGAAGTATAGATGGAGCTTTGACAAGAGAAGAGGTAAAACAGGGTACACAACTGTGCACAGACAGATATGTGCATGGCCCATTCAGGAACAATGAGTAGAAATAGCTTAAATGAAAAGACATGGTCTCATGGGAGAATAGGGAGACAGCCAAAGAGAAGGGTCTAGGACAAATTGTGGTGTGTCTTAAACACCGGGGTTTGAACTGCATCCTCGGGCAGTAGAGAACGTGGAAGATGGGACTTAGACATTATGACAGTAAATGTCCTCCTGCTCTATTACTACTAAAAGATGCTCCTCTTTCAAAGTTACCATTTAATTATTTGTGAAACAGAGGATAATCTTGGACATATTTTTAGATGACTTCAAGAATAATAAAAACATTTGTAAATGGATGGACAAACGACCAGCATATTATTAAATTTTCACTCTGGATAAATTTTTTTAATATCCATCAGATTCTTTTTTGGGCAGGCTTGCTGTTCATACAGCTGGATACATGAGTATTAAGCCAATAAAACGGGTTGAAGAATGTAAGAAATTTATCTACTACATGAAGTCATTGTTTCATATTTGTCTGCGGCTCCCAGTGGACTCTGAACACCAGATTTTTGTTACTCTCTGCTTTCCACATGGTACTTTCCCATGAGGAGATTCTTTTGATATCAGCATGGGGTGTATGGAATTCTTTGGGGGTGAAAGGTGTACTTTCCATTATAGTAACTTTCAATTTAACTACTTCATTTCCATGAAAAAAAAAAAAAAAAAAAAAAAACTACTATTGATGGAAAAAAAAAAAAACAAAAAACCCTGCTATCGATCTAATAAAATTTGAAGGGACACACCAGATTTGTGTTTTAATTTTCTTCTGGTGGGGTAAAGTTGCTGAGTAAATTTGTTAAGCAGCTGGAATTGTTAAAGTCACACTAACATTGAAAAAAGAAGGTCCTGACATCAACATACTCGAAGATCTGAATAATTTTGGTCAGACTCCAGTTTTGAAATCCTTTGCTCTAACTTGTTCCTTTCTTTCTTTCTCCCACACTGGTTTCTGGCTTTTCTCCTTTTTCTAATGAATCCAATTCTATATGGATTTTTAAATTCTGCCTGCTATAGTGCAAACAGTTCCTGTGGTATAACCTTTAGGTCAATTCTTCAAGTATTATTTGCTCAGTCTGTTCAGGAAAAATAAAATCACTTTCTTCTGCCCAGATCCTGTGTAATTGCATGAATGCTCTGATTTAGCTGGCTCTGCAAATTTATCCCAAGGTGCTTTGACTGCAAAGATGGAAGAGAATTCATTATACATTCCCTGCTGAAATAGTGACCTGCAAATAATGATGGGGAAATCAACCTTGATCGCTGTGCTTTTCCTTTAGTCTAATTTCTTCTGAACTTCAGATTGTAACTTTTTTTGGCTGGATAGCCTCGGGACATACTGGAGTCTGACCAAGGGGGAGCCCAGAGCTGGATTTTCACACTTGAAGCTGGTAACAGTTTTGACTTCAATACCTTGAGAAGTAGGTGATTTCAATTGCCCTGTTTCCTTTCAGGGGAAAATGCTCTCTTTGCACCTAAACAGTCTTCCGGTGCTTTTGACTGACAAGCATATTGTTATGATTATGACTGGACTTCTTGACTCCTGCAGGGATAGCATTTAAAACTGCCTGAGACTGGCACAAATCAAAATATTCATCAACTTAAACTATGTCAGCTAAAATGGGAAAGCCAAAATTGTAGTGTTTTATATCATGTCAGAAGTCCATGAACACAGTGCAAAACCTCTTAACTCTTTCCTTGCCAAGAGAAAAAGCCTGTGTATGCTGCATAATTGAAGTTTTTGGATTTTTTTTGCAAAATGACACCTGCCATAAAAATGACTTGTATTTCTCCTTTCATAGTGCCCAACGGTTGCTTGGGATTATTAACTCTTCCTTCCCATTCATTGATTAATTTGATCATTCAGTGCACACTTTTGAATACCCGTTGTGTGCAGGGCACCGTGTTTGCCTTTGTGGAGAAAGGGAACTAAGTTCTTGCATGCTATTTGCTGGTGGCCTCTTACAAGGGAGAGATATACCCATAAACGGCTATAAAATAAGCAGTATAAATGTGGTATGTATAGAAAAGCTGTCAGAGTAGCTCAATAAATATGAAATCACTTCCACCCAAAGAATGGTAAGCTCAATATTTATGGGGTTGTCTGCTCAGCCTCCACTTTTTCTTTCCTCCATTGGTGGTGGGCACTTCATAGTCATTTTATAAAATGGGATCCTATCCTTCCCTACAAGGGTTCTTTCAGCTACAGTTAATTGATTACTGACTATGCTGGCCCAATCAGAAGATCCATTAGAATCCAAATATCAGAGCAAGAGATTTCAGTCTCAGCATGGTAGGAGGAGGAGCACAAATTTAGACCCTGTCTACAGAGGAGAAGAGAAAAGCCATGAAGACAATTGTTATAGTAAACCTCATGTTTCTCTTCAAAGAATCAGTATGTCAGTATGTTCAGCTCTCTTATTCTGTAATTCTCTATTTTAAAGCTAACTTCCTTGTAATTCTAGTAAACAACCTTCTCCACAGGTTCTAATCAGTAGTTCACATCTGCTCCCCCCCACTCCATCCTGACTCACACAGGTTACCTGATCGCCCCTGGCTACCTGATCTATCTGCTCTGACGTGCCTGTAACCGTCCTTCCCGCCAAAAACACCCAACCTGCCACTCCAGCTCAGACCTCTACTCTAAAATAGCCAATCCAGATTAGTCTAGCTTGTAGGTCTAACCCTAGCCAATAGGGGACCACACAGCAGTAGGGATGACCCCACCCCCCTCCCCTGTCAGGCATAAGCCATCAATGCTCAGTCCCATGCGCCTCACACCCTTCTATAAAATTAAACTGCCTTGCTGAGAGGACATATCTTCCAGTGCTATTTCTTTTGTGGCATCGAAATTTTACTTAGAACAGAATGAATAAAGCCAACATGCAAAGAAAAACAGAAACCAGAGGAAGCATGGTTCTGACAGAAATCCGCAGCTTTGTTGCTTTCATGAAGCATGATCACATTTCTTAGACTCCAGTCCTTTCCACTCCTTCTCCTAGCACCTGCATTACATTTTCTCTGAGGGAAGGGATGGGCAAGAATGAATTGATTTCTATTACTTACATCCCAAAGAACCCTATCTAATGAGGAAGGCTTTGTAGGAAAGGAGAAAGACAAATTCATCTCTATTTAACAGAGAATAATGAAGAGAATATAAATCCTAGTATAGCAGGATATTTTGATGTATTAACCAATGTGTTTTCCCCGTGATTTCCTGTTACCACTAACCCTCCCCCATCCGGGCAGCTAGACCATGAGTCATTCCTTGCCTCAAGGGAGGGTTGTCACAGCAGAACCAGAGAACAAAAGAGACAAATTCTTGGCTTTCGGGTTTAAAAAGTTGAGCTTCAGGCTTCAGACAAAAAAGATTTGGAAGAAGAAGATTTGATTAATTTGAGCCAATTTTTTTTTCCCCTGCCCTTGTATGATAAAAATTCCCCTGGCTGGGATACAAGAGGTGATTCTAAGGCAAAGCAGGACTGGTAGATACTGCTGAGTTCCTGGGAAGGGACTCCTATACTCTTCTGCCCCTTCCCTTGTTGAGCTTTGGCCTGTGTGGGTTTTTCAGGTTCTAAGAATCAGGAGACCTGTGGCCTATTTCCTTGTTGGAATCTAGGAGATGGCAAACCTCAGAGAGGTCCTCTATACTCAGCATTGGATCAGAGGGGCTGTCTGGCACATCTACAGCAGAAGAGTCTAGGGTTTCCTCAGAAAGTTTTCTATAATCTCAGAGTGGTAAGGAAGGTGAGCCTAATATTTTCTGTGACCTTGAAATGGGTGTAGAAGTGGCTGAGAGAGAGCCAATCCTTCAGTCTGGTCTAAGGGATAATGAAGATGTATGGATTGAGTACTGGGTACCAGTGGTATATCCACAGCTTAGAGGATGCTAGCCTGGAAAGATAACAACCAGCAACCAGACCTGAGACACACCAAGGACCTTGAGTCATTCTGGGAAAGTAGCTTGGATACCCTCCAGGTAGCAATCTGAGCATGTTAGGCTCACAATTCTCTACTCTGCACTGAATACTTTCCCAAATACAGACTCTGATTAGATGGTTTAGACATCATTTAGATGTGGCACACACCTCTATGGGGCAGAGTTCCTGCTAATCACTCTAAGGATGGTTGGCCTCTCTTTTGGGTCAGCCCATATTTCACTACCTCAAAGAACTTGCTGGAGTTCCTGATTCAACCCACTATGGCATATCAATTATTTATTGCTGCATTAAAAAACACTCAAGTCTTAATGTCTATAAACAACCACCATTTTATTTGCTTCTGATTCTGGGGATAGAACAGAAAAAACTGCCCATTTGATCCTAGCCCAATTTGCTGACGCACAGAATGGTGAGCAAATAAGATGGTTATTTTTTTAAGCAACTCTTTTTCCTCAAGTCATGTTGAGACATGATTTTTATAGAGTGAAATCATACTTTTTAGGTGTATAGTTTTATGTTAGCAATTGAGTTTTGGGGAAGAACTGGCACCAAGAACTGAGATGCTGTTGTAACAAAAATCTAAAGCATATGTCTGCAGCTTTGTGACCAGGCAGCAAACAGAAGCTGCAGAAGCAGTGGGGAAACTGCTTGTGGAAAGATGGAAAGAGGGCAGCCCATATTATCCAATGGTGGAACAACTGGCAAAAAAGATTGCCCATGATAACTCAGAAAATAGAAAATGTACCTAATGAATATCTGGCAAAGGAGATTTCTAGGCAGAATGTTGATCATTTGAGTGCTTCTAGATGCATATCATAAGGTACTATGAGAGAGAGACTACAAAAACAGACCAAAATGTTTCCATTTGCAAGCAGAATTTAAAGAAAATAGAGAGGGTTAAGACTTACTGGGTTGGAAAATAAAACTGTTTCTCATCCTTAGCCTTGCCAGCTGCTAGAAGATTGTGAAAGTAAGAAACAGGCTCAGGATAAGTTACACCAAGGGTGTGACTATAAGATCTTTTGTTAGAACCTCAAAAATATTTAAGCTGGTGATGCCTTGAACTTCTCAGCAAGACAAAAGGGCTTCTGAGAAGCTTAGTGGCTGTATTAATCAGCTTAGGCAACCATAATAAAATACCATAGGCTGGGTGTCTTAAACAACAAAAATTTATTTCTCACAGTTCTGGAGGCTAGAAAATCTAAGATCAAGGTTCTGGCCAATTCATTTTCTGTTGAGGGCCCTCTTCCTGGCTTGCAGATGGCCACCCTTTCACTGTGTCCTCATGTCGGGGGAGGTACATGTGAGCTCTCTGGTGTCTCTTTTTATAAGGACACTAATCCTATATAGATCAAGACCCAGCCCTTATGACAGCATTTAAATTTAATTACTTTCTTACAGGCTCTATCTCCAAATACAGTCATATGGCAGATTAGAGATTCAACATATGAATTTTGGTGGAACACAGCTCAGTCCACAGCAGAGGTATTATTTCACAAGCTGCCTAAAATAAATATGTCTTTGGGGTTATGAATGAACCCCACTAAGACTCTGTATTAGTCCATTTTCATACTACTATAAAGAACTGACCAAGACTGGGTAATTTATAAAGGAAAGAGGCTTCATTGACTCACAATTCAGCATGGTTGGGGAGGCCTCAGGAAACTGACAATCGTGGCAGAAGGTAAAGGGGAAGCAAGGCACTTTCTTGACAAGGCAGCAGGAAAGAGAAGTGTTGAGCAAAATGGGAAGAGCCCCTTATAAAACTATCAGATCTTCTGAGAACTCCCTCACTGTTCACAAGAACAGCATGGGAGGAAATGGCCCCATGATCCAATTATCTCCACCTGGTCTCTCCTTTGACGCATGCGGAAAATAAGGATTCTGATTCAAGATGAGATTTGGGTGGAGACACAATTCCTAACCATATCAGATTCAAAGAAAACCTACAAAATTTTAAGAGAACTGTATTGACAAAAGCACCACCTGCTTGAACTAAAAGATAAGGAGACTTTACAAAATGAAAAGAGGCCTTAGTACCATCAAAAGTTTTTATGATCTGGAAGCTGGCTGAGAAAGCTAGCAAGTTGCAAACACGGATCATTCCTTATTGATAAAAAAAAAAAAGGTATCTCAGAATGCAGAACCAAGAATTATGTAAAACATGGAACTAGGTAACCACTCCCAAAAAGCAGAATTAGGTCCAAATTATACTCAATGTCTCCAGAAAGGAGAGTCCTGACAACACATCCCAGGCGAGATTTCAGAATGCTTCCCATTTGCTTCCTGTTCTTCCTTTTGTGTGTGTATGTTTTTTGTTTTTATTTTATTTTTTCAGACTGGATCTTAGTCTGTTACCTAGGCTGGACTGTAGTGGCACAATCATAGCTCACTGCAACCTTAAATTATGGGCTCAAGCAATACTCTTGCTTCAGCCTCCTGAGTATCTAGTACTATATATGTGTGCCACTATGCCTGGATAGTTTTATTATTTTAAAAAATTTTTGTAGAGATGAGTTCTTACTATGTTGCCCAGGCAAACTCCTGGCCTTAAGTGATTCTTCTGCCTCAGTTTCCCAAAGTGCAGGTAATACAACTGTGAGCCACCATGCCCAACTGCCTCTTCTTTTAAAAAGGGAATGCCTCCTGAAGCTATCTGTTCCCTTCACCACTTTATTTTGAAGTGTAGTGAGGACAGGTAAATTTTCATTTTAGTTCATAAGTTTTTAGATTAAAAAGAGTCACACTGGAGGTTCAAAACTTGAGGTGCTTCATTAACATCTGGACTTGATTAGATGATTAATCCTGGACTCCACATCTGAAACAAGAATGGGATGGATGAGACTTTTTGGGGAGGCGGTGAGTACATTTTTGCACCTCTAATGGATGTAAATGATTGTAACAAGGCAGCTGACTGCGGTAAATTGTTTGCAAAGATCACATCACTCCCTCTCATTCCTATGCTCTTTTGCAATGTGACTTTCCTATTCCTTCCATCAAGTTGTCAAGACCATTTGTTTACCACTTGAATCTCAGCCAGTCTTGTGACTTGCTTTTATCAGTAGATTGCAGCAAGTAATGTGATGTGACATCAAAAAGCCCTGCAGTTTCTACTGTTGCCGTCTTGGAACCCTGGGACCTCCATGAATAGAAGCCTGAGCTAGCTCCTTGAGACTGAGAGACTAAATGGAGAAAAATGCCTAGGTGACAGACATCACCAACTGCCAGAATGTGAATGATGCTGTCTTGGATCATCCAGCCCCAGGAAAGCCACCTGACTGCTACAATCACATGAGTAATCTCCAGCAAGATCAGCAGAACTTGCCAGCTGAACCTAGACCAAATTGCTGACCCACAGGATCATGAGCAAATAAAAGTGGTTATTGTTTCAAGACACTAAGTTATATAGTAGTTTGTTATGCAGCCATAAACAACAGATATATGTGGCTAGAATGGCAGAGTTTATTTCCCTTCTCTAACAGCATGCTGCATTAGCAATAGGAACAGGACAGGTTGGGGTCATTTTCCTCCAGTGGAGATTATCATGGCATAGGCAAAGGCTTCAGGGATTCATTTCTCAGCTCAAACACTAGGATATAATTTTAGGACATCCTCAAGACCTCTCCAGGTACACCATTCCCCAGTTCTCTCACCTGCTCTCTGATGCTTGACATTTCTTTAGCTGGGGGCTAAGACTTACACTACACAAATTAAAATACATTACTTTAAAATATTCCATTGCATTAAAATGCAAAACTCTGGTGAGAAGCAACCCACTAACTTAAAATTTCCCCAAGATTCAAGTAACTGTCTTCAGATATTCTCCAAAAAGCATATTCTGAGAGAAAGAGCACTAGTCCCCTGGAAGAGGGCTTAGGCTAAGAGAAGCCATTGTTTGCCTAGACTTTGTGGAGAATACAGACCTGTCCTGTGCCATGGGAGACTAGCAGGACCACAGGAGACCCTGTCCTCTTCGTTTTATATCTTCTGAACTGCTCAGACAGAAACATGGAAAGGAATACAGCAATAAGATACCTGCTTCTATCTGCAGGGCTTTCCAGGGCCTGTCAGAGTTGGGTATTTCTCACTCTACCGTATGGCTACTGGGCATCTTATCTCTCATCCTGTGAAAGATCTGTCACAACCATAGCGTGGAGTTTAGTTGATCGCTAGCTCTAGGGTCTAGGGTCCTCCCTCTCTTCCACCAGCAGCATAGTGGTAGGGAAGGAAAGGCTCAGACTAAAAAGTTTGAGATGCTCTATCTGACACTGGAGCTATGTCTACTGGCAATTTCTGAGGGAAAGGTACCTGAGGTGAAGGAGCCATAGTATGGGAAATGACCCAGCATGGTTGCTTCAGGTCTAAGCAACTGTAATGATAATTTTACCAGACTGTACTTCCATATTTAAATGGCTACTGATTTTCCAGCTTATGTCTGAATTGCCTGGCTTTTGCTTGGCTACAGATATGATATAGTTAATTCTGTAGTTTTAAATTTAGTAAAAGCTCTGGCATAAATACACAGCTTCAGAATGCTGGATACAACTAATGGCCACATGTACTATACACGATAGTATTACCCAACAACTGAAGTAACGGCTCATGAAATGACTCTTCTAACTCCAGTTATTCATTTCCTTCTCTTTCTCCAACAGTAGTGACACTATACATTGCAGGGTTATTTCACTCCTCATCTGAACCTTTGGCCTAGTGACTTATCCCTTGAGGCATGCTATAATCACTAAGAAATGTTATCCCTGTCACATCTTATTGCTTAATTATGGTTCTATTTTAGGCACCTGGAATCATTTGGCTTGAAAAGGCCTCCCTTATGTGTGATCTCTGAACAAGCCTCCATGTTGAGTTATCCTTGACCTCACAGTTTGTTCCATTTACACCTTGTTCTGACTTAGGCAATACTAACTGCCCCTTGGCTCCACAAGACCTTGAATAATTGTAATGAGCTCTAACATTTATGTTAACGTTATTTTTCATCTAAAAAGACACCATCAACCCTCAGTCAGAAAGGTCTGTTCTTAATCTTTCCCAATACTTGATGGAGTTTTTTACACTGATGAATCTCAATGGGTCCCCTATTTTAAATCCCTCTTTCCAATTCACTCTTGTCCTGGGGACTATACTTTTCAAACTCAAAATCTGCACATATTTATTTATTTTTTTAGACAGACTCTCACTGTGTTGTCCAGGCGGGAGTGCAGTGGCATGATATCGGCTCACGGCAACCTCTGTCTCCCAGGCTCAACTGATCCTCCCATCTTAGCCTCCGAGTAGCTGGGACCACAAGTGCACATCATGTTTGGCTAATTTTTTGCATTTTTGGTAGAGATGGGGTTTCACCACATTGTCCAGGCTGGTCTTGAACTCCTGAGCTCAAGCCATCCGCCCACCTCAGCTTCCCAATGTGCTGGGATTACATATACTGTATTAACATAGATATTTTGGGTTTTTTTGTTTTGGTTTAGTACGTGTTGCTCCATAGTGCTAAAGGCAAACTGAAAGATATGCCAGGTCCTAGGCACATGCAGAAATTTCAAAACAACTGGATAGAATAAAATTAAGACTGTTCTACATATTTGGGACTTCTGGAGGATACATTCATGTTCAGTGTTCCAATCACTTATTTTGCTTTCCAGTAAGACATTGTTTCATATCAGCCTGTTTTATAAGTGTAAATCTTATTGCTTCAATTTGAACTATAAGCTTCTGAAGAACAAAAAGCAGAGATCATATGCCTCTTACTCTTATATAGCTCTGTCCCTATAGATAGCTATACTCAGTTGTTTGATCAATTGCATAAATGATACTGTATTTTCAAGACAGCTGTTTGGGATTAGGTGCTTGCAAAAATAGCCTGACATTAAGATAAAGGCAGATCGGAGAACAGTGTCCGGCTTCATCCTGCCAGAGAATAGTTCAAATCAGGCCTAGGATAGATCTATGTTGAGAAAGGGTATAATTATCCTGATCCAGAGTGGCCCCAGGTCTTGCCTAGCAGACTGAGTTACATCTATCAGGGCATTTTAAAAAGCTGACTTGGCTCCTTAGAAATATAAAACTAAAAACATCATTTATAAAGGTCACTGGGAATAGCCTGGGTCAAAATAACTTGAGTCCATTTTGTGTCAATGCCATGAAGAGGAAGTTGCTTAATACTTAGATAAGTTCCTTGAGAGTACTATGTTGCTAAACGCAAACAAAGAATGAGAGGTTGAGAGCTGATTTTTTACTCTATAATTCAAATGCCAATCCAGAAATGAAATACGCTGTAGGAATTCCAGTAAGAGGTTATCATCTGACTTGAAAACCAGCTGTCTTCAGTGAGTACAAAGATTTACCACCTGCAAGTGCTGTAATTCAGCAGAACTATGCAGAGGTGAAAAACTCAAGTTTTTATTAAAGTGCAATGAGGACTGTGCTTTAAGAAATTTTGCTTCTCTGAAACCCCCCAAAATGGCTCTAATTTAAAGAAAGGAATAGAAAATCAAGATATAAAAGCCTTTAAATTCAGGAATTTAAGCTTATCCAAGTAAAAGTGTACTTTAAGGTGAGAATTACTAGAATTTGGTAAAGACTGTCTTTTAAATGGAACAAGTGAGATAACACGAAGTAAGTGGCCCCTGGATTACCTTTCACATCACTAAGAATCCTAATACATCTTTGCTCTAACAATTTGAGAAGTGGAAGCAATGAGGAGAGATGTTTAACCCCAGAGAGGGATAGCTCTACAAAGTGCTGCAATAAACTCATGGCAGTAATTTTTAACCAATAATTTCCTTCACAGAAATTAACAATTATTGAGAATTTATATATCAAAACCTTTCAACTGTATTCTATTTTATTTTATTTTTATTTTTATTTTATTTTTATTTTTGAGACAGAGTTTCGCTCTTGTTACCCAGGCTGGAGTGCAATGGCGCGATCTCGGCTCACTGCAACCTCCGCCTCCTGGGTTCAGGCAATTCTCCTGCCTCAGCCTCCCGAGTAGCTGGGATTACAGGCACGCGCCACCATGCCCAGCTAATTTTTTGTAGTTTTTTTAGTAGAGATGGGGTTTCACCATGTTGACCAGGATGGTCTCGATCTCTTGACCTTGTGATCCACCCGCCTCGGCCTCCCAAAGTGCTGGGATTACAGGCTTGAGCCACCGCGCCCGGCCCTGTATTCTATTTTAAATATGTCTACGTCAGGGCTCTCCTGGAAAAGCCAGTGCATATGGTCCTCATACCAATGAACCCTCCCTTCTCATTCACTTGCTCTTATTCCCCCCACACATGGGATACAGCTGCCTTTGTATAAAACTGATGCAATATGATTTTGTCACTTATATCATCACCTGAGCACTCTGATACCACCCTAGGAAAGCCAAGCAAGATAACATTTCTTTCAAAATAATGGATTCAGTGGACCTTTTACAGCCATATTTAAAGCACTTCTCTCTCTCTCTCACACACACACACACACACAGACACAACTTCCTCAACAGGTTATAAAGCAAAATTTCCAAGTTGAGGGATGCAGTGCAGTGAACTTCACAGCCTGAAATATGGAAGTGACATATCTGGAATATGAAACTTCAATTTTACTAGCACTTTAAATTTCAAAAAAGCCCATTGGCCAATAAGCTGCTACTGAAATCTTTGGCTCTCAAATTCCTCACTATAAAATAAAATAAGGCTGGGCATGGTGGCTCAGCACTTTGAGAGGCCAAGCCAGGTGGATCATCTGAGGTCAGGAGTTTGAGATCAGCCTGGCCAACATAGTGAAACTTCATCTCTACTAAAAATACAAAAATTAGCCAGGTGTGGTGGCAGGCGCCTGTAATCCCAGTTACTCAGGAGGCGGAGGCAAGAGAACCGCTTGAACCCAGAAGCGGAGGTTGCAGTGAGCTGAGATCACACCACTGAACTCCAGCCTGGGTGACAGAGTAAGATTCAGTCTCAAAAAAAAAAAAAAGATTTGATTATCTCTGAAGTCTCCTCTAACTTACATTTTTTTCATGGTTCTCATTTCTTCATGTATCTTTGAAGTGTTTAGACTGAGAATTAAGATTGCACATACCTACATTTAACCAATATTATAAAACCTCATTGACAACAAATTTTCCTTAACAGAGGCTTAACCAAAGCCTCTGGATACCACAAGGAGATCCAAGATGCATTAATGCCACACATTGCTTAAAAATACATACTAAAACTGTTTGAAACCTTTTTTAAGGTAAATGAAAGACACACTCTAAGTACATCAGATTTGTTTATTCCTTAGAAAAATAAGTGTGTGTTGGACAATGAAACTTCCAAGTTTTATTCGCCATTCATAAATAAAAACACAGCTATCTTTGAAAATGCTTCTATTTAGAGAAGTCAGTAATGGAATGTTATACTTTCAACTCAAATTACAAAATATAAAGCTCATCTATATTACTAGAAGATAATATCCTCAAACAAACCCTTTTAAAAACAGGATGGCCAGGCAAGGTGGCTCTCGTCTGTAATCCCAGCACTTTCGGAGGCCAAAGTGGGTGGACTCACAAGGTCAAGAGCTCGAGACAAGCCTGGCCAATATGGTAAAACCCCATCTCTACTAAAAATACAAAAATTAGTCAGGTGTGGTGGCGGGTGCCTATAGGCCCCGCTACTCAGGAGGCTGACTCAGGAGAATCTCTGGAACCCAGGAGGCAGAGGTTGCAGTGAGCCAAGATACCACCATTGCACTCCAGCTTGGGTGACAAAAACAAAACTCCATCTCAAACAAAAAAAAAAAAAAAAAAAGAAAAAAAAACAGGATGTCCCTAACTTTTCCAGAAACTTTTATGGATACAATCTTATATTTGTCCTCATGTTTTGGGATAATAATTCTTTAAAAAAAAAAAAGTTCTCAAAGGTAATATTTTTACTTTTTGGAATTTCTGATAAATAAATCATAATTTAATGTAATATTCAGACTGTGAGAAAATTACAATATTTACTTACACATTTACATATAGCACAATGTATTGGCCAAGTATTAGTAACAGGCAATTAACAAACTAATAAGAAAATCAGCATTTTAACAATTTAAATCCTTCATGACAGGTTATGTCCAACATTCAAATTCATATTTATAGGTAACTTTTTTTGATAATCAAAAGTAGCAATGAGATTTTCTATATTATTTTCAGCCTCACTTTAGAAATGTTTTGTCTAAATTTAATCAATTCATTGATTAAAAGAAAGACAATATAATAGTAAAATTACATATATAATATATTTACAGATACGTGCGTGTGTGTTTCAAAGAACAAAACGCAGGCTGTAAACTAAAACCATTTAAAGCAAATTGAAGACAAAAGTGATGCTGGCTTAAGTTGCCTGGTTCTTCATATAAATTCCAATTTCCAAGTTGTGTTTTACAACTCTAGTGATATCCAGATAGATAATTCAACCTGTAACTTTTTCTTCTCTTCCTGTCTTTCTCACATTGTAATTTTTGTGCCTTTTTACTGATTAAATAAAATAGGACTTTCAGAAAGTCTTAATACTTCTCCCAGGAGAAATGAAATGAGTACAG
>NW_016107399.1:6559251-6575028 GCF_001604975.1 Cebus imitator | reverse complement strand
AGGTCCATCAGTTTTCCATTGAAGAAGAAATTCAAAAGAGGATCTAGAAACAATAAACTCCAAAACTGGGAAAAAATATATAATGAAGATATCAATATTAATACTTTACAAACACTTGTCTACATGTTAGGCAAACCAAGCAATGGCTGCTGAAACTTTCACAATAGCCTTACTTGGATTCACCTGATATAACGTCTTATTCTGCACGAATAATTCTTCTTTCCAAAGCTGTTTTTGAGTGAAGGCAGGCTAAAAGGTTAATTCAGAGGTATGCTAACCCCGGAGTGGGAGGATGGGGATTCCTGATTTGTAGCATTTACATTTCCAAGGTATAAATACTACCACCCCATCCAATTTCAAGCCCCTAAGGTGATATTACTGAATGCAGAATTGGGAGGAGATACACAAAATCCACATGAACTAGAGTAAGCTAGCTTCAGCACACAGCTGGTTAAATTTATGAGAAGAGGAGAGATGGAAAAAGTAGAAAATCGTATCTCTTGATTAATGAATTAGAAAAAAAAGAAAAATTCTGATGAAGGAGAAGAATACGGACAGTGGTTAGGAGATGAATATAAATGGGACAGAACACCCAGCAAAGTGATACTGGGTGAGGGCAAGAAGTAAACATCAAGTAGAAAACCTCTGGATCAGTATACACAGGATTTCTCAACCTTGGCACTACTGACAATTGGGGCCATATAATTATTTGTTGTGAGAAACTGTCCTATATACTGCAGGATGCTAAACAGCATCATTGGCTTCTACCCATTAGTTGCCAGTACTTCCCAAAAGTCTTGACAACCAAAAGCGTCTCCAGATATTACCAAATGTCCATTATTGGATAAAAATGCTCTCAGTTAAGAATCCCTGGGTTAAGTTGTTCTCACTCTTTCCAATACTCCTCTTATGCTCTTATTAGGAAATTTTACATATTTGCACATGTATAAACTCTGTTGATAGGTAACACCAGTCTTATGTGTAGCAGGGCAATTCTACTGGAAAAGTCACCTTGCAATCTTCCTTTTTTTCTTTTGCATTAGGTCCATACAAAAAGAAGAGTTATCGTATCTTCATTTACTGTCTTTGCCTTTTCTATACAATTTGTTGCTTTTCTTTCTGCCAACAAGAATGTCCTTCCTCTCTTGCAAGAAAAAAGGTTGATTTCCAACTAGTTCTTCAATTTCATTACCACTAGCAGTTGTGATGGCCACGTTGCTTTACCTGCTATGAGTGCCTACATCAACTTAATGTAGTAAGTAGCTTCTAGTCCAAGAGTTATAGTAAAAAAGAAACAGGTATATCTTCTAATTTAGGATTCTGTCTTGGAAGAAAATACAGTGAAAATAATAAACGGCTTTCATTTTAGACAACCCAGGGTTCAAAACCTTCCTTTGACATTTACCATGTGTACCCATTTTGGTCAAAGTTTTTTGTGGATGCAAAGAACCAAACTAGCTCAGGTAAAAATTGGGTTTCATTGCAGGATAAAAGAGGCAATTTCATCGTCATGTCATCAGAATCAAAGGCTTTTTTCTTCAATGCTTAGAAGCAACACATTTTCTCTCATTTTAGCTTCGAAACAGCCCAATATGGCCAACACTTGCACTCTATATCATATTCACTCCACTCAATCTCTCAATGATCCAATTCCATACTTTCAGAGGAGAACCCGGGTTGGCAGGGCTCATCTCAGTTTAAATAGAACGCTTAATGTCAGGTCATCCCATAAACCACTGTTCAGCCTATGGATTAAATGTACTGGAGTCGGCAGCCCATCTTTATTCTAATTAGGTATGCCCCAGGGTCAGCATCCTAAGTACAAAACACAGCCAGGTTTCTGTGGATGGGGTTGGGGAAAAGCTATGCAATAATTGAAAATTCCAGTACAGTGACTCTGGGCAGTTACTTAAGCTCAGTCTGGGTTTATCTGTAAAACGATGATGATAATAATATCTCATAGGAGTTTTGAGGATTAAATAGTATAAATGGGGCAAGCTTCCATTCTTGTGCCTCAAGAAACAGAACTTCTCCTTTAGAGAACCAGAATCAAAAAGTACTGTTGGTACATTAGTATGCTTGGATTTAAAATTAAGATTACGCAAAATCCAGGGATCTGGTATTTAAACTTGAAAACTCATTTATATAATGGTTGTTTATATTTCCTTTTTTTCACTATAAATATAGTAAATGCAAGAATGAGAGCACCCATTATATTTCAGTAACTCTCCATGTTAAAATAATTACTCTAAAGGAATTCTGCTGGATACCTAGTTCCCTTATTTCCATACTTTATAGCATACCTTGTTTATGTAATGTTCTTATAACAAGCCAAGGGCTCTGACATTCTCTGTAGGTATATGAATGCCCTGCCCTGACCCTGCCTCAAACCTCCCTTCTCTGCAAGTCTGTGGTCTCCTTCAGCCAGTCAAAGTCAATTAGTAGAGATTTATGGTCTGGACTCATGAATACTGAATTGAAATCAACATCTGCAAATAGGTCCCTAGGTTTCCACTGATCTATCACCCTGGAAAAATCACTGAAGATTCTGTATTCTGTTTATTTATTTAAAGTCCTTTAGGCCAGAAATACGAATATATATTCTCCTATAGAGTGATTTACGTTTAAAATATTGATTAGTTTCACAAACTGCACTACCAGCCTATGGTCAGGTGAGTAATACCAAATTAGTATATGATGACATTCTGGAACAAAATAATAAGAGCATTATATATAACATAGTAAGACTGAGTGAACTGGAATGTAATTATAGAATTGTTTTGTTATTTTAAAAAGGCATTGAATGATTTAATGAATATTATTTTTAAAGGATTCTAGAAATTGTCTCTTTGTTTTGGTATCCCCTGAAATGTTTAAAAACTAATCATTAACCCTCAGTTTACCACTGGGTTCCATGGATCCACTTTTAGGTTTCAGTTCCTTTTCTGAGCAGTTCTCAGTATTTGTACAAAGTAGCATTCTATGATTTATCTTTTCTTAAAAGTCTTTCAAATACCGAGAAAATTTACTTATTTAAAAAAAACAATAAAATGATCTCTATTTTGCAATTACTGGAGAAGTGCAATGAACCCTTTCATAAATCTAAGATGTATTATAGAACTATTGCAATATTTTTATATTTTCTGTATCTTGAAACATTTTGCCATTTCATTGTTCTAGGAATTATTTCATCATTATTCATCAATTATTCCCATTTGTAATAAAGAGAAATAAAAATAAGAAAACAATGATCTAAAGGAATGATACAATAAATTATCATCGTTGACCTTCTTTACTGTGCTATACAACGTATTATGTCACCTCCAGAACGTATAAAAGAAAACTGAAAACACTATTTTTGTAACCTGTTTTTAGTTTTCATTAAACACAGCTGAGAATATTTTTTCATTTCTGCCTATTCAGCATTAGCAAAGTATAGACAACTGACAGAGGAAGACATTTTACAACTGTTAGAGAAATCAAAAGATGAATGCTGTGGTAGGCTAAAAAAAATAGCCTCCCAAAAATATTCACTTCCTAATTCCTGGGACCTGTGAATATTACTTTCTATGACAAATGAGTGAAAATTACCTTATATGGAAAAAGATATGATTAAGATAAGGGTTTTGAGAGGAGTTTATTCCAGATTATCCAGTTGGACGCTAAGTGCAATCACATGCATCTTTTTAAAAGAAAGGTAGAGGAAGTTTTGAGAGAGAAGAAAAAGCAGTATAACTATGGAGACACAGAATGGAGTGGCATGGCCACAAGCCGGCAGATGCCTACAGCCACCAGAAGTTGGAAGAGGCAAGAAATGGATACCTAGAGTCTTTGAAGAAATCACAATCCAACACCTTGATTTTGGATGTGTGGCCTCCAAAAATGCAGGACAAAAAATTTCTGTTGTTTTAAGTCACCCAGTTTGTCATTACTTGTTATGGCAGTCCTAAGAAACTAATACAAATGCAGAGACACATTCTACACTCTAGATGATAAAACTGATCATATATGAAGTCTCAGATGAATCTTCAGAAAAATATATCCTAGGTGAATTTCTCAAACTTAAGAATCAATGAGTGAACAATTATTTCTATGCGCAGAAGGAAAAATGATATTATCACAGAGTTAATCATTTTAGTAGGGAGAACTTACACCCAATATTTTACAAGTATCTAGACTATCTGTGTTGCTGTAAGGATTCTCTCAGTTTTTTATGTCTGTCAGTCAAACATTACTTGATACAAAGATAGTTACCATGCTTACATTTTTACTAAAATTTTAAAACAAAGTTGTTTTACACAATCCCTTTTAATCTTACTTAAAAAATATTGATAAAGTGATTTAAAAATATTTGTCTGTGGGTACACATTTGTGTGTATGAGGCTGTCTATGAAACCTAGATGGTCAACAGTGACTTAAAAACATGTTCTACATGCAGTCACTCTGGATTTTATAAGCTTGTCTGCACAACATATGGCAACATTGTAATTCTAGTGGTGAACAGTAGCAGTAGCAGCAGCAGCAACTCTCTCAAATTGGCTCACTCAAAGTGCTATTCTTCTTAAAGGCGTCTATCCAAACACTGCTCTACAGAAGCCATTTTTAAAGCAAATTCTGGCCTATTTACTATCCAAGAACCTTTTGTGGACACAGCATTATACCAAATACTACAGAACTAAGATATTATTTTTATTAAAAAAAAATAAAAATCAAGGAAATCTCTCATAAAAACTGACTGTCCTAGGGATTATCTTCCACTCTAAATCTGGACCATAATATTTTCCTACCAATCTGTAATTTCTCAGTAACCACAAATGCAAATTAGAAAATGATACCTTAATCTTATGAATGAACAAGACACACTATGATTCTAGTCACAATTGTCTGTTTCTCTGACTGAATGCAAGAGCTTCGACTTAAAAACAGCAGCACTCGGCCAGGCGTGGTGGCTCACAGCTATAATCCCAGAACTTTGGAAGGCTAAGGAGGCAGATCACCTGAGGGTTAGGAGTTCGAGACCAGCCTGGCCAACATGATGAAACCCCACCTCTATTAAAAATACAAAAAAATAGCTGGGCATAGAGGTGGGCACTTGTAGTCCTAGCTACTCAGGAGGCTGAGGCAGGAGAATCACTTGAACCTGGGAGGCGGAGGTTGCGGTGAGCCAAAATCACGCCACTGCACTCCAGCCTGGGAAATAAGGGTGAAACTCCATGTCTGTCTCTCTGTCTCTCTCTTCCCCCCCCCCCCATATATATGTATATAAAATACAAAGATAGCAGCACACAACATCTACTTACATTTAACTACATCAATATTAGTACCATGGGAAACTGTCATCTGTTACTAAAGATATAAAACCTTACTAAAATTTCATTTAGGATACTTATAGACTATATGATATTTTCTCCTTTAGTAATCCCACCTTCTTTGTGGTTCTTAGATGGCCATAACTATGACATTTCTTATATAATATTCAATATGAAAAGGCATCTTTCTCCAGTTTCCCGTAGGACACAATTAAAATCAAATTACTTTTCTACTGAGGTACCTAGTACTATACCTTGCAATATGAATTATTCATATAAATGGCTACAAAGGCATACAAATGTTCCTCTGGAAAACTTATATTACAGAGAATAAAATATGCTACAAATCAAGGCTTAGTTTAATGTTAAATAAAATCTGTTACCTCTTTTAATGACCTTATTAATGAAAACCTGGAACCTCTGGATATCAGCTACTGACGGCATTAACTTAGGTAGTTAATTAATAAAGACAACCCATTAAGTCGAACAGCATATGGTCCAACAACAATTACAAAAATCACAAGGACAACCACTAGCCTCTTTCTTAAACACTCAACAGTTAATTAAAAACCACAATCAAGCATTTCCGCTTTAATAAATTGTTATATAAACATTCTGATGTTGTGGTTTACCCTGGCCTAATGAGGCATTCTGATTGATTTCTAGTGTAACAGAGAAAGATACAAAGCTGAGTCATTAACACAGAATTCCCTTGTGAAAAAAGACAAACCAGGATGATTAAAGCAATGTTGAAAGGGCTGAAAACCCTGAAATTGGACATAATTTTTTGCCCTTTTATCTGTCTGCAAAGTCCATGTAATTCATTACATGTGTTAGTTCATTTTAGAAATACTCCATGGCATTTTTTTCTCTTTTAAAAAATGCAAATGGTTGAAATCAAGGAAACATGTATCAAACCATTTCATACAGAGTATAACTGAAAATAAAAAAGGAAAAATATTTCAAATTTCTAAAACAGAGGACATGCTTTAAAATATTCATAAGCTTTTAAAAAATAAACTAGATCCTCTTACTCTGATGAAAGCTAAAGTGAGAACTAGGCTTCAATCCTATAGGACCATATCAGGTATCAAAAATTTTAATGTAAAGAACACAGACTTGGTGTTAAAATAACAGTGTTAAGCAAATCACTCATATATTTACTGGATCTTGAAAGATGAATAAAAAAAACTTCCAAACATTAAATAGCTGATGGTTTAGCAGCAAAGACTAAAATGCAAATAATAATGTAAATGTAAATAAATAATGCAAGAATGTCACACAAACAAGGTTAACTAGTAGGGGAGAGTTAGAGGAGACTTCACTGAAGAGGAGACACTTGAATTAGCAGGAAAGAGGAATAAATGCAGCACTGAATGGGGTTGTTTTGAGGCCTAAATAATGATACATACATAAAAGCCCCTGGAACAGCTGGCAATAAACATTAATTAAATCATACTCCTTGTTCATATTCAACTTCCCCAACTCACCGAGCGTATGAATAGTCTAAGCTGGCCTGATCAATGCGGTTCCTGAGAATTCCAATGTCAGCTGATACCATGTCATCTAAAGCCTGCAGCTCCTTCTGGATCCGCTTTAGTTTCATGGTCTCTGCCTGAGTTCTTTTGGATCTAGAAAATCAGGTATGTGAGTAGGAAAATTAGAACATTTTAAAACCATGTGTCCATATTCAATATAAATGAAAAAGCAAAATACTGTGTATATGTTCACAATTTATATTTTAGAAGTTAAAAAAAATCAGAAAAATTGAAATAAATGCTAGTTAACATTTGAATTTTCCAAATTTTGTATTTGCATATGTTTCATAAACAAAGCAACAAATAAGAACAAAAAAACTCAACAAAATAGTTCATTTGTATATTTATGTTCATTCTGTAAGGAGAATAAACACTAAAAGAATATATCTGCATTCTCTTCACATTGAAACATTCAACAGAGCTTTCCAAATTTCCAGTCTTTAATTCTTCTTCTTGCTAAGCCCATTTTTATTTGTTTGATACTTACCTGATATTAAGAACGGATAGGTGCCTATACTAAACCACATCTCTTTATACATCTGAAAACATCTATTTAGTTTTAACTTTCTTGGGATCCATTTCCCCAAACTTTTATTGCTTTGGTTCTTGTTCTCTAGGACAATGACTAGTCCCCAAAATTTTTTATGGAGTTGAACATCAAAACACTCATTTTCCTTATATAAAAGTATATCCAACCTCATCATCTCTCAATCCCCTCATCCAAGTACAATATATACCTAAGAAATGGAACAAGCAAATACAAAAGCAACCCTTTAATCATGATTTCACTCATTTCAAATTTACACACACATTGTGAAGGAAGAAGAAAAATCCCCACATAAATCCACTATGTTACATAGCACATTCTCTTGATTTCTACTCTTATGCATTTACCTTTCCTTTCTGCCTACAAAAGTTCACTTAACAGTATGATTCTTTTACTTCAAGTACTTCATTGTCCATTTATTAATAATTCAAACATGTTATATTTACTTACACTTCTCTTTATACTGGTGCTTTCTGTCTAAAATCAAAAGCACTTATGAGAACTGCCAAACCTGTACATCTTTTTGTAAAACTACAGTAAATAGCCTTCCCATCTCTTAGAAATTGAAGACTACTAAAATGCTTTAATTATTTTAAAATAATCACCTATTTAAAAAAAGAGGGCACTGCTCTTTTATCTCTTGGTTTTTTCCCTTGAAACACAGTCACTCGGTGAGTTGCATATTTCCTACGCTTCAAGAAAGATCAAGGAGTACCAGCTGTAGAAAACGAAAACCATCATTTTTCAAACACACTCGCTCCTCTTGTAGACAAAATTCTGAAGTACCCTTATACCCATCCCCTTCTGTCCACCTCTTCTCCTGCCCCTACACATACTCTAGCCTCAAGCAGTAACAGTCTGACAGACTTTTCTGGACGTCTAAAGAGAAAATGACACTAAATGCTCCCTTGCATTTAGTTTTCACCATTTTCAACCATTAATTTATTGACTAAGCTTAGTTTCCTAATGCCGCAGGAAATTAGACAGAAACAACAAACTAAAAGGAAGGGCAGCAAGAGTGATGGGGGATGGGAAGAATGAGACAAATGGGAATGTTGTTGTGTGGGGCTGGGACAATGCTGTAAATGTTAAGGGGCTGCTGATAGACACTGGAAGGTGAAAACAAAACTGAATCTCACACAGTGCTCATAATGATGACCCTGAGTCATCAATGAAAAGTTAAACTATATCACATATCTTCTACTTGTGGAGGTGGGGCAAATTATTTAAGAAAAATGCCCACAGGAAACACAATTAAGATTCACAGGAGTATGTCACTTATGTAGAAAACCTTATTCCTCTATACATCAAATGATTAAGGCCTCCCCACATAAAAATTAAAACTTGCATTCGTTGCTAATTTACATATACTGATGGCTATTTACTGCTTCCCTTATGAATGTGTAGATGGTTAAAACTAGAAGCACTAATGAAGGTCTTTAAGTTTTAACTGCAACTATATTTACAAATTTAACATGCCCTATGCTTAAAAAGTCCTCCTTAAAATAAGTTATAACTGGAATTTCAGCATCACTTACAAAAGATAGTTAGTTTAGTTAGCCTTAAAAGTAATGGCTGAAGAAAAAAATCAGTTTATTAGAAGAGACAAGGGAAAATAAATACAACACATGACAGAACTGGTTACAAGTTACAAACAGCCTCTCCTGGTTCAGGTGCCTCACCTTTCCGCAATAGCTTTAGCCAAAAGAGCTTTTTTACGTTTATTTTTCTCTTCCATTAGCTGTTGTTCTTGTTGGAGGACTTCCCAACGAGACTTTTCTTGCCTGGGAGCAAAAAAAGCATAAAAATGGGTTTATGAAAGAAACTGCTACCCTATCCCACCCCTTACCACTTTCAGTCCCCTAAGTATAAAATTTAATCAAGAAGATTTATGTATACGTTCTTTCAAAAGTCCTCTTAAAAGAAACCCATCTGCAGTTCATTATTTTGTTCTAATGGGAACAAAGACTATAATCTGAAGTAAAGAGACTTACATAAATTGGACCTCTGAAATCCATTATATGTATATAATCTAAGAACCCACAAACTGGAAGCCAGAATACTGTGGCATGTTTTTAGGAGTACAAAGAAATTTGTGTAAGTTAATTATGTATTATATGCAGAATGGAGATTAAAATAAATTGGTCTGTAGCTGACGTCATATTATTTATACCTTTTACAGTTTTCTATAAAGTCTCCACCACCTTAACATGCTTCAGACAATAACCAATGTTTATTTCATGTCAATATTTTCTTTCAATTTGTTCACTTTTTCCCAATTCTTAGACTTTTTTTTTTTTTTTTTTTTTCCTTTTTGTGGAGAATGGGGTCTCACTGTATTACCCAAGCAGGTCTCGAACTCCTAGGCTCAAGCTGTCCTCTCTGCCTTGCCTCTGCCTTCCTAAGTGCTGAGATTACAGGTGTGAACCACTATGCCCAGCCAAACTCAGACATTTTCAAACAAATTAAAACACGAAGACTAAGACTGGAATGCTGGGCTAAAGAAAAAATTCACAGATCTGAAAACATGCATTATCTTACAATCTGTCCAATTCTAAAATAAATATATTAAAACTTCCCATAAAGTTACGAGCTTGATGTCAATTCAAATTAAATATGGAATTGGCAAAGCTATTTATTCCTATTACTCTCACTTCTTATAGCCATTATATCACGTGTCTATTCCCAAATCTAGTAACCACTTCTAAACTTGTTCTTTTCTCTCCATTCCTACACCTTTCGCCTTAGTGTTGGGACTGGTCATCTCTCACTTCTATTGTAGGCATCTCCTCATCAGGCACCTTAGTTCCACAGCTCACCCTGCACTCTCCCCCAAATGATCTACAACAGACATCTGGAATTTCTCTAACCATTATTTTGATTGAGGTCTTTAACCCTCAGAGAGCTTAATGGTATCTTGCTGCATCAGTGAACTTGCTAGGCAGGCAACCCCTGCCTCAGATCCTTCCTCACTTCTTTAATTTTCTACTATTCATCTCCTGCTTCTGATTCTTCCTCATTTCTTTTTTTTTTTTTTTTGAGACAGAGTCATTCTGTCGTCTTGGCTCACTGCAACCTTCACCTCCCAGGTTCAAGTGATTCTTGTGTCTTGGTCACCCAAGTAGCTGGGACTACAGGCATGCACCACCACATCTGGCTAATTTTTTTGTATTTTTGGTAGAGATGGGGATTCCTCATATTGGCCAGGCTGGTCTCAAACTCCTGGCCTCAAGTGAGGCACCCACCTCAGCCTCCCAAAGTGCAGGGATTACAGGTGTGAGCCACCATGCCTGGCCTCCTTCCTCATTTCTTTAATTCTCTGGCTTATCCTTTGCCACCTCTCCCAGAGAAATTAGGTTATTACTGCTGAGCATTCTCTACTACACAGCTTCCCTTTCTCCTCCTTAAAACCTCAGAATTTCTCCTTTGCATGAATGGTTTTAATGACACGTCTTTTATGAAAATTCTTCCCAGTATCTAAAAAAAGAGTAAATTTCCCTATGACATCCAATCTGAATTGTCCAGCTCAATGTAAATTCACCTCCTACTTGTCTCAGGCCTTTGCCGGTAAATTACACTTAGAGACACTTAAATGTATGCACTTGTTCAATGAAGGTCTCATAACTCATCTGGTTTTATAACTCTTGTCAAAATGATTTCTTAGTTGTAAACCCCTAGTGGTCAGGAAGCATTTTAAACTCACAGGATAAAATCTGGATCAGCAGAGATTAAAAAGATGTCAGAGATTAGAAAAAAATTAAAATGATACTTTGAAAGGAACTCAGAAAAGGGAAAACACAGACAAATGTCATTCCTTCTCCTCTGTGAGTGACAAATCAGGAGGAAACCAAGAAATCAGAGTATATATTAAAACATAAGCTATCAAATAAAACATTCGAAGAATTTTTAAATAAAAAAATGGCATCTTCCACAAGAATAGTGCAGCTAAATTAAATTGTGAAGGCTGTTTCTAATACAAAGACAGTAAAGAAAGAATATAAAGAAATCTAATGATGAAATTAGTTACATAATTAGTCCCCTAAATTTCCTTTACTCTCTCCTTTGACCATCCCTTCATGTCTCTCCACAAGTTCCAATTTCTGGGCCAATGGAAATAGTCTGGAAGTTGGAGAAAGGGGTCAATTTGGGGAGAAGCATTATGCAAAGAACTGCTTCTGCTGAGTGTAAAGGGCATAAACTTTGGATCCAGATAGACTTATATGTAAATCTCAATTTTACTACCTATTAGCAGTGTATTAGCTTTAGCAAGGTATCAACTTTTCTGAGTCCCAAATACCTCATCTATAAAGTTTAAATAATAAGCATGCATTGTAAGGTTGTTATGAAGACTAAATAACAAAACGCACAGATTGCCTAACAGTGTCCAGCTTATATGTAGGTGGTAGCTATTTTTCAAAAGTTTATTCACCACATTTCTAGGACTGAATATATGAGAGAGAAAATATTAAACAAATTATATTCCTCAAAACCCACTGGGGAAAAATGGTTTACATTAAAAAGTCTTATAGACGTTTCATATAGACTTACTAACAATTCCACTTTCTTTTTCTCCAATTTGCAATCTGGCTTTGGAGGTAGAATGTCAACATTGCTGTGATCATGGAAATTCTCAAGTCCCATTTCCTTTGGTTGACTTTCAATGCCCTGTGGTTGTCCATCACCAACAGGAGAGGTGAGAATGAAATGACCAGGAAGAGTAGGGGAAGAAAAAGGTGGTTTTTGAAGGTTAACTCTCTGTTTTGGTGCTGAAAGCAGCTGCTCTGGAAGTAATGAGGTTGACCCATCTTGAAGCCCAAGTTTTTGGCTTTGCTCTACAATGGCTTTTTCTCGCTGAAGTTGTTGTCGACTTTTCTTTGCAGGAAGACGTCGCTGTGGCTCAAATGGATCTATGTAAAAGAAAAGAGAGAAAAATTTCTCTGTATATTATATAATTATAATTCCTCTAAGAAAATAAAAAATTAACATTAAACTTTGATAATTCCAGTGGTTCTCCCAAACTATTCTCTTTCTTAAAAGTCTACGGAAAACCAGCCATCTTCCTTAGAGTTTCTATAGTTGTCAGATCATAATGTTAATATTTAACAGAAACTGCCCGTCTCTTAACTTATTTTGAGAGAAAGGCCATCCGTCTGTGAGTTAGGTGAGTCACAAAGTGTTGCTTCTTTTTCAATTTGATTTCATAATTGTCAAAAGAAATCAACTAATTTTGACCAAACCAGGGAGATGATTAAATTATCTGGTTTTGAATTTGATTTATGGTTCTGTCTGCTCTCCCGAAACAAAATGGTGGTTGCATTTTCAAATGGGATTACCCTCTCTTAACTTTTAACAGCTTTCAGGGCACTTTGATACATATGTGATATATACAAAGATGCTATAACAGGAATGTAATTGAGTAAAGTCTCTTATTTCTAGGAAGGCTAGTTTACCTTAAATTGTTTTCCTTCATATTACAGAACAATCCAAGGTTGTACTCCCAAAGCCTAGTCAGGCTTTAATCAATGCATTCAAACTAATTTTAATAGTAGCCTGAGCAAAACAATAGAAGAACATAAAACAACTGGGGGGAAATTATTTTTAAGTTATAAATGAAATAATAATACCTCTTTTATACTTTTTGGACTGTCCACACCAGTGTTAACATCTTAGGGCAGACAATTGGAGAATCTGACTGACATTCATACTATATTTAATAAGCTGTAAAAATAGCATTCTCTTTAAAATGCCTGGGAAGTGAAATTCTGAGTCCTTGTAAATGAACAACTCAAATGGGACTTTGAAATTTGGCATGGTGACTTTCGTAGCAAAACCAGCTTATTATTTGAGTTTCCCAAAGTATAGTTGAAAGCTCTAGAGTCACAATTCCAGCTTTGCTTCTTCCCAGCTCAGTGACCTCAGGTAAGTCAATTATTTATTCAATATCTCAGTTTCCTCATCTATCAAACTGGTTGAAAAATTAACCTGCTCTACTCAATGCATGAAGCTGTTGTAAGAATTAAATGAGACAGGAACAGAAAATATTTTTTAAAAGACTGAAGTACTATCAAAAGCAAATGTTATTGTTGAGGTTAGCCAGAAACATAAAGTATCCTATATCTTGCAACAAGAACACATTCTGGGCTCTGATCTTTATTCACACCATCAAAAATACATCACTTAGCCTGCTTACCTTCCTGTTGAACTCATTAGCTGAATTATTAATAGTTCCTCTGAAATTCAGGTAATAACACATTTTATTTTGTATTTTTACAGAACCTACCTACAAGACTGAAAATGCTAATCTTAAACAATAAGCAAATCAGGCCACCTAAACACAGAATATACTGTTTCCCACACTGTGTATTAGGGGCTGCAAATGTCAAGGAGACGGGTGAACTGAGAAGCATAAGTCTAGTGTAAAGGGGGCAATTCATAGTCGCCTTTAGACAACTGCTATCATTAAAACATTTAGCTCAGTATAGCCAGTATTTTGATTTTTATGGTTACAATTTAGACTTTATGCAAAATATCTTGATTTTTAAATGTAGGGAACTATATCCATCAGGAAAATCTAGATTATGCTGTAGGGACAAATCTTAGTGGTTTTAAACCACAAGGTTTATTTTTCATTAATGCCATGTGCCAACTAAAGGCTAACAGAGAGGTTCTGCTGATTAGTCTCTCAGGGCTCTAGGCTGACTGTACAGTCAGTATTCAGTGTTGCTGGTCACCACAACACAGGGAGAAGAGCTCAGGAAGGTCTTGCTACAGCAATTAATTGCTCTGTCCCACTAGTGACATAACACTTCTGCTCACAATTCAATGGCTCATCTAGTACACGGACCTACCCCCAAACAAAGGCAACAAGCACAGCTGGCTTGGCAAACACCACAATGATTATCATCATTGTTAACTTAAAAGAAATGTAAAGACTGGATAAAATAAAGAGATAGAGAAGAAAGAAAGGAAAGAAAGAGGGAGGGAGGAAGGGAAAGAAAGGAAGGCAGGCAGGAAGAAACGAGAAAAAAAGGAAGAAGGGGGAAGGAAGGAGGCAAAGCTGAAAAGCCACATACATTTTTGGGTTAAATTAAGCCAATGGGCTAGCAGTTTGTGATAAACGCTCCATATCCTTCATTTAAGCCCTGCTCCCTCCACCCCAGAAAACTATCATTTGAATCACGTTGATTATTCCCTTCCTTCTCTAATAGTCATATTGCATCTACGAATATTTCTAAAAAGTGTTTACTTAGTTGTTTTAACTTTATAAAAAGGGTTTTGTGCTGTATATCTATTTTACTTAATACTACACTGTCAATAGTCATTCATATTGTCCACGTTGCAGCAGTCATTCATTTTGTTGTGTAACATTTCATCATGTCAATAAACTAGAGTCTACTGATCTTCTTCCACTGATGGACATTTAGGTTGGTTACAGGTTTTTGCTTTTGTAAATTTCAATATTGTGTCTCTTATTTTACATGTACAAGAATTTGCTTGGGATATTATATAAATAATAATATTTAGAACTATTGGGTCACAAAAATGTTTTCCAAAGTGTATTCCCTCTAGCAATGTATAAGATACTGTGGATGCACTTTCTCTTTAAAATACAATACTGTCAGATGTTTTAATTTTTGTCAATCAAATGGATGTAAAATAGTACCTCACTGTGTTCTTGATTTGTAATTCTCTGCTCCTTGGCGGTGATCTCTTCATATTTCCTTTTCTAGGAAATATCTATTAATGTTTTTTGTTGACTTTTCTTTTGGCTTGTATTTTTCATATATTAGCAGAAAACAATTAGAAAATACAATCAAAAGAAAGATATTTCAATAACAGAAATTATCACTTATCTAGGAACAAATATAACCAAAGGATGTTTTTAATACCTTTACAGGGAAAACTCTAAAATTTATTAAGAGACTTTAAAGAAGTACTCAATAAATGGAGACATATACCATCTTAGTGGTAATGCTAATAATATAAAATGAAATTGATCTAAAGATTCAATGAAATTGCAATCCAAATTCCTAATGGGTTTTCCATTAAATTTGGTAAAATTATTAAAATTTGTATATGAAAAGATAGAAGATCAAGAATAGTGGCCAGGTGTGGTATCTCACATGTATAATCCCAGCACTTTGGGAGACAGAGGCAGGTAGGTCACCTGAGGTCAGGAGTTCAGGACCAGCCTGACCAATATGGTGAAACCCCATCTCCACTAAAATACAAAAATTAGTCAGGTGTGGTGGTAGATACCTGTTAACCCAGCTACTCTAGAGGCCGAGGCAGGGGAATTGCTTGAACCTGGGAGACAGAGATTGCAGTAAATCAAGATTACACCATTGCAGAAGACAAACGGAGACTCTGTCTCAAAAAAAAA
>NW_016107399.1:6520136-6559236 GCF_001604975.1 Cebus imitator | reverse complement strand
AAAAAAAAAAAAAAAAAAAAAAAAGGATAGCAAGGTTTCTTCTAAAGAAGAGCTACAGTACCAGACTACTAGATACTAGGAATATTATGAGGCTTTACGACAGTGTGGTATTGGCACAGGAATAAACAAATGACCAGTGCAACAGAACAAAGATTCATACATGTATGAAGCACTGGTATATGACAAAAGTAGGATGAAAATCAACAGCAAAAGGTGGAATTATTTAATAAATAGACCTGGGGGAAAATGGTTATCTCTATGGAAAAGATAAAATCAGAGCCATATCTCATATCATATAAAACAAAAGTTCTTAATAGAAAACACGGATTAACATAGATCTTGTAGTAGGAAACTGATTTCTTAAAATGCAGAAAATGTTGGTTATTTTAAAAAGGTTGACATGTTTGAATATATTAAAATTAAGTCCCGGCATGGTGGCTCATGCCTGTAATCCCAGCACTTTGGGAGGCTGAGGGGGGAGAACTGCTTGAGCCCAGGAGTTTGAGACCAACTTAGGAAAAACAGCAAGATCCTATCCCTACAAAAAAAAAAAAAAAAAAAAAAAAAAAAAAAGAAAATTAGCCTGGTGTGATGGCACACACCTGTAATCCCAGTTACTTGGGAGGCTGAGGCAGGAGGATCGCTTGAGCCAGGAGTTCAAGGTCATAGTCAGCTATGATCACACTACTGCACTGCAACCTGGACAACAGAGTGAGAGCCAGTATCAAAAAATAAAACAAAATATTTTGTTTATCAAAAAGATAAAAGTGAAATGACAAGTTAAAAACTGGGAGAAGATATTCATAATGTAATGGCAAAAAATCAGTAGAGGAATAACTCTTCTGAATAATTTATTTAACTAGAAATTGACAGCATGTGGCTGTACTGCTTTCTTCCAATTTTTCATTATGAAATAGATCATACATCAAATATATGTGTCACACTCATACATACACACACACACACACACACTCTTCCAACCTATATGAATTATTTAAAGAAAGTAAGTTTAAGAAATAAAATATGACTGCAGTAGAAGTAACTACTGTTTAAGAATAGATATAATCCCCTTTTTAAAAGACACAAGAGAATTGTATTTCCTGTACCCCAAGTTATATTACTTGCTTTTGGTAAATAAAATGTAAGCAGGAGTGACACATGTCATTTATTGATGAAAGCATTTAATTGCCAATGTTCAATTTTCAATCTTCTTTTCTTCCTACCATGGTGAACTCCTACACGACAGCACCAAAAGATGGAGTGACCGTGGAACACTCACCTGCCAAACCCACATTAAACATGAAACTAGAATGAAAACCAAATCTTTATTTTAAACAATTGACATATTAGGGCTATTTGTTACTTTAGCTTAACTTGCCTTAACCTGATTTCATAATTATCAATACCTCTGAAATTCCCTATATATTTGCCCCTCCCTGATCACATTTCCTTGCCTCCCCACCATATACAATGATACATCACTTAACAATGGGATACATTCTGACAAATGCGTTGTTAGGCAATTTTGTCCTTGTGCAAACATCAGAGAGTGTATGTACACAAACCTAGATGGCACAGGCTACTATATACTTAGGCTATATGGTACTAAGTACCATATAGTACCCTTTTGCTCCTAAGCTTCAAACCTGTACAGTATGTCACTACACTGAAGACTGCAGGCAATTATAACATAATGTTATTTGTGTATCTAAACATGGAAAAAGTACAGTAAAAGCAGAGTATTACAATATTATCAGATCGCCACTGTATATGTGGTCCACTGCTAACTGAAATACTGTTATGGAGTGCATGACTGTATATATTATACATACAGCTGACCCTTGGTATATGAGGATAATTGGTTCCAGGATCCTCAGGTATACCAGAAACTATGCATACTCAAGTCCCACAGTTGGCATTGTGAAAACCACATATACTAAAAGTTGGCCCTCCATATACTCAGGTTTTGCATCCCCCCAATACTGCATTTTTTAAATGCACATTTGTGTATAAGTGAACCCTCACAGTTCAAACCTGTGTTGCTTAAGGGCCAAGTGTAATTACATACAGTATACTGTGTTAACAAACATGTTAATGCGTGCGGCTACAGTTAATATTAATATATTCCCACCAGCTGTACAGTAGCCTACCAGATGAGTATACCACGATTTATTTATCCATTCCCCTACTAATGAACACTTTGGTTGTTTCCAACTTCTTAATATTATAAACAAGACTATTAACAACATTCTTGACCATGTTCCTCAATGCACACACAGAGGTCTTCAGAGTACTATTGTCCTTATTTTTGCTGGCAACCAACTCCATCTTCCCAGATTATTCAATATATTTTTAAGGACAGAGAACAGCTAGAAGTGGCCTTAAAATTAAAGAAGCAAATCTTCTAATTTTACAAATAAGGAATCCAAGGTGAAAAGATTTAGAGGCAGAGCCGGGAGTTCTATATGCCAATCACTATGTTGGGCTATGAGAATACAAGGATGTAAACATATTTTCCGTGCTCGAGGTGGTCACAAACTAGTGATTTGGTTTCCACACTCTACAGTGGGCCTTGAAGTTCAGGTCCTTACCACCCTCCATCTACCTCCAATTGCAGAGATATTTCAAAACAGACTTCTACATAATGAATACATTGTTTAATTTAGATTTTTATATTAAGTCATCTTTACCCTGGAAAATGCACCTCTGCTAACACACAACCTTTGTGAAATCTTCCCAAGCTCCATGCAATCCTCAGCAGAGTGAGTTTCCTCTTGTCTCTGAAACAAGCTCTTGTAATATCTACTATCACATAATTATGATTTGTCTTCTCATGAGACTACTGGAGTCAGACCAGAGGCCAGGGCACTTGTACCCAGTACATCAGAATAAGTGAATGGATGGTGAAAACACAGAGTAAAAGAATTTGAGTATATCAAGCAACACAGAGTCAATTAACCACATGGTGTGGTATCACCTTTATGATAGTTTTTAAAGTCCCCTGGACCAGTCAAAACGTCCCCAGTAGATATAATCTACAATGGCCCTATCGCACTAATTTACTTCTTTTCCCACTTGTCTGCCCTAGATTATTCTCACATCTATGCTAAAAATGCAAAAGCTACCAGAGCAACATACAATTTCCCCACAAACACTAATAAAAGATTTATTTCATTTTCTCTCAAAATGAAGTATTTGAATTAAGGTACCAAGAGTGATGTAAACTTGTCACAGAAATTGTGTGCACTACCAGGATAACCATACAGATCATTGCGAAATTTCAAACACAAGCAAGGTGCAACTAGTATTACTAAGTCTTCCATAAACAATCAGCAATTCATCAAAAACAACAACAACAACAACTGTACAAGCCCATTCAATGATTACTCTATAAAGCCAGAGAGAGAAGCACAAGATTAGCTTACACCAAAGTCAGTAGGACTGTATGTATATAAATAAATCAAGTATTCACATCTACCCTCTCAAAGACCCTTTTGGTTTGCTGATTCTAAAAAACTGAAAAGAACTGCAAAAATCAATCATCTGGCAACCAGAAGTGAATGCAACACTCCAGGTGAACTGTGAAAAGTACTGAATTTTTGCCTTTATTCAGAGGTCTGTGATTTTTTTTTTTCAATCTGCTTCTATACATTTATCACAATTCTAATATGGTGTGCGCCGCTCCTCCTTCTTTTACCCTGACCCTAACCTTCCAACAGCAGATGCGTGCAGCAATCCTCCCTAAGGGAGACACCACGGCTATAGGCGCACTTCCTCTTTCAAGTTCCATTCTCTTCAGAAGGAAAGAGTCAAATCAATGCAGTGTATTCCTGGGCCCTCTTTCCTAAGAGAAAATCCCAATCTTCTGGCTTGCCCCTCCCGCCGTGGCTCCCAGTACTTCCCCCATTGAAATTTCCTCAATCCAGTCCACACTTAGCGCCTTCCGCTAACACAAACTTAGCCACTTCCACGCCCCCTTCCCTCGCCAACGCTGCATCCCCGCCCCTTCCCCTTAAGACCCAAGAGTTTAACCACTGCAAACCCATCTTGTTACCTTTAGTCTGCTTTAGTCTCCTCAGCTCCTCCTCAGAGAAGCCTGCCCAACCCTGCGCCATCGGCCCGGGACACCGGCACCCCCAAAAGTGCCCAAATATCAGAGCCCTGACTGCCAACACCGCTGCCCAGCGCATCCGGGTTTTTCCTCGGTCGCGGCCAATCAGCCAATCAGTGCGTCGGGCTCCAAACACAAGGCCCTCTCTCTCCTGGCCTCAGGGTCCAGCTCCCTTCGAGGCTGCCTTCGGCGGTGCCTGACAAACTGCCTAAGGAAAGCTTTCCCTTGGCTTGCCTCTGCTCGCTCTCTCTCCCTCTCTCATTGTTTCTCATTGTTGTTGGTTAATCGCTTCAGGAGCTAAAGGGGAAAATGGCGATGGGGAAGAGGGTGGAGATAAACAGGTATTTGGGAAGGGGCTACGAGTCGGTGGCGGAAACGGGAGAGCAAAGTGCCTTTGGGGTCCTGTACCTGTGAGGCGGGAGCAGTGCGCTCTGTGACTCTTAGTTTGCCCGGAAATCCGTATGTTTGGCTGGAAGTGTGCACGGCGCTGGAGGCGTCCTTCAGATTGACTCAAGGAAATGATAAGATTTAGGATTTTGACGATGAAGAAACATTTAAAAGGGGTGGGGTATAATGAACGAGAAAGCAACAGGCATAACCAGGTCTCTCGCAGGCCGGTGCGTCTCCAAAATTTCTTTTGCTTGTGGGTTGTTTCCTTTGTGAATAATTCTAATATGTAACCTTTCTCCTAAGGGATTTTATTTTGTTTATTATTATTATTATTTTTTGAGACAGTTTCGCTCCTGTTTCCCGAACTGGAGTGCAATGGCGCTATCTCGGCTCACCACAGCTTCCGCCTCCCGGGTTCAGGTGATTCACCTGCCTCAGCCTCCCGAGTAGCTGGGATTACAGGCGGGCGCCATCACGCCTGGCTAAGTTTTGTATTTTAAGTGGAAACGGGGTTTCACCAGTTTAGCCGGGCTGGTCTCGCACTCCTGACCCCAGTAGATTCGCCCGCCTCTGCCTCCCAAAGTGCTGGGATTACTGGCGTTAGCCACCGCGCCCGGCCAGGATTTCATAAATGTCTCGCCTTTAAGTCTATTTTTCAGAGAAGACATTGTAAAATGTCGGCGCTGGGGGATGGGAAAGCATTTTCTTAGTATCCTGCAGGGAGTCCCAAAACAGTAGTTCGGGTTCCGCCTTGAACACTAACCTCTCTGAGATCCCATTTTCTCATTTGAAATAGGGTTGCAAAGATTAAAAGATGCAAGCGTTGTCAAAATGCATATAGATCAGGATGATTTAAAAGAGACGTAGTTATTCTGCTTTTCATGGTTCTCTTTCACTATTTTTGCAATAAGAACAACAAAACACCTCATCTTGGCTTACATTTTTAAATACTTTTGGCTTTAGTGTGTTATTTTTAAACAAAATGAAAGAAAGGAATAAAGTACAAAATGAAATACCACGTCAAGAAAAAAGTTGAAGTGTACTTAAGATTAGTAAGTGATCAAAAAGTGAAGGATGTTTGGAATTTCCTGTGTACATCTGAGCTTTTAAACTTGAAGTGGTTTCTGAAATTTGGGGATGCTGCAGATGCTTCATTTTAAATGCGTACTCATTTTTCATAGCATTAAACAATTAAAATGCCATCCAAAAGAACTGGAGAAGACAGTTCCCCCCAGTGTCTGAACATAGACTAAATACATTCAAGTTATAGATTATCTAGCTCCAAAGTAGTAGATGGGGATCAGTGGCAATCTGGTAGTTAGTTAATTGTTTCCCATTTTCAGGCAACTGCCATCTAATTCATCTAATAACCACCGTGTGTGCCCCATGTTGAATTTTATGCATAAGTGTTCTTTAGCTCACTCTAGGGGAATTTCAAAAATTATCCGTAATCTTCATAGAGATGTAAATTAAGATATTTTAAAAGGTCTTGCATTGGCCCTTAATGAGAACCAAAGCAAGAGTGACATACAGTAAAATATAATAAAATCCATCTGTATAAAGTTAAAATTTCCAGTTTGCTAGGTTCTGAATCCTGTTTATTGTTTCTGTTGGCTCTCCCTCGTGTTCTTCAAATGATGTGTAATAGTTAAGTGAAATTTGTCTTCAAAGTTCTTTGTTCTGTAGAAGTCTTCTCTTCCCTGGGTTGAGAAAGTATCTCTACAGATTGGTTTTTTTGGTCCTAAAATTTCGGTTGTTTTACTTTGTTTTAAAACAGATTTATGCTAATTTTTTTCAGCTGCTACTGTAAATTTGGATCTTGGGTCCCACCCCCATATATGACACAGGACTCAGGTGTCAGTTTTTTAAGTGCCTTTATGTGTATACAAATTATACACAACTTTTTTTCAACAATGTCTTCAAATATGTGTATGAATCCCAGTCCCTAGGATCTATATTTAGTTAGAATCCCTGTTTCTACATGTCTTTAGTTTTAAGTTCTATGATATATTTTTTGATTATATAAATAAAAATATAATAATAGTAATATTACTCATAGATAACAAGCGTCCTTACGGCTTTTCCAAAGCAACAGTCTTAAGTTTTTTTGTTTTAAAGACAGGGTCTCACCCTGTCACCTAGGCTGGAGTGCAGTGGCATGGTCTTGGCTCACTACAATCTCTTGTCTAAGATCAGGGCTCAAGCGATCCTCCCACTTCTTAGACTCCCGAGTAGCTGGGGCTATAGGCGCCCACTACCATGCCTGGCTAATTTTTATATATATTTTTTGTAGAGATGAGGTTTTGCCATGTTGCCCAGGCTGGTCTTGAACTCCTGAGCTCAAGCATTTTGCCCAACTGGGCCTCCACGTGCTGAGATTACAGGCATGAGCCACTGTGCCTGAAGTTTTTTAAATCTGTGATCACATGGTCTGTGTTTTATGGACTCTCAGCTTTATTTCACAATCTTGTATTCAAATTATGTGCAGGAATCCCAACCCCCAGGACCTATTTCTAGGTAGAGACCCCCCTTTCTACATCTTCTTTGCTTTCTTTTTTTAAGCTCTATGATATATATTTTTTGCTTACATAAATAATATGTTATACAGTATTTGGCATTTTTATGTGTTTTTGTGGAAGGGGACCATCTATGACAATTTAGATGATAATATCTCCAGTTGATTCTCCATCAGAGTGACTAGAGTAAAAATGAAAACGAATCATGTCTGTAGCCTGGTCAAAACTGTAAAGTGCCTTCCCAGCACACTTTGAATAAAATCTCAGTTCCTGCATGATCCTGCATGATCTCACCCCTGTCTACTTCTCTTATGTGATCATTAGGCTGTCTTTCCCTTTACTCTGCACTCCCTATAATCCAGCCAAATTGACATTCTTTGGGGTTTTAGAATACACTAGACCCTTTTCTACTACCCCCTGCCCCACAACCTAACCAGGGCGTTCCCAAATGCTGTCCTTTAATTATTATCTTTCCCTTTTCTGGCCGGCTCTTCCTGCTTCTTTATATTTTGGCCAAAAATATTCACATAGACATTCTTAGACCACCCTGTCTAAGTAGCACCTGCCCATTTCTATGTTCTTTATAACTTTTAGAGCACTAATTAAAATTTATCATCTCTTCTGTCTACAGACTGAGCTCCCTGCTTTACCAGCATTTATCTTGGAATGTAAAGTGACCTATCTACTTTTCCTTATGTGTACTGCCAGTTGCCTCTCTTCCTTTCTTGTCCCCCTCCTTTGCCCGACTCTTCATTTCTACCTGAGACTTGGGGATATAGGACTGCCTTTCTGACTTATCCAGGATCTGTAAGTAAAAATCTTTGAACTTATTTCTTATTATGGTGATGTATTGAATTTGTGCCTTCCATCTGAAGAACAAGGGGCTACCCCAGACCAAGTTTTGCCCCAGAGAAACACAGATTGGACTCCCAGTGCCAGATCAGTGGTCAGAAAGGCATAGAGTGGTTGTGGGTCAGACAAGAGCCACAGTGGTGTCTGCCAGTATAAACGAAATTCCCCTATGAGGGACCCCCTGGTTGTGGGTCAGACAACTAGGCTGCCCATCAGGTAAAAGAAGTATCCCATGAAAGGCACTCTGTAAACACCCATATCTAGTTTACTTTCATTTGTTGTAAGGTCAGGGTTGCAAGCCGCTGTGGTACTACAACCCCAGTTTAGCTCTGGGTTCTCAAAACAATAGGTCTTGCACATCTGTCAGATTTATTTTAAGTAATTAATAACGATGCTATTATAAATAGTGTTATATTTAATTTCAATTTTTAATTAGTTTGTCATTTATACCTGCTACAGTCTTAATTTTGATATACTTCATAAAATTCATATTCTGGAACTTAATCCTCACATGACAGTATTAATAGGTAGGGCCTTTAGAAGGTAATTAGATCATGACAGCCCTGCCCTCATGATGGGCATGGTATTAGTGCCCTTATAAAAGAAGCTTGAGGGAGTCTGCTTGCCCCTTTCATGTGAAAATGCAGCATCAAGATTCCATCTCTGAAGCAACCTGTTACCAGACACCAAGTCTGCGAACACCTTGGTCTTGAACTCCCCAGCCACTAGAACTGAACAATAAATTTCTGTTGTTTGTAAACTATCTAGTCTAAGATATTTAGTTATAGTAGCCAATGAACTAAGACAATATAGAAATAAAATGGAATCATATTATTGACCTTGCCGCCTCTAACCATGATAAACACATTTATTAGTTGTAATAGCATTTTTTGGTAGATTGCATTGGATTTTCTACATAGACAATCGTGTCTTCAAATAAACAGTTTTATATCTTTTTTTCTAACCTAGTTGCATTTTGTTTCCTTTTTTGCCTTGTTGCACTGGCTAGACCGACCAGTACAATGTTGAATACAAGAAGCAAGATCATATACCCTGACCTGATTCTGATCACAAGGGAAAAACATGTCACATTAAGGGTGACATTAACTTCAGATTTTTTTTTTAATTGCCTAGTCTGTGGGCAATAAAAATGCGGCGTCCACTCACCCTCCAGATTTTTTATTAATGTCCTTTATCAGCTTATGAAATTCCTTTCTGTTTCTTGTTTTCTGAGAACCTTTCTCAGAATGGATAATAGATTCTGATGCATGCTTTCTTTGAATCTATTGAGACGGTCATATGATTTATCTCTTTCAGATGGTTAATATAGCCAGTTGCATTGAATGATTGGCCGCTGTTAGACCAATCTTGTATTTCTGGGATAAACTCCACTTAGACATGATATATTATCCTTTTTATATGTTGTTGGGTTTAATTGTTAATATTTTATTTAGAAATTTTACATGTGTTCATGAGGGATATCTGTTTGTAGTTCTGTTTTTTGTAATGTCTTTGGTTTGGGATCAGGGTAATATTCCGATGCTATGAGTTGAGAAATAGTCTCTCAAAATTTTTGGCAGACTGTACCATTGATATAGAATTTACCAGAGAAGTCATTTGGAGTTTCCTTTGTGGGAAAGTTTTTAACTCAAATTTAATAACTTTAATAGTACAGGGCTATTCACATAATCTTCTTGAGTGACTTTGGTGTTTTTTCTCTTATTTGTCCATTTTATCCAAGCTTTTCAGTGTATTGGGACAAAGTTGTTCATAATACTCTTTTAATGTGCAGTAAAGAGTTAGTGGGCTTGGGATGCTTAAACCCTGCGCTTGCCAAGGAAAAGACTAGCTCTTGACTGGCTCCTAGGAGAAAAGATCCAAACTTTTAGAATATCCCACACCATAAGATCATTTTTATATAGCTGGGGCTTTTGGCCTTACCAGATAGTTCATGCTAACAACGTGATTTACAGTAAATGGTTGTTTTTGTGTGTTTTCCTGAGCCATGCTGTATCAGTTTGTTGTTTGAAGGGGCTGGAGATTGGGTAGCTAAAGTCAGTTATGTGAGTGATCTCTACCTATGTCATTGATTCCCCGATAAGAACCCCACATATCAAAATGAGCTTTCTGGTTAGCAATTAATACTTAGTATGCATTGTCACACATAATTGCTGGGAGAAGTAAGTGTTGTCCATACAAATATTCTAAAAGAGGACAACTGTAAGCCCACACCTGATTTCTCCTGGACTCTTCCTTCTGTGTCTTTTGCCTTTGATGATTTTCATCTGAATCCTTTCATTGTAACAAACTGTAACTGAGTATGACTGCTTTTCTCAGTTCTATGAGTCTTTCTTGCAAATCATCAAACCTGAGGGTGGCGTGGAGACCTCTCATATACTTATTATTCTTTTAGTATCTCTAGACTTTTAGTGATTTCACTTCTCTAATTACTGATACTGGTTAATTGTGTGTTCTCTCTTTAAAATGTTTTTTTGTCACCGTCATTAGAGGTTTATCAGTGACAAGCTTTTGGTTTTGTTGAACTTTTCCATTGTTTATTGGTTTTATATTTTGTTGATTTCTGCTCTAATCTTTACTGTTGTATTTATTCTGCTTTCTTTGGATTTCATTTGCTCTTCTTTTCCTAGTTTCTTAAGGTGGAAACTGAGGTCATTAATTTAAAACTTTTCTTTTTTTCTAAGTAAGTGCTTAATGCAATAAAATTTTCACTAAGTATCACTGTAACAGCATCCCATGAATTTGGTATGCTATGTTTTAATTTTCATTAAATTTAAAATTTTATTTCCTCTTGATTTTTTGAGTCATAGATTATTTAAGATTTTAATTATTTAGTCTCCAAATATTTTGGAGATTTTCTAGAGACCTTCCTATTATTGATTCCTGTTTTTAGATCCCTGTCATAAAAATTTAATTTGATAATTTGAATCATTTTAAATTTATTAAGACTTCTTAAATGGCTTATAATATAGTTACCCTTTAAAAATGTTCTGCGTTCAAATGAAGTGAAAATGTATTCTGCTGTTGTTAACTGGATCATTCTATTAGTGACAAGTTGGTCAATTTTGGTTGATTAGGTTTTTTAAGTCTTTTATATCCTTACTCATTTTTTGACTCCTTGTACTATTGTTTATTGAAAGATGAGAAATACCCTATAATAACTGTAGTTTTATGCGTTACTTCTTACAGTTATCTCAGTTTTGTTTCATATATCTTGAAACTCAGTTATAATAATAACAGGTGAATGAATGTATTTGTATGTATTCTTGATTCTTTGACTCATGTATCATAATGAAATGATTTTTTCTTCCCCCTAATTTTGATCTGAAATCTACTTTGTCTGATATTAATATAGACCCTGTAACTTTCTTTTGCTAAACTGGTGTTTCTTTTACTGCTTGCCTTTTTCTAATGACTGTATCTGTTTCCTTTGTAAACTTATTACCTGTACTCTTTGTTATTTTAGTGATTGCTCTGGGGTTTTGGTATGTGTTTTTAACTTATCATAATCTATCTTCAGGTAATATTATACTACATGTACCATAAGAACCTTATAAATGTATACCTCCACTTTTTCTCTCCTAGCCTTTATGCTATTGTTTCATGCCTTTTACTTCTACATATATCTTAAAATCCACACTGCAATGTTATTATTTTTGCTAAAATAGTAAGTTAACTTTTAAGCAGATTTAAATAAAAATATATATTTACACATGAAGATAAAATTTTCTGCAGTCTTCATTTCTTTGTGTAGATTCATATTTCCATCAGGCATCATTTTCCTTCTACCTGGCAGGCTTTTTGTTGTTGTTGTTGTTTAGCATTTCTTACAGTATGGGTCTGCTGTTGATTAATTCTTTCAGCTTTTGTCTATAGGAAAAGTCTTTATTTTGCCCTGGTTTTTGAAAGACATTCCATTAGATAGAAAATTCTGGTTTGACTTTTTTTCATTACTTCATACTTTTCCACTCTTCTAATTTGCATTGTTTCTCATGAGAAATTTGTATCATCCTTATCTTTGCTCCTTCATACATAATGTTTTTTCTTTGTCTTTTAAGATTTTTATTTTATCACTGTTTTTGATCAATTTGAATATGATGTACCATGGTGTAGTGTGTAGCTTGCTTGATTTCTTCTTTTTTCCTTTTTTTCCTTCCTTTTTTCTTGCTTTCCTTCTTTCTTTTTCTTTTTCTCTCTTTCTCACTCTTTCTTTCTTTTTTCTTCCCTCCCCTCCCCTCCTCTCCACTTCTCTTCTTTCCCTTCCCTGCCTTCTGTGCTTGGGGTTCTTTGAGATACTTGAATGTCCAGGTTTTATAGTTTTCATCAAATTTGAAATTTTCCTGAGCATTATTTCTTTAAATACATTATTCTCCATTTTTCCTTCTTTTTTCCTCTTCTTTTGGGTCTTCTACTACGTTAGCTACTTTAAGTTTTTCTGTAGCTCACTGATGTTCATTTCATTTTTAACGTCTTTTTCTCTCTCTTTGCTTCATTTTGTATAGCTTCTATTGCTAAATCTTTAACTGCACTAATGTTTTCTTCTCTAATGTCTAATCTTTTATTAATAGCATCTAGTATATTTTTTATTACAGACATTGTAGTTTTCATCTCAAGATGTTCAATATAGATATTTTTTATATCTTTGATTATTTAAGGTATTTTATAACTTTTTAACATGGAATACAAGACTGACAAATATTAATATGCATGTCTGCTGATTCTAATAAATGTGTTAGTTCTAGGTACGTTTCAATTGATTGATCTTTTTACTCATTGTTTATGTTTTCCTACTTCTTTGCATGACTGGTAATCTTTTGTTTGATTCAAGATGTTGTCAGTTTTACCTTGTTCGGTGCTATTTTTGTTTTTCCTATAAATATTTTTGAGCTTTGTTCTGAGATAGAGTTAAGTTACTTGAAAAATAGTCTTGGCCAGGCGCAGTGGCTCACACCTGTAATCCCTGCACTTTGGGAGGCTGAGATGGGTGGATCATGAAGTCAAGAGGTTGAGACCATCCTGGCCAACATGGTGAAACCCCGTCTCTACTAAAAATACAAAAAGTAGCCTGGCGTGGTGGCACGTGCCTGTGATCACAGCTACTCAGGAGGCTGAGGTGGAAGAATTGCTTGGACCCAAGAGTTGGAGGTTGCAGTGAGCCAAGATTGTGCCACTGCACTCCAGCCTGGCAACAGAGCAAGACTCCGTCTCAAAAAAAAAAAAAAAAAAAAGGTCTTATTTTTGCCTGTGAGATGGGTTTCCTGAATACAGCACACCGATGGGTCTTGACTTTTTATCCATTTAGCCAGTCTGTGTTTTTTGATTGGGGCATTTAGCCCATTTACATTTAGGGTTAATATTGTTATCTGTGAATTTGATCCTGCCATTTTGATGCTAGTTGGTGGTTTTGCCCGTTAGTTGATACAGTTCCTTCATAGTTTCTATGGTCTTTACAGTTGGTATGGTTTTGCAGTGGTTGGTACTGGTTGTTCCTTTCCATGTTTAGTGCTTCCTTCAGGAACTCTTGTAAGGCAGGCCTGGTGGTGATGAAATCTCTCAGCAGTTGCTTGCTTGTAAAGGATTTTATTTCTCCTTCACTTACGAAGCTTAGTTTGGCTGGATATGAAATTTTGGATTGAAAATTCTTTTCTTTTAGGATGTTGAATATTGATCCCCACTCTCTTCTGGCTTGTAGGGTTTCTGCTGAGAGTTCCACTGTGAGCCTGATGGGCTTCACTTTGTGGGTAACCTGACCTTTCTCTCTGGCTGCCCTTAGCATTTTTTCCTTCATTTCAACCTGGTGAATCTGATGATTATGTGCCTTGGGGTTGCTCTTCTCGAGGAATACCTTTATGGTGTTCTCTGTATTTCCTGTATTTTAATGTTGGCCTGCCTGGCTAGGTTGGGAAAATTCTCATGGTTAGTATCCTGAAGAGTGTTTTCCAGCTTGGTTTTGTTCTCTCCGTCACTTTTAGGTACACTGATCAAATGTAGATTAGGTCTTTTCACATAATCTCATATTACTTGGAGGCTTTGTTCATTTCTTTTCACTCTTTTTTCTCTAATCTTGCCTTGTCACTTTATTTCACCGAGTTAATCTTCAATCTCTGATATCCTTTCTTCAATTTGGCTATGGAAACTTGGGTATGCTTCACAAAGTTCTTGTACTGCGTTTTTCAGCTCCTTCATGTTGTTTATGTTCTTCTCCATGCTGGTTAATCTCATTAACTTTTCATCTAACCTTTTTCAAGGTTCTTAGTTTCCTTGCATTGGGTTAGAACATGTTCCTTTAGCTCGGAGAAGTTTGTCATTACCCACCTTCTGAAGCCTGCTTCTGGCAATTCATCACACTTATTCTCCATCCAGTTTTGTTCCCTTGCTGGTGAGGGGTGTTCTGGCTTTGCAAAGACACACATAGGCTCAAAATAAAGGGATGGAGGAAGATTTGCAAAGCAAATGGAGAGTAAAAAAAAAGCAGGGGTTGCAATCCTAGTCTCTGTTAAAACGGACTTTAAACCAACAAAGATCAAAAGAGACAAAGAAGGGCATTACATAATGGTAAAGGGATTAAAGAGCTAACTATCGTAAATATATATGCACGCAATACAGGAGCACCCAGATACATAAAGCAAGTTCTTAAAGACCTACAAAGAGACTTAGACTCCCACACAATAATAGTGGGAGACCTTAGCACCTGCTGTCAATACTAGACGGATCAACAAGACAGAAAATTAACAAGGACACCCAAGACTTGAACTCAGACCTGGACCAAGTGGACCTAATAGATATCTACAGAACTCTCCACCACAAAACCACGAAATGTATATTCTTCTTAGCACCACATTGCACTTATTCTAAAATTGACCACATAATTGGAAGTAAAACACTCATAAACAAATGCAAAAGAACAGAAATCATAACAAACATTTTCTCAGACCACAGTGCAATCATATTAAAACTCAGGATTAAGACACTCACTCGAAACTGGACAACTGCATGGAAACTAAACAACCTGCTCCTGAAGGACAACTGGATAGATATTGAAATGAAGGCAGAAATAAAGATGTTTTCCTTAAGCTGATAAGCAACTTCAGAAGTCTCAGGATACAAAATCAGTGTGCAAAAATCACAGGCATTCCTACACACCAATAATAGACAGACAAAGAGCCAAATCATAGTGAACTCCCATTCACAAAATTCCTACGAAGAATAAAATACTTAGGTATACAACTAACAAGGGATGTGAAGGACCTCTTCAAGGAGAACTACAAACCACTGCTCAATGAAATAAGGGAGGACACAACAGATGGAAAAACATTCCATGCTCATGGTTAAGAAAATCAATATCATAAAAATGGCCATACTGCCCAAAGTAATTTCGACAAATAGATTCAGTGCTGTTCCCATCAAGCTGCCAATGACTTTCTTCACAGAATTGGGAAAAAACACCTTAAACTTCAGATTTAAGGTAAAATAACACCTTAAACTTCAGGAACCAAAAAAGAGCCCACATAGCCAAGACAATCCTAAGCAAAAAACAAAAAAACAAAACAAAGCTGGAGGCATCATGCTACCTGACTTCAAACTGTATTACAAGGCTACTGTACTCAAAATAGCAGTTACTGGTACCAACACAGAGATATAGACCAATGGAATAGAACAGAGGCCTTAGACAGAATGCTACACAACTACAACCATCTGATCTTTGACAAACTAGACCAAAATAAGCAACGGGGAAAGGATTCCCTGTTTAATAAATGTTGGGAAAACTGGGTAGCCATATCCTACCAAGTTTCAGCCAAAGCTGAAACTGGATCCCTTCCTTACACCTTATACAAATATTAACCCTAGATGGATTAAAGATTTAAACATGAGGCCTAACACCATAAAAACTCTGGAAGAAAACATAGGCAATACCATTCAGGACATAGGCGTGGGCAAGGACTTCATGACCAGTACACCAAAAACAATGGCAACAAAAGCCAAAATAGACAAATGGGATCTAATTAAACTTAAGAGCTTCTGCACAGCAAAAGAAACTATCAATAGAGTGAACTGGCAATCAACAGAATGGGACAAAATTTGTGCAATCTACCCATCTGACAAAGGGCTAATATCCAGAATCTACAGAGAACTTAAACAATTTTATAAGAAAAAAACAACCCTATGAAAAAGCAGGCAAAGTATATGAACATACACTTTTCAAAAGAAGACATATATGAGGCCAACAAACATATGAAAAAATGCTCATCATCATTGGTCATTAGAGAATGCAAATCAAAACCACATTGAGATACCACCTCATGCCAGTTAGAATGGTGATCATTAAAAAATCTGGAGACAACAGATGCTGGAGAGGATGTGGAGAAATAGGAATGCTTTTACACTGTTGGTGGAAGTGTGAATTAATTCAACTATTGTGGAAGACAATGTGGTGATTCCTTAAGGATCTAGAAATAGAAATACCATTTGACCCAGCAATCCCATTACTGAGTATATACCCAAAGGGTTATAAATGATTCTGTTATGAAGACACATGCACACGTATGTTTCATGCAGCACTGTTCACAATAGCAAAGACTTAGAACCAACCCAAATGTCCATCAGTGATAGACTGGATAAAGCAAATGTGACACATATATACCATGGAATACTATGCAGCCATAAAAAAGGATGAGTTCAGGTCCTTTGCAGGGATATGGATGAATCTGGAAACCATTATTCTCAGCAAATTGTCACAAGAACAGAAAACCAAATACTGCGTGTTCCCTCATAAGTGGGTGTTGAACAATGAGAACACATGGGCGTAGGGAGGGGAACATCACACACCAGGGCCTGGGGGGTGAGGGGCTAGGGGAGGAATAGCAGGGGTGAGGCGTTTGGGGAGGGATAGCATTAGGAGAAATTCCCAATGTAGATGACGGGGCATTGGATGCAGCAAACCACCATCATGGCATGTGTATACCTATGTAACAAACCTGCATAATCTACACATGTACCCCAGAACTTAAAGTATAATAAATAAATTTTAACTAAAGGAAAAAAAATAGTCTTGTCTTTTTCAGTCTTGATTTTATAATTTGTGACAATGAGAGCAATGGTTAGTCAAAGACTAATTATTCAATAGTTAGTTAAGGACTAATTATTTCCTGCTACTAAGGCAAGAATCTTCTAAATACTGGACCAAATGCTCTGGAAATAGGGAAGATTTCCAGTCTGATTGGTGGAAACAGGCACTATGCCTGATCTGGTGTTTTCGCATAGTTCTTTCCCTGGCGTTTTATCTGATTCTGTGCTGGTATATCAGAATTCTATAGACTGGGTAATTTATAAATAATAGAAATTTATTTCACAGTTCTGGAGGCTGGGAAGTACAAGGTCAAGGTGCCAACAGGTTTGGTGTTGGTAATGGCCTGGTGTTCACTTCCAAGGTGGCTCTTGAAGGTGACATCTTTTGAAGTGGAGGAACACTGTTCCTCACATAGCAGAAGAGTGGAAGGGCCAAGCAAGGGAGAACCCACTCCTGGATGGCTTTTATAAAGGGATTAAACCCACCCATGCAGATGGAGCCTTTGTGACCTAATCACCTCTTAAAGGCTCTACCTTCCAATACCGTTACATTGGCAATTAAATTTTAACATGCATTTTGGAGGGGACAGACATTCAAACTATAGAAGCTGGCTCGTGTAGTTTTCTCACTTGCATGTGCTGATCACCTTCTGCTAGTCTCCATGATTATTATTCTATGCTGCTCACTCCTTTCTGATACCTCATCATACAAATTCTGGTTTCCTTGTTCTTCTTGCAGTCTGAGCGTCGCCTCCTCATGTAGGAGTTCTCTAGGATTTATCCGATCCCTTCCTCGCCACATACTGTGGCCTGAGGACTCTCAAGGTAGTCAACTGGGGTAATCACAGGTCTTGCCTCATTTTTTTTTTTCTCATCTCTTAGAGATCATTGTCCTTGGTTGCCTGATATCCAGTAGTGTCTTGAGAACTATTGTCATTCTATTTGTTTATTTTGGGTTGTTTTAGAAGGCAGCATACATGCAGTCCCTGTTACTTACTTAGTTTTGGTCAAAAGGGCAAGTCCCAGCATAGATTTCAACTATTACTCCATTTCATAGGTGAGGAAACGGAGGCACCAAGAGATTAAGTGTGTTTTCTAAGCTTTCATAGCTTGGTAGTAGTAGAGCTAGAATTCAAATACTAGCTCTTGAATACTTGAGCAGTATAACTTCAGAATCTACAATTTTAATTACTACTGTCTACTTTCTTATTACTTTGAAGTTTGCTGAGAACTGTGACAAACATTTCATTAAATTTTTTGTAGCTAACACGAACAGAATGTGAATGTCCAATGGTCCTTAACTCCACATACCCATAATATTTACATTTTCAAAAGAATATGCTTATTTATTTGGTATGGTTATTTATCTGTCATGTAGTATTAAAGGTATGATAGAAATATCATCTATTCTAACAATCAAAAATGAGAAATATTTATGAAGTATAGCAGAAGCTGTTTTTAATTATTAACTCTTTCAGTTTTACTCTACCTTGAAATTTTCTGGCTTGTTTTCCTAAGTTGTTCTAAATTTTTGCCAACTTCTCTTAATCCATTGCTCAGACTGTTACCAATGGCCTACAAGTTTCCCTTATTTAAACCTTTGTATCCATTCATCAAAAACTGGGAAATATGGTGATTATTTATAAGTAAATCACTTAAAAATGAAGAGCTATAAGTAATTTAATACCTTGCCTTTTTCCTTCTGGAAGCATTCAGAGGTCTTTCCATTAGCTTTTAGATTCCAATTTGTTCTTGTTAGAACTTTTGTTTGTCCTTGAGTGCCTAACTATTAGGCAGCCAGGAGAGATATGTGGGAAAGTACTTTTGTTTACTGCTGCATTACAGGTAACTAGAAACAGTGCCTGAGATGGTGGCTTAATATTGTTGAATGAATGAGTGAATGGATGGATGAATGAATCAAGCTGGTGGCCAGCTGGAGGAGCCTAAGGAAGACTAGACTAGACTGGGCAAACATACGCTGTAGTTAGCATATTCAGTATGACGTGAATACCCAGCACCCAGGCAATTGAGTCTTGACTATATTGTGCCTGGCTTTGGGATATGGGTATGTTCTACTTATATTTGAATACAGTTGAGTTTTGATTTCAGAATTTGTCATACTTAAAATAAGGAAATCATACCGACGCTAAGAAGATACTAGAAAATTGAGTTTATCCTTTCTTTTACTTATACTGTCTTCACTGGAAATTTTAAATAGGTGTTACAATGAAGAGGCAATTCTTAAGTGCACTAGTATTTTGAGCATTTTTAAAAAATGAAAACACATAAAAAGCATTAACTAGAACTGCCAGGCAAAATAGCTCTCCTGTTTAATAGTTTCCATCAGTCCTCAGTTTAATTACCACATTATTCTGCCAGCTTTCTCCAGAAATAATTGACTGAATGAAGTCACTGCATTTGATATTTACAAACACTAGACTTGTAAAGGGGGTATCTGTCAATTCCCCTTTGGCTTGGAAATGACTAAGGCTAACCTGGCAGTACACAACTGCTATTTTAGGCTCAGCATATTTTCATAGTCACTGACTTGGGGAAGGAAAGAGAGGCAGGTAAAACTTACAGCCTTTGTGCTCAGTTTTGTAATTTTGTAATTTTTGATGTGAAAAATGAGGAAGTAAAACCCTGATTTGCTCTAAGACACAACCTTTTGGTTGTTAGAATATCTTGTTAAATTATGAATAGTCTAGAAGGAATCTGCAAAGCTTTGGGTATGTATAGTGAAAGCTTAAACTGGTTTATCAATCATGATAAAAATGAATTACAAAGGTCAGTCTGTTAATGTTATTGAGTTAATGTTCTGGAATAAAATGTTTTTCATTTGTATTAAATAATGAGATATGATTTTGAAGCCTTAATGTCAACTGGATAGCAGATAAGATGAAGATTAGGCTGGAAATTACTTTATCGTGGGCAGCCAACAGGATATTTCAAAAGACAAGGTCAATATACGTGAAATTCTTAAAGAATTGAAGTAAAACCCCAGATTGCGCCACTATAGATTCAGGTTTAAAAATGTCAGTCCCTACTACATAGAAAAAAAAATGATTCGGAAGCTTCTGGTGGTCTTCAGAAAGAATTCCAACTATAGAAATATTTACAATGTGATGTTTTCATAGTGGGTATTTATAGTCTTAATATACTGAAGGGTAGGGAGATTGGAAGAAAGATTATTTTGGGCAAAGTGCTTATTTAAAAAAACAACGGAATAGTAGAAGTGATAAACACCTTAAGAGACATATAAGAAGTGAGATGGATCAGGCACGGTGGCTCATGCCTATAATCCCAGCACTTTGGGAGGCCAAGGCAGATGATCACCTGAGGTCAGGAGTTTGAGATCAGCCTGCAACACGGCAAAACCCTGTGTCTACTAAAAATACAAAAATTAGACAGGCATGGTAGTGCATGCCTGTAGTACCAGCTACTTGGGAAGCTGAGGCAGGAGAATTGCTTGAACCTGGGAGGTGGAGGTTGTAGTGAGCCGAGATCATGCCACTGCACTCCAGCCTAGGCGACTGAGTGAGATTCCTTTTCCAAAAAAAAAAGAAGTGAGATGGTTGAAGTTATCATAATTATGAAGAGTATAGAAACAATGGACTCAGAATTATTTCTTATTTGAATCTACATTTCAGCTACACAGATGAAATCTCTTAAAGATGAGCCCAGAGTAATTGAAAGTGTATTTTCATCCATAGTATCATAAATAATTTCAGTTCAGTCATCTCAATGACAACTTATACATTGGGTAAAAACTTATTTTCATTTTATATGGTAGCAGCTGGTTGTGCAGAACATGAAGGCTATAGTTTTGTGATGCCTCCTTAAGTAAAAGGTAAATGCAGCACTGTAAATACACCCTTAGTTCTTGGGACTTGAAAGCCCAATGAGAAGCCCGCAAGCTTGAGCTTTAGTAGCTTCAGATCAGTCTGCTTCTGGTTAACAAATTTAATTCCATTTATATAGAGTGGAAAGATTCACTGTAAGTAAAGAGTAACTAGAATATGAATGTGGTGGAAAGAGGAGTAGATTGGGATTTAAGACCTGGATTCTAGCCTAGACTGACTCATTCATTTTCATTGCTCATTTACTGAATATCAGCATTGTAAAAGGTATTATGGAAGAGGCTGTGAATACAAAGGTCCTGTGCTTACAGAATAAAGTACTCCATGCTTAATCTAGATTTAGGAAATAGTATACACTCTACTCTTCTTAGCGAGACACAGTAGGCTTTGGCATATTAACGGCTCTGAGGGGTTTTACTGTTAACAAAAACAAATACATCGTAAATGTACAAGGTTTAACTTCATTTATTCCAGTTTTTAGGTTCTTTTCTTTTTTAATTTGTATAATGCATACTGACATCACCTGGAAGACATTTTGGAAAATGCTGTTATAAGAAATTTTCTCATTCCACTTTCTTAACTATTATAGCTGTTCTTAGGTTTTCCTCTTTGGTCAAGTAGAAACCCTTGTCAGGTAAATGGAATCAATAGTCCCAGCAGTGTATTTTAGACAGACCTGTATACTTTGGACTCAGCTCGCAGTTCTTATTAAATGACACCACCCATCAAGCAGATACTGGCTGTGTGGGGTGTGATAGGTGCTTAACTGGGATGTAGGGACTGGCTTTTCACAGCCAAGGCTTGTTCTTCCTAATTGCTGAGAAAACTTTCCTTTAAGCATTCTGCAGTCGTTTTAAATGAGCTTTCTGCGTTAGTGGTGTTGCTTTCTGTGCTTGTTTATAGAGGTTACTACACTTGAGTGTGAATACCACCCAAGCAGCCTATGAAGGAGTTGGAGGCTCAAGCAAAAGTAAGATTCTACTCCTTCTTTAGAGTATTTCTGAATGTGGAGGCTGCCTGAAAGGAGGCCTCTTGCCAAGTATGGCTTAGAATTTAAACTTAATGCCCGTCACCACACCTTTTTTAGGGTAATTACCACTTAACCAAACATTTCTGAGTTCCTTATAAATTGGCCCCCTCAGTCATTTAACCATTTTAGTAGCTCTTCTCTGAACTCAGTCCAAGTTTTCCACAATTCTGGTAACAAGGGTCTCTGCGGGGAATGCAGTGTCCAGGTGCGGCAACCTTGCTAGGGCATTTGGTGGGGTTGGAAGGAACAAGAGAAGGATGACAATCATCTAATATGCCTTATGCTCTCATAAATGTATGGCAGCTTTCCAAGTAACAGAGTTGAGCTCACAGTAAATGAGTAGGCAAGTAGACTAGAAATGGCTCCTTCCTTCATTTAGGTAGAAGAAAAGCCAGTGGCCACTAGCCTGTAAGCAAGTAGTGATGATGTGTGTGAATTTGAAGAAATCCTTCACTTTTAGGATTAACATTATAGCCGGATATAACAGTAAGAAATCATTCTAAAGCAAAGGTTGAGAAGTTCTTAAACAGGGATATTCCATGGAAAGGCAATGGCCTAATCCAATGTTAGTTACTATTGTCTTTTTTTAAGTATTGGCACTGTTTTTGTGTAAATAAGGTCATGAAAGTTATGTCTATTATTTTTGTTTTCTCAGTATTTGATGGGCCTGAAAAGAAGTCTGATGAAACAGATGTTACTTGAAGCTGAGTGACTTTCTCAGGGTCAAGCAAATAAGTAAATGGAGGAGTCAGAATTATATCCCAGGTATGTATTGTTGCAAGCCCTGTACTTCTTACTTGACTGTAAACAAACAAAGCAAATAAAACAAAAATATTCCTGCTCTCACATCCTGTGTCTAACACTGGTTCAAAAAGTAAAATGTTAATTATTGGCAAGTCTTCTTTTTTTTTTTTTTTAATTTTGTTACTGTCTTATTATGTCCATATTTTTTTAAAAAATCTGGTTATTAGTTTACCTTTTTTTAAATAACTCTCTTTTATATCAAAAAACAAGATTCCAAAGACATCAGCATCTGGTACTCAGGTGAAAAGTACCATATGTCAGTTTGTTGGGGTTCTGGGTGATCCTAACAAGGATACTGGTAAAAGATAATAGATTTAAGCACAAAATCGATAATAAATTCTTGAAAAATGTAGGGTACTTTTATTTGTTGATATTTGGGACATTAAAACAAATGTTTAAAGATCTGATTCCAAAGCTAATTAAATATATGTATAACAGACCACCCTAAGAAATACGTTAATAAGTTACTTATGCATAGAGTTACATATCCTTGTGGCCACTAATGTTTGAACCATATTTAAAATGCATGAATATTGTTGTAAAACAAAACCAAGCAAGGAGAACCATACCAGAAGGAGTATAATAGTTAACAACAAACATGCATATGGTTGTAGCATTTTAAAGATACTTTTTGTAATGATGAGAGTTTAAGATCTCAATTGAAATGCAATTGTTTCTCACAATTAGAAAATTACTTGATACTAAGATTCTCAATTTACCATTACTGGCATGGGATCACATGGCTATTACTATTGGAATTGGGCTTTTGTTCTAAGCTACTTGCTCTATCATAGATTTCTCCCTGATCATCATGGGATGATTGTTTCCTTAACAATAATCTTACAATCAAGTGAGGCTTTTCAGGGAGTAGAATACTAATATTAACTCAGAATTCTTCTTTTCTTCTCTGGTCTAACAACTCTTTGTACCAGTCCTATCCCACTGTAGAGGTTGAATTCTGTAGATCCATATCTACTTTGAACACAGCTGGACTCTCAGGTAGTTTGGTCTTTGGGGGCTGATATACCTAAAATAACTTTGAATAGTTAAATCTGACCACGTGTGATATGGCAGTTGCCTTTTAATTTTAATGGAATATTTTAGAGCATTTTTATGGAAAAGCTCTTAAAGCTCTTTTTTTCACTACCTTAATGAAAGGGGAAAATGTGTTGCTGTAGCTGTTATTTTTTATAATAAATTTAAAGGAGTTCCTACAAATCTTAACAAATAAAATCAAATATTTAATGCTTTTGGCAGAATGCCTTTATAGAATTTCCAGAACAAAATAAAATGTTCTGTAGTTAAACTTGAATAAATTAGACTGAATTTCTAAGGGTACTTACATCATGTATCAATATTTTCAAGTTAATTTGATAAAAGGAATCATCAAACAGCATCGTGACAGTAGTTACTATTACGACTGAAAAGATTTATGCTCACATTTTAAACTAGAACAAAAAGCTAGATTCACAAATATGAATATTCCAGATAGAAACTCCATTGTTTTTTTTTTGAGACGGAGTATCGCTCTTGTTACCCAGGCTGGAGTGCAATGGCACGATCTCAGCTCACTACAACCTCCGCCTCCTGGGTTCAGGTAATTCTCCTGCCTCAACCTCCTGAGTAGCTGGGATTACAGGCACACGACACCACGCCCAGCTAATTTTTAGTATTTTTAGTAGAGACGGGGTTTCACCATGTTCACCAGGATGGTCTCCATCTCTTGACCTCGTGATCCACCCCCCTCTTGTTGTTTTTTAAAATACCACCTTTCTTTGATAAACGCAAATCAGGATAGCCTCTAATACTTGCTCTTGATGCATGCTACAATTATAAAAGTTATTGTGTGTATTCTAACTCTGAGACTTTGTGAAGGCTGGTTGTTTTAGACTAGAGGCAGTGACATGCTGATAATGTTTAATAAAGGGCTCTCCAGAAAGAAAACAAAAAACCTGATTGTTGATTTCCATAGTGTAAATATGAATAACGGAGTTAAGAAAAGATATATACAATCACCCCTTACCAGCTGATGCCAATGGCATCAACCAGCTCCAGGAGACTACGGAAGAGGAATGACTTTATATTTGTTAAACACGCAACATGGAAGCAATCAGTTATAAAGGCCCAAGTTTAACAGGGAAAAAAATGGTTTAACTAGGTAAGATGGACTTATACCATTACTCTGGGCATAGACCTCCTGGTAAAGTTTTGACAGGATTTAGTCACCTTATCTAATGGAGCATTTTGAACAAATGCCTAGTCATAAACTTAAGTAGCTGTAGAATTAGTGGCTTGACAAAATGAACATAAATAGAAAAAATTTAAGTGGTGACTTTTTATTTATGTTGCTTGTTATTCATAAAGAATTTTTACCATTACTTTGCTCTGAATGAGCTTTGAGTTGGATCCTTGAAAATTGTCATCGTTTTTATGATAGTTCTAGGAAAGATGTTTTCCAGGAAAAGTATTTTATTACTATAATTGTAGCTAATATTTATTTTGACAATTTCTGTTCTTATGTGTTATCTCATCGAATCTGCACAACTTTCTTACTATCTTTTCCATTTTTCAGATGAGAAAACTGAGGGACAAAGAATTTGAGTAACTTGTCCAAATTACCACATCTAGTAATTGGGTTAACCCAGACAGTCTGACTAAAGGGTTTGTGTTGTTAGTCAATACATTCTTATGCCTCAAATATATTTTTTGAAGAAAGCTAGTCATTACTACAGTTAGCCAATCATTTCAGATATTTTAATATTCTTTACAGTAATTGAAATTATGTAAGATTCTTTCAGCATATGTGGACAAGAGACATAGTGAACCTGTTACTTATATTCAGAGGGGCGGACAGTTTGTAAAGTGCACAAATTTTAAAGTTAGAACAGTTCTGGGTCAGATAATCTTTAGATTACATTAATAAAATGGAGATTAAATAGTAATGTAGCTAAACTGTATTCTTGCTTTTAGTTAATAGAAATCATCTGTCAAGAAACTATAAATTTGTACTCTTTATATTGCTGCCTAGGCCAGAAAGAATTTAAGGTTCCTTAAAAATACACATGCAGATATATATATGTACACATACACACACGTAAATATATATGTATATGTGTGCAACTATATTATATATATGAAAACAAAGAAACATAATTTAAGGGAAAATAAGACTAGGAAAAAGTATACATAGCAGAGAAGGCGGGTAGTACACAAACACTGTCTTTCCAGGTCTTACATACTTTCTAGAGCTGGATCATAATTTTTGCTCTGAATCTTTTCAGAACCAAAACAGAGGGGAGGAATGATATGAAGTGTCATGTTTTTTGTTTTGTTTTGTTTTGTTTTTTTAAAGTACTTAAGCATAGGAAAAGTTTATTTTGTAAGTGATAATAAAGGTTATATTGTGAAATTTAGTGAACAATATACTCAACATATTTAGAGTACAATGCATGTTTTGCCATTAAAAATATATATATAGCACTGATCGATTATTATAATTCTGTGGCCAAACAGAATGGTCAAATACTGCAGTCCAGGTATGTAAGTAGCAACAGCTTTGTCTGGCTACCTAACGCTAAAATGGATGGATAGATAGATAATTATGTGCTACAGTTCATGGCATATCCTTTTAGTCAGGGAATTAATTTCAACTTTTTAATTTGATGAGCTTTTGTTAAAGATTCCAAAAGAAAGATCTTTTTGATTCAAATTATGGAGCACCTAGAGTTAGCAAGGTATTAGCATGTAACATAAAAAGAAACACACTCAAATTAGATAATTGAGAAAAATTTAATGAAGGGACCATTTACAAAGGCATGAGCTATGTTAAAGGAAATTAACAAGGAATGATAGCAACTGCTAGGAGCCATGATCACCAAAGCCACAGGAATGAGGAAAGGAAGTGGTAACCAGAATCCAAGAACTTGATGGCTGTTGTCTGCTAAAGTTGTAGTTGTAGAAGATTCCTTGACAGGAGCTGTGGCCCTCTGTAGAGAAAGTCAGCCACTGTCATCCTGTTGCCTGAGGGAGGGAGCCGGAGGAATAAATACCCCATCCTTTTTCTCTTCCCAGCCACTCACTCCTGCTAGTGCCTCCCACTAGCCTAACCCAACAGGAAGAGCCTTGCAGGGCACAAAACAGAAAAAAAGAAAGATAGTGAATTTATCTGGAAGGGCAAATGGAGATTATCTAGCACAGTGTATATATTTCTTCATTAAAAAAATTTTATTTGGAGGAAATTTTTAAAAATAAACAGAAATACAGGAAACAAAACATGAACCTGTATTGCCAGCACACAGAATATAAACAACTATTAACATTTTTCCCCAATCCCAGCCCCTAGGAACCACTAATTTGATTACTGTTCCTGTAGTTTTGAATTCCCACCAGTAATATATGAGAGTTCCAGTTGCTCCACATCTTTGCCAGCACTTGGTATTATCATTAAAAAGAAATTGAGGCATTTAATATGTATATAGTGGTATCTCATTGTGATTTTAATTTGCACTCCCCTAATGGCATCTGATGTTGAACATCTTTTCATGTCCTTATTTGCCATCTGTATCATTTCTTTGGTGACTTGTCTATTCAAATATTTTTTCCCATTTTTATGCTGTTTAGTATGTCTTCTTGTTATTGAGTTTTGAGGGTTCATTTTTACTTCACAAAAAAGTAATGACCACCCTTCTTTGAACAAAGTTCAAAGCATGGGCAGGGGCAAGACACATGGCCTACCTACTTCAAGCATTATAACTTTGTAAGCAAAAGATGGAGCTTTAGCTATGGAGAAACCCTCCGAGGCCTGAGAGATCAATATACCCTAAACAATTTGTTTTCAGAGTGAAAACAGAATTAAATACAAAGAATTCTTTAAGGGTAGTATCTTAGTCTCTTCAGGCTACTGAAACAAAATACTATAGCTTGGGTGGCTTGAATAACAAGCTTTTATTCTCATAGTTCTGAAGGTTGAAAGACTAAGATCAGGGTGCTTGTGTGGTTGGCATCTTAACAAGGGCCCTCTTCCTGGTTTACAGATGGCTGTCTTCTAGTGTACTCACATGGCAGAGAGAAAGAGAGAGAATCTCCTGTCTTCTGTCTCTTCTTATAAGAGCACTAATCTCATGACCTATTACTCCCAAAGGCCCCCCTCTCCAAATCCTATCACACTGAGCACTAGGGTTACAACATATGAGTTTTGGCGGGGGTATGTGGGGTGGGCATGGACACATTCAGCCCATAGCAGGTGGCCTTACATTATCTTTTACCTGGCTTCTAGCCAGGCCCTAAAACAACTGTCATATTGCAAGTAAGACAATTAAGTCTCTCCTGGAAAAGCATGTCATCTACCCTTCTCCTTTTCTCTCCAAATACATACCACTTTCCTACTTCCATCTAAAATATTCTAATTTACATTTTATTGAAATTTGTACCAAGGCTTTTGTTAATGAACCATTTTCTGTTATATACGGGCTTTAAAAGGGACATGATATACAAAATACCAAAGCATAGGTCAAATTAATTTGTGCCTATGTATTGAACCAGGAAAAGTGTATATTTTTAAACAGAAGAAAAAAGAAGAGGAGTATGAGAGAGGATGAGTTAAGAAGAGAAAATAAACATTTCAAAATCTTATTTCAGTGGTACTAAAATCTCTCTTACTCTCAGAAACTTTAGAGCCAGCTTAGGTCTGGTTTTTTTGTTTTTTGTTATTTGTTTTTTTTTTTTTTTATTTTTTTTCTTTTTTTTTTGTTTTTTGTTTTTTTTTTTTTGATGTTTTTTTTTTTTTTTTTTTTTTTTTTTTTTTTTTTTTTTTTTGTAGCTTAAAGCAACTTTCCTGTCAACGATCTATCTAACCTCTGTCACTAGAAAGCTATGTGCTGGCAAACTGGCCTCTACAGTTCAAGGTTGGAGAACCCTAGCCAATGCCCCGAGGGTGGGACAGAACATAGGCGCCAAGCAGTGTCCTCAGGCTGCTAATTTGCTGGACACACAGAGTCCTGTTCTGCAACCTCCCCCTAGGTTGTGGGTGAGTGGAACCCATTAACATTTAAAAATATTTGCAGAAATCAGGGGGGAAAAGGTATTTCTGGAGGGCCAGTACTCAGTGCACTTTCATGCGTGCCAAAGTTTGCTGGCATGGCTCAGGCTTTGATAGAGAACATCTGGGCGACTGCTGCTGCAGCATGTAGATGGGGCGGAGGGCAGGGAACAAAGGGGGCTTGTGAGAGAATGCTCAAGTGGGGGAAATGCTCTCTGAGAAGGAGGCCTTACTTAATGTCTATTCCATGCTCAGCTGGGGGAGGGGAATGAGGAGAGGAATGGAAGGCTTTGCCCTCATCTGGCCTCGGTAATGAACACTGGAGACTGAGTGGCAGCATAGAAGTGGCTGGTTGGGCTGCAGAGACCCTTATTTCTACCACTAGACAGACAGGCATTTCAGGGTGAAGATGTCGCCAAGAGCAGTCACCACCACCAGTGGCATCCTAATGCTGCAGCTTCTCTTGGAGCCTCTTAGAAGCCAAGGGAACAGAAGACAGACTGGGGAGGATGGAGGATTCTGTTTCCATTGGAGACAAATTTGTCATTATTTCTCCTATTGCCAGTCCCATTCATATAAAAACAAGATGGCATATTTTGAATAGGTATAGTTCAAACACAAAAGTGCTTTTCAGACTGTTGGAAATTTTTCATTTATGAGTAGGATTTTGTATTGGATTCTGATTTATGTATGCTTTACCTTACCCAGTATCCATGTGTGTGTAAGAAAAATCCATCCTTAGACATTTATCAAATCATATCAATGCTGATGTATGATGGGAACCACTAGAGTTCTTTATAATGATGAATAAAGTAGTACCCCCTTTACTTGGATAATGGTTGTGGCTATAAACTAGCCTATGTGTTCTCATAAATATGATGTATATATTTCATTTGTAATATATTTCCTTATCTCTTCCCTTTCCTCCCAGTTCATTGCTTACCTTCTGACTGGGCTCTGAAAGACTAATTCCACATTTTTAATGCCACCAAGAGCTCTCTTCTCTGTAGACTCATCTAAGACAACAGACATTAACACTTGAAACTGATGTAAGATTGTGATAGCAGTGGAGTCAGTACCAACTGGCCCAAATATGCCTAGCTTGTGGAATGTTCAGACTCATATAATTCATTCAACAAATACTTATTTTATTTATTTTTTTATTTTTTTGAGATGGAGTTTCGCTCTTGTTACCCAGGCTGGAGTGCAATGGCGCCATCTCGGCTCACCGCAACCTCCGCCTCCTGGGTTCAAGCAATTCTCCTGCCTCAGCCTCCCGAGTAGCTGGGACTACAGGCGTGCGCCACCATGTCCAGCTAATTTTTGTGTTTTTAGTAGAGACGGGGTTTCACCATGTTGACCAGGATGGTCTCGATCTCTTGACCTCGTGATCCACCCGCCTCGGCCTCCCAAAGTGCTGGGATTATAGGTGTGAGCCACCGCGCCTGGCCAACAAATACTTAATAAGTGCCTACTGTGTCATGAGCTTCAGGGATATGAAATTCAGCCAGAGAGTCTCTACTTTTCAGTACCAGGAGGCCCAGATATTATACTTTATATTTCAAATAGTGGATTCTGGGTTGCTTGACTATCAGTAGGCAACCTTTTTGTCATTAAAGTTTCTTTATTGCTCTGATGCATTTTATTTTATAGTGACTCTGACTACTTCAGATTGTTCACAATATTTTTAAACTTATGTTACTAAGATTGCCTATTCTCCTGTTCAAAAACTGTTAGTAAAATGATAAGGTTACTTTGTGGCTTTGAATTTTAGGTGCTTTGGTATCCATGATACATACGTGTATATATAGTCATGCACCACATAACGACGTTTCAGTCAAGTACAGACTACATATATGATAGTGTGCTCATGAGATTATAATACCAGATTTTTTACAATCCTATGTTTAGACATACTTAGATATACAAATAATTACCATTGTGTTACAGTTGCCTACAGTATTCAATACAGTCACATATTGTATACTTTTATAGCCTAAAAGCAATAGGGTATATCATATAGCCTAAGTGTGTAGTAAGCTATACTACTATGTTTAAATCCTCCCTGTGATGTTCACAAAACAACAAAGCCATCTAATGACATATTTCTCAGAATGTATCCCCATTGCTAAGTAACTCCTGACTCTGTGTATGTGTGTGTATACATATACATATTTGTGTGTGATGTGTTCCAAAATTAATTTTATAGTTAATATTAGTCCTAAGTTTAGAATTTATTTCAACTCTTTATGTTAAGAATTACATTTTGCTGAATCATATGGTAATTTTATTTTTACTTTTTCATAATGGCTGTACTAAGTTACATTCCTGCCAACTGTGCATAACAGTTCTCCTTTCTCTGCATCCTCACCAATTTGTTATTTTTGTCTTTTTGATAATAGCCATTCCAACTGGCATAAGTCGGTATTTCCCAGTGGTTTTGATTTATATTTTCCTGATGATTAGTGATGCTGAACATTTTTTCCTATATATATTGGTCATTTATATGTCTTCCCATCCAGTAATCCCACTACTGGGTATATATCCAAAGGAAAATAATTCCAAATGTTAAAACAAGATCTGCCCCCCCATATTTATTGCAACACTATTCACAATAGGCAAAATATGAAATCAACCTATGTGTCCATCAATAGATAAATGGATAAAGAAAATGTGGTATATACAATGGAATCCTATTTAGCCATAAACATGAACAAAATGGTGTCATTTGCAGTAACATGAATGAGCTTGGAGGACATTATGTTAAGTGAAATAAGCCAGGCATAGAAAGATAAATACTTCACATTCTCACTTATATGTAGAGGCTAAAGAAATTGATCTCATAGAAGTATGGGGTAGAAGAGTCATTACTTAGAGCTGGAGAAGGGTAAGGGGTTGGGAATATTAGGGAAAGGTTGGTTAACATACAAAAACTAGATAGGAATAATATAGTTCATAGCACTATAGGGTGACATAACAATTTATTCTATATTTTCAAATAGTAGGAGAGAAGATTTTGGATGTTCCCACCACAAAGAATTGATACATGTTTGAGATGATGGATATGCTAATTACCTCAATTTGGTTATTATACATTGTATACATATGTTGAAGTATCACTATCACACTGTACCCCATAAATGTATAAAATTATCTGTCAATTAAAATAATTTTTAAAAGCAAAAAAGAATTACATTTTACCACCAGTACTTTCACATTGCCAATTATATTTTTAAATATATTAAGACATTTATTTACTTTTAAATTGTTCAAAGACTTTCCCTTTTCCTTTCCCTCCTTCCCCCAAGCAATAAGCCAGATCAATCTGAATGACAAATATATGGTCAGTTACTCTAAGAAAAGCAGTTTTTCAAGCTAAAATAATAGTTGAATATTTCTTCAGATTTTATCAAATATTCTCTCTATACAGTTTGTAATTAAAACAAACTATCAGCCTCCTTATTTCAGAACTAATAGACATCTGGTACTATATAGAAACAGAGCCTACAACTGAAACACCAAAATAATGATCTTGACCAATTTCTAGGCTGATAAAAACTATTATTTATTTTTTCCAGAAAAGAAATACACATTAAAACCAACGTTTACCTCCATCCTCAAACAACTATGTGTATGTTAGTAAGAAACGGTACCTGGGGTGACAAGCTCAATTTCTTTTTGAAGTTAACTTACATTTCTATGAGATTATTGTCTTTTGGACAAAGATCATTCCTAATATATATAAATATCAGTATTTTGAGTATTGTAGATACTTAAATGTTAACCAAAACTTGCATTCCTGAAATCAAAACATCATACAAAATGAGAAAATGGGGTGTTAGTCTTAGTTATGTCAGTAGGTATAGAAATTGACCTCAAAATCCTGAATATAGTCTCAAAATATTCTAGTCTCTATTCATTGAGAGCAAACCAATATATAGAATGCTTGTTTCTCCCATCTCAAAAGTGTTGGGTCCCTTTTACATTATGTGAAGACTTAAATGCCAGATATAATTCATTAGGTTCAAAAGAAAATCTAGAAGTTATTAAATCCAAGAATGATTCTCTGAATTCACTTTCCTGAAGCCAATAAGTCTGGACTAAAGCCTTGGAAGATTCTACTCCTATTACATTTTCTTCACCAAACTAACCATATAAGTCCATTCAAATTATTTCTCCATTTAAGAGTAGTTCTAGTGGTATAGATCCATATTATAATTTGTTCCTTCATCTGTATCCAATCTCTAATGACATCTAATATTTGATGTCTTTTTCCTTTCTTCATTTACTAGAAAAGCATATGGGAACTTGTCCTGGTTTGCAAGGCAATTGAAATGACAAAAACAGTAGTGATCAGTCTTACAAATGCAATGACTTATTTAAATTGCCCACAGTTACACAGTTGATTTTTAAAGAACTCTTCTAAGTTTGATGTAGGGACCTAGCCCCAGTGAATCATCTGTAGAGTTAAGTACACCTCACACAGTGTTTGCCCAGTCATAAGCTGTTCACTGGGCTAAAACATCTGCATACAGAAAAGGAGTTTAAAGTTGCCCAGCTGGACATGATGGGAAGACTGTCCCAGATGCTGCAGATGATCCAAAAGCTCTCTGTTTTCCATGACTGATTTTATAGTCTTATTTTAGCCTGCCTTTGGATTGGCTTAGCTGTCTTGTTGAGTCCTTTATCTGCAGAGCAGCTCTGCTCTGCAGTTTCAGCCAGCCAGTCCTAGCTTTGGCACATATACATTGAGGCTTTATCAATGGCAGTAAACACTGTCTTTATATCTCTTTTATGCAAGGTAATATGACATGTTTACTGGCTGAGCTGCATAAGCATTTCTCCTACAAAACTCTGCAAACAGACTCCACTGCTGTTTGAGATTCTGAACTGTTTATTTGCCACCCACTTGGCCTTAAGGTCATCCTTATTTAAACTATTTTATCAACCAGGACCCAAGATTAGCAAAACCCACAATTTTTGGCAAAACCCACAATTTTTGTCACAACACACTCAACAATAACCCGGAGGCTAACATTGATGCAATTCAGTTGTTTTATTTGAATCATTCTACATTCCCATTATATTAATAATATAAACACTGCAGTGGTTCTATTGATGTAAGCTCAAGTATCAGCTGATAATTTTGACAATATGAATTTGTACTTATAACCATAATCTATCATTAACAAAGACTTTCCTGAGTCCTTTAGAAATTTCATAGCAGATGAAATATCAAGACTTGCCATTATATAGTTGTTCAGAGCTGTGCAAATGATCTTGGACCAGTCATTTTGCCCAAAGAAAGTGATTTTTTCTTTTGTGTAAAATAATATTTTAATTTAAAAATCTAACATGGATGAAGAAACATATCCAAGAAATGAGATTGAAAACACCCCGAGCAGATGTCACAATAAAGCAAAGAAATAAAAATCTAATAGAAGGTGCTGAAGTCATATACTTATAACACAAGGCAACCATACTCTTAATATGATATGAAAAATACTCTGCTTTTATAGTAAAATTGGGCATATCAATACAAGTCTCAATTAGTGAAAGGTCATTTTAAAAATAGTAATATGTATAAGTTTACATAAAACTGACAATCCTCAGGGCAATATTTATTTTTCTATTTTAAAATGAATGTAGGGTTAGCGGCTCTGTAAAGCAGTGAATCCCCTTTCAGGAATCTTGTTTATCCAAACTAAAGTTATTGCTCCTAAGAGAACAGATAACAACAAAGGTCTAATATAGTCATTGCAATGAAGTCTTTTGGTGGAACCACTCAGGCTAGTATTCCAATGTTTACAATCTGATTTTTTTGGGCTCCATTTACCACAGAGGAGATTAAAGACCACAATTCATCTCCTTCCTGCAACATGCCTCATGGGGAGAATATGTTGTCCCTGGTGATGTTTAAATAGTTCTCCAGCTGGTATGTTTCTGTAGGTCCTTTTCAACCTTTTTATAACCTCTGCCCTTTTTTGATAAAGCAAAATCTCATATTTCTCTGGAAATTATTTTATGCCCTGTCTGCAAAAAGCGAAAACCAAATAGGTGAAGAGATGGGGAGTGATAATTGCTCTGTTTGTTTTCTGGGTTCCTTTACCAGTCAAGAAAATTATACTGAACCTTTTTCTTTCTGTAGCTTTTGGAAAATCCTTTATCATTTTTTTTTGTTTCTAAATATTTAAAAAAATTGAATGTTGAACATGTTTTATTCAAATTATATACATTCCCTTCTTAGGTTCTATTGCCTCCCTCTAGACATGCAGCTTGTCAGCAGTTTCTCAAATGTTTAGAATAAACTAAATTTTGGGAGCCCAAGATATGTTTTTAGCCCTTTCAAGAATAAAAATATGGATTTGGCTTATGTATATGTGAAAATTATAACCTAGTTTCTTATCTATTGAACAAATAGTTTTCAGATAAGATGGGCAACAACTGACTTCAGAAGACAATGAAGACTATTGTATCATTCTCTACTTATCCAGCCAAGTACACATGAAGGAATTCTTAAGGGGTATATTGAAACTCTTAGTTAGAAATACTCTGAAGACTACTGTACTTTCACCTTTATTGCTGAAAGAAAGACTCCGGGCAATAACAACTTGTTTGAGATGATTTGCACAGCAACTGTATGAATGGCAAGTCCTGATATCTCATTTGCTACCAAATTTCTGAATGCTTCAGGAAAGGTTATTAATGGCATATCACAATTATAAGTACCAATTCATATATTTAAAATTATCAGCTGATACTTGAACTTACATCAGTGGAACTACTTGAATGTTTATGTTGTGCAGTGTTACTTTTGTCTTCTTTAGCTGATAAACTTCTTCACTGTCAGATGATAATACAGTTTGATATCCTTTACCCATATTGTTCTTAAAAGCATCCTCAGTTATTATTTAAATCTGTTTTTTTTAATGCTAGTCCTAACTTCATTTACATGGTTACTAATAATCAATAATTTTACTTAGAAAAACAGAAGATGTGATTGGAGTTTCTGGACTTGTCATGCTCTCTCATTTATAATGATAGTACACTACTCTCTGTTTAGTACATATAACCTTTTGTAAAATCTTTTGGTCACATCTCCAGTCCCTTGGATTAGACATTTTTTCAATTCTTGTTGTGTGCCAGGCCCTGGGTTAAGCATTCACATTCGCATGCCACTTAATTCCCATAGCAGTCCACTGAGGTAGTCAGTGTTACCCCACTTTCCAGGTTCAGAAAGTTGAGTGACTTGTCCAAGATCACTCAATTAGTGAGTGATGGAGCCAGAATTCAAACTCAAATCTGTCTGACTCCAAAGCCTCTGGTCTGCAATGAGACTCCATATAGCCTTCAGCAGTAACATTGGACCTTTTATCTTACAGGATCCTGAGGATCCTCATTGAACTACTGAGCCAATCAATTTACTTCACCTATTTTGTCTGACTTTTGATAAAGAAATAGTTCACATCCCTTGAACAATACACAGGTCACATGTTGATGCTCACATTGGTCTTGTCTCCTCTTACCACCCTGATGTGGAGACTATTACTAAGCAAATCCCTGTACTTCGCTCGGACCAAGCTATTTGGGATGTCTTCTTCGATTCCGCAGAAGCAGTTTCTCTCCTCTTGAAATTCTGTGAGCAAAATAAGAATAAGATTTCCCTAAACTTAAAATATTCAGGAAGCTGCTAATAGACATTAAAATCTTGCTATCTGTTTTGAGTAAACAGAGTTTACCCGTGACCGTAATTAACACATCAAAATTCTTGGGTGAGAACAACCTAGAGCACTGCTGTCATAAGATATGGGGATGATGATCATGTCTCTGGGAGCATTTTTCCACCTTTGCAAATTGAAAAATGTCAGTTGACAAAAATGTAAGACCCCAAGATAGTCTCGATCATGGCAGTAGAGGTGCTATATATTAAAATGCACTCTGGAATTTCTTCAGTGAGGGAAACCAAATTTGAAAATCAATCTGGTTTCTCTCAGGTATCTTATCTCCTTTGCTCTAGTACCATTTTATCTGGTAGAATTTGGTTCTGGAAACTTCTGATGATGGAATTAACTAATGTTGCTATGCTCTAGAGCTGAGAGGTAAAATCAAGTTTGTTAATTTGGACCAGTTTCTTTCCTGATAGTACTAGCAAAAAGTTGGTTGAGTTTCACAAAATATTAATATATTGAGATTCAGCCAATTTCAAAATTGGAAGGAAGGTGTCATTCTTATGTGCTGAATCATGAATGTTCTCTGAGAAGATGCAACAGAATAGACATTAGCATAAAACATTTGATGTCCCGATTTACTGGAAAGACATTTAACAAGATACAGAGACAAATAGAAACAAAAGGCCAACATTTTATGAATTTGAATAACTTGTATGTTCTTCCATTTAAAACTAGGTAGGAAATGAAATAATGTCAGTTTGTATCAACAGAGTAGATTATATTTTTAGAAAGTTCAGATGCGTAAACTGAATTATTACTTAATTGAGGTATTTAATGAATGAGTTGGTTCATATAGACTAATGGTATTTTTAAGTAGATGTCCATTATATTGAATAATTACCTAATTGTCTGAATGGTCCTGTATTTTAAATTTTATTTAGTTTGCTAATATAGGAAAGATTAGTTTCAGTAGAAGTTTTCTCTACTGAAATAGAGAAATAAGGAAAAGAAGCTGCATAATAATTATAAATTATTTGTTGGGTTCCAACATCTGGACATGTAATAATTTTTTTCCCACTCTGCTCTGTATCACTGAATTCTTACTAGATATGATAACCAGGTCTAAGATTATGTTGCAGATGGGTATTATTTTTCCCCAAAGAGTACATTTATTGTTTTGAGAATTCAATATAGCCTTCTTGGAAGTAGTTCTGCTGGATGGTTTCCCTGTTGTACACAATTGGGTTATTTTGAATTCGTAAAAATGGAAGATATTAAGGTATTTCAGTTCATTTCACTGATATTTATGTAATGTCTGTGCTAGAACCTGGTAAAGATACAAAGTTAATACCTAAACTCTAAGAAGATACCATCTGGTAAAAATATTTTATTTTTGAATAGTACTATTTCTCTTTTATAATGAATGCTACATACCACATCTTCATTTTATTCTAAACATGAAACAGAGTAGATGAGAAAACTGGGCATAGAGAGATGATAGTCTTTTTAATGTATGATAGCTCATTGTTGTAAGAACCAGGGCTAGATCCAGTCATCTAATTGCTAAACCAGAGAACACAAGAAGTCTGAAAGGTGGGCTCTAGTTCTGGGTGACCTGTTAGTAGCTGTGCAACCTTGAATTAATCACTACCTCTGGTGCCTCAGTTTTCCCAGCTGTATTATAATATTAGATGATTTCTAATATTCATTATGGTTCTAATGTTCCAAGACTGTGTTCCCTAAGAGAGGAAGTGTGACAGCCTGAAAGAGAGACCATGCTGTTAAGACGTAGCCTTCTCAACTTTCTTATCCTGGGCTAATCCCCTTCTGCTTCTTTCTATGAATCTAGAAATAATGAAGTTTTTTTTAAAAGCATCTGCTTTATCTTCTTTCCTGACGTCACTTAATTATGTGGCTCTGTGCTTTTGGCATCTTCTTTAATGGTTCACTGCTGTGGTTCCCATTTTTAGTGTTCCCATTTTTAGGGTCTCTTTTTCAAAACTATATTTGGCCTCTTTGAAGATGTTAGAGTTCTATGTATTAGAAAACTCTTTGGACTCTCCTCAGTAGCAGCAACACTTGCTCTCTTAGGTCTCATTGTAAAGATTTAATGCCACTTCCACATCATCTTCCATGACATCATTAAGACTATCCAGTTGTACAAATCATGGAGTGTTGGGAATTTGAGGCCTATCAAGTTCAAGACTAAGGAAATCATGTCCTTTCTCAAATTAGACTTCTTTCCACACACTGTTCATATCACTTCCCACCATTGTTTTTCAATATTTTTCTTAACCTGGTGGTAGGGGATTGCATCAAAATCCCTGACACAGTCCACCCTTAGCCTCAGTATCCTTGGTGAGGTATAAAAATGGGTGTTATATCCAGTGTATCCTGGATACACATTCACTTTTTGCTTCATCAGCTGCTCTATCATTTTGTATTGCATGGAAGAACTTAAAATGTAATGTTTTCTTCTCAGGCATGTTGTATTTGAATACCACATTCAAATACTATATTCAAATACATATAGTATTTGAATACTATACTACAGCAAATTTGATTTATTTTTAGCCTGTTAGTATTGTATGGTTATCTGTGTGATGAATAAGCCGGAGTTTTAATTTTAAATTCTCTGTTGAGTTTCTGCTAAGCAAGAGAGTAAAGTGGTACATGACTGCCTTAAAGCCAGACACTTTTCTTTTTTTTTTTTTTTTTTTTTTTTTTTTTTTTTTTTTTTTTTTTT
>NW_016107399.1:6507821-6520126 GCF_001604975.1 Cebus imitator | reverse complement strand
ATCTCAGCTCACTGCAACCTCTGCCTCCTGGTTCAAGCGATTCTCCTGCCTGAGACTCCCGGGTAGCTGTAATTACAGGTGTGAGACCGGGATTACACCATGCCCGGCCTCTCTGGGCTGGTTTATTTTCAAATAGATTCTCTCTACCAAATCACAGGGTTTGTGAAGAATAGACAAGATAATATGGATCCTAGAGGTTGGAAATTTTAAAAATGATAAAGTGGTATATAAATGCAAGTTTCTCCAGCAGCATGGCCAATTCCCTGCTTTGTTGGAATCAGAATAAATGCTTCCTTTCTTTCCCTAATGAATGAAGGGGCTAGCCATCAAAGTGGGTGTAGTGCGTATGATGTAGTGGGAAAGCGCATGTCATCTGGGGGGATGTGGACTGAGCTCTTATCCTGTCTCTGTCACCTGATAACTATGTTATAACATAGTTATCAGGTGACACAGTTTTTTTCATACGCAATAAATGTACAGGAAGATATCTGTTTCCATGAAAGACTGATTCCATCTGCATTAAGAGCAAATTGTCGAAGACATTCGCCAATTTCCATCATGAACTTGAGAAGTCCAGGAAATTTCTCTGCTGTTGCCTAGTCTGTATTTACTCTGTATTCCAAAAGTTTGGTGCAGACTAGTGACTGAAGCATTTAAGATAGCTAAATTGACCATGTCTGGCATTTAAAATTCCTTCAGTTGCACTCTTACATTTACATAAACTGAGTACCTTATTTATTAAGGGTTAGAGACAATGAGTATAGTAGAAGAGGCACTGAGATAATTTATCTAGTCATGCAATGGTGTATATGGTGGTGGTAGTTGCGCTCGCTCTCTCTCTCTCTCTCTCTCTCTCTCTCTGTGTGTGTGTGTGGGGGGGGTGTGCATGTGCGCGTGCACGTGTAGGGTAAGGGGGTAGAGTTGAAGGGGTTTTCACATAGTGAGCAAGCAAAATCTTCAGTGGGATAAAGATCCCACTGAAATTATTACATAATGACTTAGGTGTGTCCCTAGCCTGGCTGGGACATATTGTGTCCCAGTGAGAAAATCTGGCAGCATTGAGTTCTTAGACTTCTTCTTCTAAGAGACTATTTTGATTGAGTCTGGTTGATTCCCCCTGACAATCACCTTCACAACTCAGGTCAGGAGGCACCTCTTTGGTAAAACCTTGGTGACATTTCCAAACTCCAAGAAGAACTAACAGTTACATCTCTGTGCTTAGGACATTTTATGTACTAGTGATAAATACTATAACGGATGTTTCCAAATCTGTCTCTCCAGCTAGACTGTGTCTTATTTGAGGGTAGCAATTCCAGTTTTTATATACGTATATCACATATCTTTTTTTTTTTTTTTTGAGATGGAGTCTTGCTCTGTCGCCAGGCTGGAGTGCAGTGGCATGATCTCTGTTCACTGTAGTCTCCGCCTCCTGGATTCAAACAATTCCCCTGCCTCACCTTCTCAATTAGCTGGGACTACAGGTGTGCACCACCACTCCTGGCTAATTTTTTGTATTTTAGGAGAGATGGGGTTTCACCATGTTGGCCAGGATAGTCTCCATCTCCTGATCTCATGATCCGCCCACTTCAGCCTCCCAAAGTGCTGGGATTACAGGTGCACCCAGCCCTGTTTTATACTTTTTAATAGAGGCAATGTAGCAGGTTAGAAAGAACCTGATCTTCAAAGCCAGACCTGATTTCAAATTAAGTTCACTACCATGTGTTGTGTTGCCTTGAATAAAGTACTCAAAGCTTAGCTTCAGTTACCTCATATGTGAAATGTGTCTAGTAATGTCTTTTTTTTTTTTTTTTTTTTTTTTTTTTTTTTTTTTTTTTTTTTTTTTTTTTTTTTTGAGACAGTCTTGTTCTGTTGCCCAGGCTGGAGTGCTGTGGTACGATATTGGCTCACTGCAACCTCTCTTGCCTTAGCTTCCCAAGTAGTTGGGATTACAGGCATGCACCCCCATGCCTGGCTATTTTTATATTTTTTAGTAGAGACGGGGTTTCACCATGTTGGCCAGTCTGGTCTCGAGCTCCTGACCTCAGGGGATCTGCCCACCTCGGCCTCCCAAAGTGCTGGGATTACTGGGTTGAGCCACTGTACCTGGCCAGTAATGCCTAATTTTATATAGCTTTTTGAATAGTACAAAAAGGTCCTCACATATTTCAGTTTCTTGTATCTTAGCTAAACACTAGTACCTATCAGAAACATAGAAACATTCAATATTCGAATGTTCTTGGACTTAGACTCTTTAGACTATCCTGGTAACCTAGTCTTTCCTCCCTCTTCCAAAAGAAGTTACCATCTTCTCAGTAAGGATGGCCTGACAGGGGCGTGGGTTTCCTTAGGGATAGCCATCACTGAATATTTTCAGAGAGACCATAGAAAGTCAGCTGTTCAGGAAACTGTACAAGATGACATCTCTATGTAGAAGGGTAATTCAGGTGACCTTATTCATTCAACAGATAGTTTTAGAATATTTACTATATGCCTGTAGACTGCCAGATGCTATGAAGGTTACAAACTAGTGGATGGCAAAGATTTTAAAGTTAAATTAATATAAAATTACAATTAAATAAAGTATTATGAGGGAAAGAAATGAGCTGAGATCCTGAGTTCTTTTCCAAGTCTGACCTATATGATTCAGTGTCTACATTTCACGAAAGTAGAAAATTGACCCACAAATTGCAAATGAAAATTCCAAGGTCCTTTGTACATTTGTTCAACCTACTTATTTAATCTTTTCTTCTAGTCTTCCTGATGGTCCATCTAGTCAGTCTTCCTCTAGTGGCATAATCAGCTTCCCTGTGTCTATGCAGATGTTGTTTCCTTTACCTGGAGCTTACTAAAATGTTATTCAACACCCAGAGCCTAGTTCCCCTACTTGTAAAATGAGCTGGTGAGACTAAATGGTCTTTAAAAATTCTTAGTTCTAGAATATTTTGGCTCATTTAACCTTGCCAGTGAAGGAAGAAGGAAGATTGTGTTCCATTCATTTTTACTTCTAAATTGCATTTTCTGTGCTTGGTCATCATGATGTACTGTTTTTAGCTTTTCCTGGTATCAGAAAGCTAACAAAACAAAAGAAGCTGGAATGTAGGGCATGCATTGCATGAAAAGTGAAATGTTTTGAAAGGGCTTTGAAGTGTTGAATAGGAATATTGTATTAAGAACATTCCACTAAATGGAAGAAACCTGGAAACTGGACAAGCTGTGGATGTGCAGATGGTATTACTAACCATCAGTCAAATAGAGAACACAGGCTATGTGTATAGATCGATATGTCATGTGTCTCCATACACTGGGAGGTACCAAGAAGTTGTCAGCAGTTGTTATTTCTGTATGTATTGCCTCCAAGGAGAATAGTCAAATTGCCTGTGTTACACAGCCTAGAAGTTTCAGTTTAGTCTGTACCAATACAAATGAATCTATTTAAAACGTCTTGTATGAGAAAGGATGCTTTTATAAATGCAAGTGTACATAAAATGGCTTTGTTTGTGGATTGGTCAGTGAAGGGAGATAGGGACAGAGAGAAAGATCCCCTAACTTAATAGTTCTTTTAAAAATCTTCTTTATTCTAATATTAGACAGTCTACGAACTATAATTATTCAATGTGCTCCATATGACCCTATGACATTTTATGATTAGAATGTGGGTGAATCGCTCTGCCTTCGCTAACACTAACGTTAAAGAATAGCAGAGAGGTCCTTTAGGTAAGTCTGAGCATGAATCAGTCAGCCATTGGAGTATTTCAGAGGGGTGTTATTTCTCAGAGATAAGGGAACAAAGAGGTCTTAATATCCGGCTCAGCCAAGGCAGGAAATTGCCTACTTCCTGAGCCAGTGTGGTAGAGGCTGTGGGATGGGAGCCAGATATTGGAGGGAGGAGGCAAGTAAGTGCGGAGCCCTCAGGATTTTATTGTAGGGCACATGGACTTTGTATGAGAATGTCAAAAACTCATTTTGTCTTTAACACAGGAAGATGCTTGGCAAAGAATTAATGACACTAAAGAATTCTTATAAATATTATGGATGGATGTTAATATTCAGAGATAGATATTCATTCTCAGATGTTTATGCTTTCCATTCCTGAAACTACTCCTGTTTGTGGTATGTGCCAATTTTTTAATTTTAAAGACTATCAATTATCCTGTTAATCCTAAATTCTATTATAAAAGTGTAAAGTGCCAGGTCGACCTTACATCCTTGTCCTAATTACATACATATGTTTTTATAGACCCCTATCCAACCCCAATGACACTAACAAACTAGTTTGCAAAGCTCTTAACCTCTCCTGCTTTCTTTCTCCCTCATTTGTCAATCGAGAGTGTCAAGCTAGATGATCTCGAGGGTTCGGATTCTAAAGAAATGGGGCAGAAATTCCATTAAGTACAAAGCTGTATAGTTAAAAAGGATTTAGAATCCTAGATACTTGAGTTTAAACCTCTGCACCTCCTATTATTAGATGTGTGACATGGGAAACATTCTCTAATCTTCTCAAACTGGTAACAGCATTTGTTACTGGAATATTACCTGAATTAAAGAGTTGTTTAGAATTAAATGTCATAGGACATTAAAGTGTCTGGCAGATATGTATTTAGTAGTTGTTTCTTTTCCCTCCCTTCTCTTCCTCTAGTGTTATTGGAATTAATAGATTTTACTACTTTTTATTAGAAAAAGAACCAGATTCAGGTAATTGTATTGAAAGAACAGAAGAGAGAGGTTAATTTACAGGATCCAAAGATGGGTTGAATTTTAGCAAGCAAAAAATCAAGGTGAAAGTCAATCTACATAGGGAATAATGTAATTAAAAGTATAATAGCACTAACAAAAATGTGTATATGGAGAATAGTATATGGTCTGTTGATATCGAAATGTAAAATGTAGTGGCCGGGGTTAAAATATGTATTTTATCTCTCTCTCTATCAATTAAATTTTACTCAAATGTTTGTATATTATACACAGTGTTCTATATCATTTTCCCTTTTAAAAACATTTTGGTGATTATCTCATATCTGTATTTAAGAATCTTTTTTATTCCTTATTTACTATTCATAATATACCATTATATGTATACATTATAATTTATATAAGCAATATTATATTGATGGATATTTAGATGACTACTATATTTTGCTTTTATAAACAAAGTTGCAATAAATAATCTTGTATACATTTCATTTTTTATATGTGTGAGTAAATCTGTAGGATATATTCTAAATGAGGAATTGCTGGTTAATGGGTATGTGCATTTGTAATTTTGGTTGCTATGGTCAGAATGCCCTGCAAACAGATTTTATTGGTTTAAATGTGCACAATCTATGTATAAGAGTGTTTCCTTCAACTCTGAACAAATTTTCACATATTTAAGAGCTGTTTATGTTTTCTTTTCTATGATCAGTTTGCTCACATTCTCTGATCATTAATTACTGAATGGTTGGGTTTTTTCTGATTGATAAATAGGAGTTCTTTATGTATTAGAGAAATTATCTCTTTATTTCTTATGTGAACATTTTCCCACCTTTTTCACTTGATTTCAACTTTATTGTGATTGTTGCCATGTAGTTTCTTTAAGTTTTTTTGTATCAAGTTTATAGATTTTTTTAATGGCCTCTGGATTTTGTTTCTGCTTAAATTTTCTCACTTGGAATAAAAACTTTTTTCATGGGTTTTTTCCCTACTATTATGATTTTATTTCTTAAATATTTGATCAATTTCAGATTTATTCTGGTAAACAATATAAATCTAAGGGTTTTTTTGTTTGTTTGTTTGTTTTCAGGTAGCTACCTAGCTTTCCCATAGCATTAATACATAATCCATATTTTCAATGACACTTTGAAATGTTTCTGCATTTTTATTATGTAACTATATATATTTGAATCTATTTCTGGATTTTCTTTTCTCTCTCATAAGCTTATATGTCTATTCATGTGCAAGTATCAGTTTTTTAAAAAGTCAATTAAATTTTACGTAGATTTATAATACATATTAAAATGTGGTAGAAATAGTTTCCTTTTCTTGATTTAGATTTTTGGAAATTTTCTGGCAAGTTTTACTTGTTTATTTTTCTGATTATCTTTAGAGGGTAGCTTAGTCTTATCAACCCTCTAAAACAAATATATCTAATTTATAAATTAACTTAAGTGAAATTGACACTTTAATATTTTGGGGATATCCCTTTGCAAGTACATGGTATTCCTTCCCAGTTGTTCAAATGTGTATGTGTTCATGTATGTTATGGTATGTGTGTATGTGAATATATGTGCATATTAAAAATTTTCTTCACTTCTCATTTATTTCTGGTTAAGTATATTTGTTAAGTTTTTGTTGTTTTCAGATTTGATCTAACAAGAAGAACACAACTTCATGCCTAGAAATTATATATAAAACAGGTGTCTTGGAAGAGTTGAAATGAATAGTTTACAAAAGAAAGGAAACAAATCTAGTTTAGACAGAAAGATATTTAACTGGACCCATATACGAGAAACACACAAATTACATTTGATACTCATGGAAAGGGATAACACTAAAATACCCCTGGTTACCCACTAGATTGGCAGAGATCATAAAGTTTAATAGCATACTGTGCTGATGATGGCAAGTGGCAGGTACTCTTTTTTTTTTTGAGGAGTCTCACACTGTTGCCCGGGCTGGAGTGCGATGGCGCAGTCTAGGCTCACTGCAGCCCCCTCTCAGGTTCACGCTATTCTCCTGCCTCAGCCTCCTGAGTAGCTGGGATTACAGGCACACGCCACCATGCCCAGCTGATTTTTTGTATTTTTTAGTAGAGACGGGGTTTCACCATGTTGACCAGGATGGTCTCGATCTCTTGACCTTGTGATCCACCCGCCTCGGCCTCCCAAAGTGCTGGGATTACAGGCGTGAGCCACCGCGCCCGGCCAAAAATGTTTCTTAAGAAATAAACAGTGTCTTACTCTCTTCCCCAGGCTAAACTGCAGTGGCTTGACATAGTTCACTGCGGCCTTGAACTCTTGGCTCAAGGGATCCTTCCACCTCAGCCTCCTGAGTAGCAGGGACTGTAGGTGTAAACCACCACACCTAGCTGTTTTAAGAAATCTTACACACAGGAGGAGCTCTGTAAACAGAGTAGAAGTTTACCTTTACCCTTTAGTTAGGGAAATTGACATCTAAAAAGAAATACCCGTTGGTAAAAGCATCTCTCTGTACCAGGAAGAGAAGGATAAAATCACTAGAAACTCTCATCAGTGGAGGAGGCACCAACTTAAATCTGCACAGTATCCTTACCCTTGGTTTTCCATGTTTTTTCTGTGCATCGCCTGGTAATAGGCCTTCCCCCATACCCTTCTTTCTTTGTTTCCGTTGAAGATGATGCCTGAACTTAAAGCTACTTCTTAGGAAGGTTACTCATTCCCTGGGTAGCTGCCATTTACACATGAGGTTTTCATGCTAATAAACTTCTGTTTATTTTTCTCTTGCAAATCTGTCTTTTGTTAAGGGGTCTGTTTCAACTAAGAACCTTTAGAGGGGTGAAGAAAAAAATTATTTTTCTTCTCTACAACTCTTTGAGTTTAAATAGCCTAATGCTCAGAGGCTTAAATCAAGTCTCAAATTCTCTTCTCCTTCCCTGTCTTACACTTGTTTAATAAGAAGAAAGCTCCTTTTGCATTAAGGGACAAATACTTTAAGCTATTATTTTTATTAATGTTTTTAAAATTTCTCCTCATGCAATCACCCTGCAGTAAACTATTGAGTTTCTGTCAAATAAACAACAGTAGGAAATAACTGTAAAGAAAATTGAGGCCGGGCGCGGTGGCTCACGCCTGTAATCCTGCACTTTGGGAGGCCGAGGTGGGCAGATCACGAGATCAAGAAATCTAGACCATCCTGGCCAACATGGTGAAACCCTGTCTCTACTAAAAAAATACAAAAATTAGCTTGGCATGGTGGCACGCACCTATAGTCCCAGCTACTCGGGAGGCTGAGGCAGGAGAATTGCTTGAACCCAGGAGGCGGAGGTTGCAGTGAGCCGACATCAGGCCACTGCAGTCCAACCTGGTGCCTGGCGACACAGTTTTCTGTGAGTTTTTACATCATGCTACTGTGCTTTGTCCACGGTGACAAAGTGAGAACTCAAATCAAAAAAAAAAAAAAAAAGAAAAGAAAAAGAAAATTGAAATGAGAATAGCCTGTGTTGGCGTTGTTGCTTTTTTACTTTATTTTCTAAAATGTAACTGGTAGCAAAATGGGAATATTGGGCTTTCACCATTACTTTATCTTTTCTGATTAAATGCAAGAATGACTATATGCTGCATAAAAATATGCATATGTTTATGTAAGCTATTTATGTTTACATTTAAGAAATCTTGGAAGAAGGCTTTTTAGGAAAGATAGAGGATGCAAATTGTGGATAAGAGTAGCTTTAGGTACCTGGGAATATTAACACAAAATTCCTTGGAAAAATACATGTATGTATGGGTAGAGGGTGAGCTGCTTTTAATATTTTGAATTAATACATAGAATACATTATTAATGACAACAATTACAAAGCATTTTTCAAACTTTTAAGTTAAGGGGGTACACATGCTGGTTTGTTATATGGATAAATTAAGTGTTACAGGGGTTTGGTATACAGGTTATTTTGTCACTCAGATAATAAGCATGGTACCTGATAGGTAATTTTTGGATCCTCACCCTCCTCCCACTGTCCACACTCAGGTTAAGTTCCAGTGTCTATTGTTCCTTTCCATATGTCCATGTCTACTCAGCGTTTACCTTCCACTTATAAGTGAGAACACGCAGTATTTGGTTTTCTGTTTCTGCATTAATTTGTTTATTATAATGGCTTCCAGCTCCATCCATGTTGCTGCAAAGGACATGATCTCATTCTTTTTTTATGGTTGTGTAGTATTTGATGGTGTATATGTATACATTTTCATTATCCAGTTTTCTGTTGATGGGCATCTAGGTTGATTCCGTGTCGTTGCTATTGTGAATAGTGCTGTGTTGAACGTATATGTGCGTGTGTCTTTATGGTAGAATGATTTATATTACTTTGGGCATATGCCCAGTAATGGGAGTGCTGGGTCAAATGGTAGTTCTGTTTTTAGTTCTTTGAGAAATCCCCAGACTGCTTTCCACAGTGGCTGAGCTAATTTACATTCCCACCAACAATGTAAAAACTTTACCTTTTCTCTGCAACCTCGCCAGCATCTATTATTTGTTGTCTTTTTAATAATAGCCATTATTCTGACTGGTGTGAGATGGTATCTCATTGTGGTTTTGATATTTACTTCTCTAATGATTAGTGATGTTGAACATTTTTTCATATACTTGTTGGACATGTATGTCTTTTTTTTTTTATTGCTTGTTTGTTTGAGATGGGGTTTTGCTGTTGTTGCGCAGGCTGGAGTGCAATGGCATGATCTCGGCTCACTGCATCCTCTGCCTCCGAGATTCAAGCAATTCTCCCGCTTCAGCCTCCTGAGTGGCTGGGATTACAGTTGCCCACCACCGTGCCTAATTTTTTTGTATTTTTAGTGGAGATGGGGTTTCACCATGTTGGCCAGGCTGGTCTTGAGCTCCTGACCTCAGGTTATCTGCCTGCCTCAGCCTCCAAGAGTGCTGGGATTGCAGGCATTAGCCACTGCACTTGGCTGTTTGTCTTCTTTTTAGAAGTTTAAAAGTGTCTGTTCATGTCCTTCACTCCTTTATCCACTCCCCACCCACCTTTTTTTTTTTTTTGAGACAGAGTCTCCCTCTCTCCCTCTGTCACCCAGGCTGGAGTGTAGTGGTGCGATCTTAGCTCAGTGCAACCTCCACCTCCCAGGTTCAGGTGATTCTCCTTCCTCAGCCTCCCTGGTAGCTGGAATTAGAGGTGCACACTACCACACCTGGCTAATTTTTGTATTATTATTTATTTTTTAAAGATGGAGTTTCACCATGTTGGCCAAGCTGGTCTGGAACTCCTGATCTCAAGTGATCTGCCTGCCTCAGCCTCCAAAAGTGCTGGGATTACAGGTGTGAACTACCACACAAAGAAGCTATGGTGGCAGCTACCAGGGAAGCGCCCTTGTTGGGCATCTGAGACTGTGCTGAAAGTAGGCATGGCCAGGCAGGGACTCTAGGAGAAGCTGACAGACAGGAGGGTGCTCAAATCAGATTGGCTTTATCCCACAAGGAAGAAAGCCTTGTTATGTTGAAGTCTGACAGTCAATAAGACCAAAGCCACCTAGAGGAGTGTGGTGAGCCTTAGAGGATGGGCCTCCCTGGCCATGCCCCACTGAAGCTATTCCCATACCCAACCCTCTGGGCTCCATGTAGGCTGGAGTCCTATTTCTGCCATCTCCCCAAACAGCTCTCTCTATTAGATCAAATGTCCATGGGGGTCACAGAGTCTCCTCCAGTTAGGATTCCAGGTGTCTGTGGCAAGAGTGGGTCACTCTTCACCTTTTCAACTCACTCCTGCCCCAGAAGCTGCTAGGGCCAGGAAAGAGCCTGGTACTCAGCAGCCCTATGCAGGGTCCCAGCTTCCTCTCATTTCAACCCAGGGTCTGTGTCCTCACTCTGTACACTCCAAATGCTTAGATCTGCTTAGAGTGTGCCAATCTTCTTAATGGGCTGGTCTTTCAGTGATAGATGCTCTTCCTGGATGCATCTAGTTGGCCAACTTGGCTAAAATTTCTACAAAGCCATTTTATTAGGTAAGTTGAGTAAGAAACTACTTAAAGATGTTATTGAAAGATACCAGAATATGCCATCTCAAAATATGACTCTGTTATATAGAATATTCTGAGCTAAAGACAGTTGAGAACCTACAGGTGCAGGAAGAGCTCTTACCTTCCCCTTAATGCCTAACAACAGAATATACATCTCCCCTTTTACAATGATGTTTACCAGGAAGAAAGCTAATCCTAGAGACAACTGTTACTATCTGAGTGATCTTATCTGTATAACAAGACAAGGCTTATTTACCATAATATCCTCCTCTTATCTTCCCTGCACAGAGCTCCAAACACCTTTTGTTTTGGTAAGCCTAAGATGGTACATAAGCCTCAATCATGCGGTTGTGTGGCAGCCTGATAGATTCTTGCCCTCTGCCCAGAAAAGCCAGTTCACTGAGAACAGGAGTATTGCAGCAAGGAAAGAGTTTAATAATCACAAGGCCAGCCAAGCAGGAGGAGGAGAAGTATTTCTTAAATCCACCTCCCTAAAACTTCAGTGGCTAGGGTTTTGAAGGGTATTTTAGCAAGCAGGGGGTTGGAGAACTGAAACAGTGATTGGCTAGGGATGAAATCACAGGGGTGCCTAAACTGTCTTTGTGTGGCTGAGTCATTTACAAAAAAAGGGGCCTCTGGACCAAGTTTTGTCTCTTGGTGTGTCAAAATGCTAAATCTGAAATATATCTCAAAGAGCAGTGTTTTAGTTTTCACAATAATGATGTTATCTATAGGAGAAGTTGGAGAAGTTATAAATTTTTTCGACTTTCAGTTATGTGACTCTGGGCTTGTAAGCAACTTATAGGAAAGCAAACTAAGGAAGGGCAGTTTATTGTTTAACTACACTTTTATATATATATATTTTGAAACAGTGTCTTGCTGGAGTATAGTGGCACAGTCAGCTCACTGCAGCCTCAAACTCCGGGGCCCAAGTGATTCTCCTGCCTCAGCCTCCTAAGTAGCTGAGCCTCCAGGTGTGTGCCACCATGCCTGGTTAATTATGTTTTTATCTTTATTTTTGTAGAGACAGGGGCTTAAGCAAAGTTCAAGAGCCTACTGTAAATCTAACCTAGTCTTATGAAGTCAGCTTTAATCTCCAAACAAGGAGGAGGTACAGATTATTCAGGATTTTATGTTCTCATGAAGGTATTATTCTTTTAATATTATAAAATATCACTCCTTATTTATTGTTCCATATTTTTCCCATCTTAAAGTCTACTTTGATATCAGTTTAGTCATATCCACTCTCTTTTGGCTAATGTTCACTTAGTATGTCTTTTTTACATTCTTATAAACACTATGTATTTTTATATTTATGGTATGTTTCTTATAAGCAGCCGGAATTGTATTCTTTTAAAAATGTGAGCTGAAAATCTTGTTAACTGAAGTGTTTCATCCGTTTACATAAAATGCAATTACTGATGTAGTTGAGTTTAGTCTCCCATATTGCTATTTGTTTTCTATTTTTCTCTTGTTTTGGTTTCTTTTTTTCCCCCATTTATTTATTTTATTGCATTTTAGGTTTTGGGGTACATGTGAAGAACATGCAAAATTGTTGCATAGGTACACACGTGGCAGTGTGATTTGCTGCCTTCCTCCCCATCACCT
>NW_016107399.1:6453056-6503301 GCF_001604975.1 Cebus imitator | reverse complement strand
TTTTTCCCCGCCCTGGAATCTACTGTCCTGGTTCCCTGCTCAGTCCCCTTTTTAAACAGACAAATGGGCGACTTCCCGTGGCTCCAATTGCCAGTCAAAAGGGCAAGCGGACCGGTGTATTTTGTATGGAGAACCACTGCTCTGGGGCGCAGACAAAGCAGCCCCGCGGGGCAAAGCAGCAGCGCAGGCCGGCACAGCCGCGCTGGCTGAAACAGCTGCACTGGTGACTTGTGGATCTCCTCCGCCTGGGAATTTCCTAGTCTGTGGGCAATAAAAATGCGGTGTCCACTCACCCTCTGCGCTTTCACTGGGAGCTGCAATCCTGAGCTGTTCCTAAACAGCCATCTTGGATCCTCCCCCCGTTTTGGTTTCTTTATTATACTTGCTTTGTAATAATAAAATACTTATGTTCCATTGTATCTCCTCTGTTAGGCATTTGTTATGCTTTTTAATATAATTGTTTTAGTGGTTACACTACCAATTATAAGACACATGCTAATTTATTATAGTCTATCTGAAAACCTTTTTAGCTTCTCCAACATTGTAAAGCATCTAGAACAGTATACCTCTATTACCCCCTACTCCACCTTTGCCATTTTTGCTACTGTTATATGCTTCTACATGTGATAATCCCCATAAAATACTGCAGTTGTTCTTGCTTTAAACAGTCAATGCTTTATATTTATTTACATATTTACTTTTCACAAAGATGTTCGTTGCTTCTTCTGTTTTCAACTTTCATTATTTTCTTTTGTTCTAGAAAGTGGTCTTTTATACATCTTACAGTGAAGATCTGTTGGTTGTGAATTCTGTCAGCTTTGGGGGTGTTTATGTGTTTCGGCTTCATTAGTTTTATCTTCTATTAGTTATTTATTGTTCATACCTGAATTAAATATGTTTTCTTCAATCTAAGCTCTTTTCCATAGTAAGCCTTTATAAATTAGAAAACTTTCTACTGGAAAACTGGTTTTACTTAGGTGGCTATTTTTAGATTGATTTATCTATTCTTTGCTTTTCCTTCCACCCTAAGCATGATCTATCTTGCCCATTATTCCACAGGTAGGCAGGACGAATGAGACATATGAAAGTACTGAGGAATATACAGCCGTTCTCCAAAAACAAAGTGAAGTTATTAGGTTGATATTAGTACTAGAAATCAGTCTCTTTGAGATGTTAATACTTTTGTCAGTCTTACTTTTGTACTCTACATTTTTTCTTCCAATGTTCATGTCTAGTAATTTTATTCTATATGATTCATTTGGTGGTGTGGCAGTTTTCAAGTCTAAATTGAAAAGTAGCTTCTCTGGGTTTCTAGTTACAGATAGAGAAATCAAATTTAAAACATGTGACTAGTGGGACCATGTCATATGCATATTTAACTCGTAAAATGTCAACCATACATGTTGTGCCAACTTAAAATGAAGAACACTTTGAGCAGGGTCGAAGATTTTACCAACCATTTTCCTCAATGAATACATGAGCCAGACAGTGTGAATCTGTCTTTGGTTCAGATGATCTTGGTTCCTATCTACCTTTGCTGGTGTATCTTACTTCTCTGATTTCAGAACCTGATGCCCAACAGAGCACAGTGCCATCATAAAAACATATTTACAGTTAGCTAGGTACTCTTTTAAATCCTGCTATAAAATCCCCCAGTTACCCAGTAGCATTTGCTACTGTATCATTAGACCATCACAAATAATTTTCTCATAGAAGTGTGAATTAATTGGAGGCTATCTGCAATAACATGAAATGAATTCTTTTGTCTTTATTATTAAATGGGCTGGGTGTGGTGGCTCATGCTTGTAATCCCAGCACTTTTGGAGGCTGAGGCGGGCCGATCACTTGAGTTCAGGAGTTTGAGACCAGCCTGGCCAACATGGTGAACGCTCATCTCTACTAAAAAAAAATAATAATAAAAATTAGGCCATTGTGGCACACACCTATAATCCCAGCTATTCAGAAGTCCGAGACAGGAGAATTGCTTGGACATGGTAAGGGGAGGTTGCAGTGAGCTAGGATGATGCCACTGCACTCCAGCCTGGATGACAGAGCAACACACACACACATCCAAAAAAGACTTTATTATTAAATGCCTCTAATAGTTGCCACCTTTTCTTTCACTGTTATCATGAAGTAGGATAACAGTCTAGCCAAGGAAAAAGGTACAGAAAACAGTGGGCAATATATAATACTCCTTAAAAAGTACTATGCTAGAGATATGCACAAGTGCTTTATAAAGAAGGAATCTTAGTGCAAAGTGTCTGGAAATTAATAGGTAGGCAAATGGATTGAAGAAAACATTATAAGCAATAGGAATAACATGGACAAAGACTGTAAAACATCAAATTATGCGGCAGGTTTTTAAGGTGCAAGATATTTGTTATAGTTTAAAACCCAGAATATGCTGATGATATCAAAGTGGAAAAGGAAGGTTATATTACAAAGTGAATTAAAATACACTTCCATGAAAAGTGGACCTGATCCACTGCTTTGCCCGCACACACTTGCCTGTAGCCTCTTATGACTGCTTTGCTGGCATGGGCCCTGCTACCACTGATCCCTTTGTTACAAAAAGCCATCATCTGACTCGGTTCTTACACCTCCCTTGTGAGAAAATATGACCCAGTTAATTTTGGACTTCTGCACATGTACCAGAGATAGGACTTGAGCTTAGATGTCCCAACTGAAACTCAGTGCTCTTTCGACTTCACTTTATTGCTTTTCATGGATGGGATACCAAGTCACTTTTTATATCTACAGATAGGTTTAGTTTTGTTATTATTTGCTCACTACTGCTCTGGTAGTGATCCTGTGGTCTCCCCCATTTTATGGGATAGTCTGAACGCTGAAAATGAATCTGGGCCTTTCTTTCATTTGAAGCTTAAGGTGGTGGCTAATCTACAAAGTTGTCAAAAGCAGACAGTTGGAATGTAGAATTACAGGGCTGCAAAACTGATGTGGAAAATTCAAAACACCCTTCACTTAACACTCTGCCAGAGCTGATTAGTGCAGTTTATTGCTAAACCCCAAGGGACACCTGAAGGCTTTTACCTTCAGTCTAGAACCCCTGGTCTGAGTGAAGGTGTAATGCTGCGTTAGTTCCACACTCTTTCTATTAGAGCTTACTCAAAGCTGCCGACACCAGATGTGTTACAAACAAACGTTAATTCTCCTCCAGCATCTGGATTGTATGTACAATAAGGGGCAAGATTTATGCCCTGCTGAAGCATTCCCCGGTTTTTAGCACAGAAGTGATTGAACTCCAGATGTTAACAAGATGCAGCGACCTTTTAGTATTATTAAAAACATGATTTCTTGGTTTTGCTCATGACAAAAACCATTGGATTAACTTATTAGAAATGGAGCTGCTGTCCTGCTTATTGGAAGCTGTGTCTACTTTAGCTATTGGAGCTTGTCGTCAAAGATTTTATGAAGAAAGAATGACTCATCAACTCCTAAAATCATCAACTTTTAAAGTCCCTTTCAAAATCAGGGGTTACAAAGGTAGAAATTCTCTGAGAACTGCAAATAGATTCAGATGAGTATGAAAGTTAAAACAAGTGTTTGTAGGAATTAATCAAATTAGCATCTGTTCCCTTTCAGTAATATTATTGTTATTGAGAAACATGGAACTGTAACCTGAGAGCCTTAGAGCTAGAATTGTTCCTCAAATATTATCTGTTCTGCCCTGCCTTCCTTCTTTTTCTCCACTTTCAGAAAGGAAGAGAATAATCTTTTTTTAAATTGAAGCAAATGAGAACAGAAAAGATCCATCCTTTGATACTATCTCAAAATCACTGCATAGTGAACTCACCGAATTCAGATCTGCTATTTTAAAAGTACAGTTTCCTCAATGATAAAATGTACTTTGCCCATAGTTTACTTTTCCCTAATTGGAATGAATCTTAAATTCAATGTGAATATTTAATGTTTGTTTACTTATTGTGCCCAAAGTTGTTATTAACAGTGCATATGATAGTCATTGGCATCATAGAATAAGAAATTAGGTTAACTTTTGATTTCACTGAACAAAAAATAATAATCGTCTAGAATTTTTACTAGTATCATAATCAGGAAATCTATGAAAAGTGTTAATCCTAATGAGAAAGTGCCTTCCTTTGGAGGTACTAATGTTATGGGGTTCTTAGCTTTAACTATTCAGGAGGCACTAAGATGATTTTAATATAAAACTTTAACATAGAAAATACAATCATGTTAAATAGTTTCTGTTAATCATGAATTTAGCCTACTACTTGCAATATGCCTTTCAAACTTTGTGGACTTAATATCTAAATGGTTTATGAATTGTAAGACCTTAAGTTTTCACTCTCTTCTGGTTTCTTTGGTTATTTGTTCTGTTCTCTTGTTTGCCATGATATACTTCTTTATTTCCCTATGTCTCTTGGAATGACTTTGAAGAGTATAATAAATATACCAACAACATATGTAAGTAAAAAATAGTGAGCACCAGTATTTTTTCCTGTCCCCAAGTAGTTCCTGCAGGAGGGTGAGTTAAATAGGTATGCAGTAGACCACACTCTCCATGAACCTCCAGAATCCTAGCTGCAGGAGACCTGCCAGCAACCCACGTGGGTTGCTGGCAGAAAGATTGGCTTAGAGATCAGCAGGGACAGGATTCCAGCCTGCATGGAACCCACAGGGTTTGGCATGGGAATGGCCTCAGTGGAGCATGGCCAGAGATGCCTACTCCTCAAGGCTCCCCATACTCTTCTAGGTGGCTTTGGTCTTTGTTGACTGTTGGACCTGGACAGAACAGGAATATTTTGCCTGTGGGACAGGGCAAATCTGATCTGAGAATTCCCCTGTCTGCCACCAGCCTCTCCTGGAGTTCCTGCCTGGCTGAACTTGTTTGCAGTGCAGCTTCAGATTCCCAAACAGGGTGCTTCCTGGTAACCACTGCTGTAGTGAGCTAACCCTGCCTAATCATCAAAGAGCTTTTGAAGATGGGCCCCTGCCAGCATGCATCTGCCTGCAGCCTGTACTCCACAGATTTGCCAGCACACACTTGCCTGTAGCCTCCTATGACTGCTTTGCTGGCATGGAGTCTGCTGCCACTTCCCTAAATGCTTTGTCTGGCACTCCCCATTGGAGTGCTATTGCCAGTGGACAGGGAGCACCCAAGCCCCTCCAGCACAGCAGGTGCTTAACTTTGAGGAGTCAGAGAAAAAATGCTGTGGACCTGATCCCAGGACCTCAGGTATGCAGTGCAGAAGTGCTCAGCTGAGCCTTGGTCTCCTGAAATCATTCAAAGGGAAGCCAGTTGACTAAACCTAGCTTATAACCATAATCAAACCCTCAAGGGCTTTGAAGGATATAAAAGCAAAAAGCCCTATTGAAAAGAAAGCAATGCAAAGATTAAGGGATTATCAGCTCACAGAGATGAGAAACAATCAGTGTAAAAGCTCTGGTAACTCTGAAAGCCACAATGTCTTCTTACCTCCTTTGTGACTGCATTAGCTCCCCAGCAATGGTTCTTAACCTTCCTGAAATGGCTAAAATGACGGGCATAGAATTCAGAATCTGGATGGCATTGAAGCTTGTTGAGATTGAGGAAGAAGTTGAAACCCAATTCAAGGAATCTAAGGAATCCAGTAAAACTGTTCAAGAACTGAAACACAAAATAGCCATTTTAAGAAAGAACCAAACTAATTGAATAGAGCTGAAAAACTCAAGCAAGAATTTTATAGTACAGTCAAAAGTATTAACAGTAGAATACAACATGCTGAGGAAAGAATCTCAGAGCTTGAAAAGTGGGTCTTCCAGTCAACTCAGTCATAAAAAATACAGAAAAAATAATTTAAAAAAATGAACAAAACCTCAGAGAAGTATGGGATTATGTAGAGACCAAACCTGTGACTCATTGTTTCCTTGAAAGAGAGGGATACAGAGGAAGCAATTTGGAAAGCATATTTGAAGGTATTTTCCACGAAAATTTTCCCAGCCTCGCTAGAGAAAATGACACTCAAATTCAAGAAATGTAGAGAACTCCTTTGAGATATTGTAGAAGATGACCATCTTCAAGGCACATAATCATCAGATTCTCCAAGATCAAGATGAAGGAAAATATATTAAAGACAGCTAGAGAGAAGGGACAGGTCACCTACAGAGAGAACCCCATCAGGCTAACAGTAAACCCTTTAGCAGAAATGGTGCGAGTCAGAAGACATTGGGGACCTATATTCAGCATCATTAAAGAAAACAAATTCCATGAGAATTTAATATCCAGCAAAACTAAGCTTCATAAGCAAAGAAGAAATAAGATTCTGCTCATACAAGCAAATGCAAAGGGAGTTTATTACCACCAGACCAGCCTTACAAGACATTCTTAAGGAGCTAAACATGGAAACAAAAGACTGCTAGTGACCAACACAAAAACACACATTAACACATTGACCATTGACACTATAAAGCAACTACACAGTCAAGTCTACATAACAATCAGGTAACAATGTGATGACAGAATCAAATGCACACATATCAATATTAATCTTGAACATTAACAGGTTACACACTCCACTTAAGAGGCACAGAGTGGTAAATTGGATAAAGAAGCAAGACCAACTGTATGTTGTCTTCAAGAGACTCATCTCACATGTAGTGACTCCCATAGCCTCAAAGTAAATGGAGGGAGAAAGATCTACCAAGTATACAGAAAACCAAAAAAGCAAGGGTTGCTACTGTTACTTTAGTCAAAACACACAGTAAACAAATAGTGATCAAAAAGGACAAAGAAGGGCATTACCTAAAGGATTCGATTCAATAAGAAAGAGTTAAGTTTCCTAAATACATATGAACACAATACTGGAGCAGCCAGATTCATAAAACAAGTTTTTAGCCATTATTGGGTGGTTATCTAAGTCTCTTCATGGGTCTCTAAAACCCCACTGACAGTATTAAACAGTCCATCAATACAGGAAACTAACAAAAATATTTGAGATCTGTCTTGACACTTAACCAGATGGACCTAATAGACACTACAGAACTCTCCACCCCAAAACAACAGAACATGCATTCTTGTCATCTGTACATGACACATATTGTAAAATCTACCACATGCTCAGCCATAAAGCAAATCTCAAAAATTTTTTTTAAAAACCCAAATCATGGCTAGGCACGGTCGCTAATCCTAGCACTTTGGGAGGCTGAAGTGGGCAGATCATGAGGTCAGTAGTTTGAGACCAGCCTGGCTAACATGATGAAACCCCATCTCTACTAAAAATACAAAACTTAGGCATGGTGGTGGGTGCTTGTAAACCCAGCTACTCAGGAGGCTGAGGCAGGAGAATCCCTTGAACCCAGGAGGCAGAGGTTGCAGTGAGCTGAGACCATGCCATTACACTTCAGCCTGGGGGACAGAGCGAGAATCCATCTCAAACAACAAAAACAACAACAGACAAATTATACCAACGACACTCTCAGACCATGGTGCAATAAAAATTAAAATCAATACCAAGAAGATCTCTCAAAATCATATAACTGCATGGAAATTAAACAATCTGTTCCTGAATGACTTTTGAGTAAACAAGGAGATAGGCAGAAATCAAGAAATTATTTGAAACTAATGAAAACAAAGATTCAAAATACCAGAATCTCTAGGACACAGCTAAAGCAGTGTTAAGAGGAATGTTTATACCACTAAATACCCATATCAAAAAGTTAGAAAAATCTCAACTTAACAACCTAGGTTAACCACACCTAGAGGAACTAGAGAAACAAGAGCAAACCAACTCCCAAACTAGCAAAAGATAAGAAATAGCCAAAATCAGAGCTGAATGAAAATGACGGATAAGAAGCCATACCAAAGATAATGAAGCAAAAAATAGAATAGATAATATTGACAGATCTCTAAGTAGAAAAATAGAGAAAAAAATCCAGATAAATACAATCAGAAATGACAAAGGGGACTTTCCTACTGATCCTACAGAAAGAAAAGAAAAACCCTCAGAGACTGCTATGAACATCTCATGCACACAAACTAGAAAACCAAGAAGAAACGGATAAATTCCTGGACACATAAAACCTCCCAAGATTGAACCAGGAAGAAATTGAAACCCTGAACAGACTGATAGAGTTCAGAAATTAAATCAGTAATAAAAATCCTAACAACCAGAAAGAGTCCCCAACCAGATAGATTCATAGCCACATTCAATTAGATATATAAAGAAGAGCTGATACCAATCCCACTGAAACTATTTCAAAAATTGGAGTAGGATAATCTCCTCCCCAACACAGTCTATAAAGCCAGAATCATTCTGATACCAAAACCTGGCAGAGACACAACAAAAAAAGAAAACTTCAGGCCAATATCCCTCATGAATGTAGATGCAAAAATTCTCAACAGAATACTAGCAAACCACATCCAGCAGCATATCAAAAAGCTAATCCACCATAATCAAGTAGAGTTTATTTCTGGGATACAAGGTTGGGCCAACTTATGCAAATCAATAAATATGATTCATCACATAAACAGAGCTAAAAACAAAAACCACATGATCATCTCAATAGATGCAGAAAAGGCTTTCAATAAAATTCAACATCCCTTTATGTTAAAAACCCTCAAATTAAGTATTGAAGATACATATCTCAAAATAATAACAGCCATCTATGACAAACCTAAATCAACATCATACTGACTGGGCAAAAGCTGGAAGCGTTCTCTTTGAGAACCTGAAGAAGACAAAGATGCCTACTCTCACCACTCCTGTTTGACATCGTTCTGGAAATCCTAACCAGAGCAATCTGGCAAGAAATATAAATAAAATGCATCCAAATAGGAAGTGAAGTCAAACTGTCTTCCCAGATGATATGATTTTATACCTGTGAAACTTGATAGTTTGTGCCCAAAGCTTCTAGATCTGGTAAACAACTTTAGCAAAGTTTCAAAATACAGTATAAAAATCAGTAACATTTCTATACACCAGCATTATCCAAGCTGAGAACCAAATCAATAATGCAATCCCACTAACAATGGCCAAAAAAAGAATAAAATACCTTGGAATACAGTTAACAAGGGAAGTGAAAGATATCCATAAATGAGAATTTAAAAACTGCTAAAAGAAATCATAGATGGCACAAACAAATGGAAAAACATTCCACGCTCATGGACAGGAAGAGTCAATATTGTTAAAATGGGCATACTTCCCAAAGCAATCTACACATTTAATGCTATTCCTATCAAACTACCAAAAACATTTGTCACGGAATTAGAAAAAAACTATTCAAAAATCCATATGGAATCAAAATAAAGCCTGAATAGCCAAAGCAAACCTAAGTGAAAAGAATAAGGCTGGGAGGCATTACATTACCTGACTTCAAACTAAACTACAAGACTATGGTGACCAAAACAGCATGGTACTGGTACAAAAACAGACACATAGACAAGTGGAACAGTTAGGGAACCAGAAATAAAGCTACACACCTATAATACAACCATCTGATCTTTGGCAAAGATATCAATAACGGGAAATGGGAAAAGGCCTCCCTATTCAACAACTGGTGTTAGGATAACTGGCTAGCCATATGTAGGAGATTGAAACTGGGCCTCTTCCTTTTACTACGTGCAAAAATTGCTCAAGATGGATTAAAGACTTAAATGTAAAACCTAAAACCATAAACCCTGGAAGAAGATATAGGAAATACTGTTCTGGACATAGGACCTGGCAGAGATTTCATGATGAAGACTACAAAAACAATTGTAACAAAAACAAAAAGTGGCAATGGGACCTAACTAAACTAAAGAGTTTTTGTACAGCAAAAGAAGCCATCAACAGACAAAACAGACAGCCTACAGAATGGGAGAAAATATTTGCAAACTTTACATCTGACAGTGATGCAAAGAGCTAAGATTACAGGAGTGAGCCACTGTGCCTGGCCATCTTGCCCCAATTTCTAAGGTGCTAATTAATTAAAATATATCTTCCAAGCAAATCATCTTGAAATAAGAATCATAGTCTTCGTTTGTCATTGTGGCTCATCTTTTAAGCAGAAATTTTATAAGTAAAATTCCAGAAAAGTAGGGGTCATATATAAATACCTTCTTGTATCCTTTAACCTAAGCCAATATTGCTTTTCTAGAAATCTTTCTCAAGGAACTGATACAAATGTGCACAAAGCTTTATGTGTAGAAGTGATGACTGGAATGTTATTTCTAAAAATGAAAAACTGAAAATCTAAATACCAAACTGTAAGACACATTTTTATTAAAATAAGAAAGGATCATAGGGATCATTAAGCTAGTAAATGTCTGCAAATAATTATTGATGGTATGCATCAAGTGCTTATAAATGGTACAAGTAGAGAAACAGGTATCAAATAGTACATAGAATATAATCTCAAATATGAATTAGAAGGTTGAAAAACTTAGAATTTTAACAAAATTGGGTGACAGATTTATAGATGTTTAAATAGTTTTTTCTTTCAAAATCAGCATCATTGAAATATAAATTACATAAAATGCACATATATTAGGTGAACAATTAATAAGTATTGGCAAATGTATAAACTCATATAACCATTACTTGAATTGATATAGAATATTTTCATCACCCTCGTAAGTTCGCTTATGCCCATTTGTTGTCAGCATCCCTCCCTTTACTCAGTAAAGTACCTACTGACCTTCTTCTGTCACTATATATTAGTCTTGCCTATTCTAGATGTCATGTGATGCAATGTGTAACAGTATAGTGGAATGCACATGCAATGTAAGAGTATGCCCTCTTTTGTTTTTAACTTTCTTCAGTCAGCATAATATTGAAACTTACCCTTGCTGTTGCATATGTCAGCAATTCCTTCATCCCTTCCTCCTTTTCCCTCCTTTCCTCCCACCTTTCCTCCCTCCCTCCCTCCCTCCCTCCCTCCCTCCCTTCCTTCCTTCCTCTCTCTCTCTCTCTTTCTTTCGCCAAGTAGCATTCATATCATAATTTGTTTAGCCATTTATCTGTTAATGGAACTTTAGGTTTTTCCAGTTTGAGACCATCATTAATAAAGCTGTTATGAACATTTGTATACAGATTTTTTGTGAATATATGTTCTCGATTTTCATTGGTAAATACCCAAAAATGGAATCACTGGTCCAAATGGTAAGTGTACTTTAATTTTACACAAATTGCTAAACTCTTTTCCAAAATGGTGTACTTTTACACTTCCATCATCAATGTATAAAAAATTTCCTTACTTTTTATTTGTAACAATGGCGAATATTGACATTTTAAAATGCCGTTAGCCATTCTAAATACGTGTCTAGTAATATCTTACTGTGGGCCTATTTTTTCTATTTTCTTGATTACAGATTATGTGGACCTTCTTTCCTCCTATTTATTGACCATTTATATATTTTCTTTTGCAAGAAATCAGTCAAATCTTTTGCACATTTTCAAAAACTTGGGTTGCTTCTTCTTATAGAGTTGTGGAAACTTTACACGTATATATTTTGGATATGAGCCTTTTATCAAATATATGTATTACAGATATCCCACCACATCCCTGTCTATGGCTTACATTTTAATTTCCTGATTTTCTCTTTTAGAAAGTCTAAAAATTTTTTTTGATAAAGTCAAATGTATTGCTTTTTTCCCTGTTATGGTTTAAAGAGTTTGTCGTCTTGTTCAATCTAGCCAGATGTCTCTAATTTTACTGATCTTTTAAAAAGAAGTAACTTTTAGATATTTTGTTTTTCTCTGATTTTTCTTCTCTATTCCATTGAGTTTTTCTCTTGCCTTTATTATTTTCTTTTTTCCATTTTAGGCTTAATAATCGAATTGATTTCTAGCTTCTTAAAATGAAAACTTAGATCACTGATATTACATATTCTTTTCTAATATAAGCATTAAAACTGTAAATTTATCTGCAGGCAATAACTTAGCTGTATCCTACAGATTTTGATATGTTATGTTTTCATTTTCATACTATTATTTTATTTGCCTTTACATTTTTTTCTTTAATTCATGGGTTATTGAGAAGTATATTGTTTAATTTCTAAGTATATGGAGATTTTTCATATACAGTATCTTTGTGTTATTAGTTTCTTATTTAAATTTGCTGAGGTCAGAGGGCATACTACAATCATTTCAATCCATTCAACTTATTTAGATTTTTTTAATGTCTCAGCTTATGGTCTGTCTTGGTAAGTGTTGAATTTGCATGTGAAAAAAAGCATATCCTGCCATTGTTGGTATATGTCAATTAGGTTTCACCTTGGTTGATAGGGTTCAAGTTTTCTAGACTGATTTTCTGTCAACCTGTTTTATTACTAGGAGAGATATGTTTTTACATCCAACTACAACTGTGGGCTTTTCTATTTCTCCTTTCATTTTTATTAGTATTTATTTTATGTATTTGTGAAGCTATATTATAAAGTGCATACACATTTAGAATTGTTACATCTTTTTGATGAATTGACTCTTTTATCCTTATGAAATGGCCTTATTATTCCTGATAGTATTTTTTGTTCTGAACTGTATTTTGACTGAAATTAAGTCACATAAACTTTCTCTGTTTAGTGTTTCTGTGGTATCTTTTTATATTCTTTCACTTTTAACCTCTGTATATTCTATATTTAAAGTGTATTTCTTTTAGACAACATGTAGTTGTGTTTTGCTTTTATATCCAGTGTGACGATCTCTGCCTTTTAATTGAGACGTTTCGGTCATCTATATTGAGTGTAATTATTAATACAGTTAAGTTTAATCGTTTCATCATATTTGATTACTATCCTAAATTTTTCTTTATTTTTCCTGTTTATATATTTTTACCATTTCATGGCTTTTTTGGTCTTAATTGAGTATATTTAAATATTCTGTGTCTGTTTTTTGCTTATTATCAATGTGGTCTTTTTTTTTTTTCTTTTTAGTAATTACCCAGGAGTTTTATAAAAAGTACCTTTGACTTGTTTAGTCTGCCTTCAAATAATATACTACTTTATGTATAATGTAACACTTTTACCACCATAGATTCTATTTGCATAAAATTGTGTCATAATTGTGTTAATATTGTCACAGATTATATTTTTACACACATTAGCCTTTAATACATTGTTGTTACTGTTCTAAACAGTAGATTTAAAAAAGTAAATTACTCTTAAACAAAGATTTCTAACGTTTGTCCAAATATGCCATTTTCAGAGCTCTTCATTTTTGTTATAGATCCAAGTTTCCATCTGATATTCCTTTGCCCTTGAAGAACTTCATGACATTTCTTTTAATGTATGTTTTCTAGTGACAAATTCTCTCAACTTGTGTTTGTATTTAAATGCTTTTAGGTTATCTTCATGTTTGAAGGAGATTTTTTCTGTATGTTAGCTTCTAGGTTGATATTTTTTACATTCAGCACTTTAAAGGCACTGTTTCATTGTATTCTTGCTATAATCCAAGAAGTCATTAATCATTCTTATATTTGTTTCCCTGAATTTAATGTTTCTTTTTATTTATGGCTGCTTTTAATATTTTTGTTTTATTATGGATTTTCAGTAATTTGATAATGAGTGGCCTTCCTGTGGTTCTCTTTGTTTTTATTTTGCTTCTTGAATGCATGGGTGTTTTGGATATATGGGTTGTAGTTTTCATCAAATTGGGAAACTTCTGATTTTATGTCTTCAAATAGTTTTTCTCCTGGGAATCCATTTACATGCATGTTAAACTATGTGATATTGTTCCACAGTCACTGAATTTTATATTTTTCTTTAGTTTTTTTTTTCTGTGTACTATAGTTTGGACAGTTTCTCTTGCTGTGTCTTCAACTTCATTGATCTTTTCTTCTATAATGTCTAATTGACTGCTTTTCCCATCTAGTGAAGTTCTGGATATGAACTTCAGTTCTAGAAGTTCAATTTCACTCTTCTTTAGTTTCCATATCTCTTGTTCTTATGTTCATTCTTTACTAACTTCATGATCATATTTATATGATCATGTTTGTTTGAATATTCTTGTGTACTAATTCCACCATATCTATTATTTCTGCATCTGTTTCTATCAATTCATTTTTATTTTGGTTAAGGTCATATTTAGTATTTTTTGATTGGTTGCTGAACACTGTGAATATTACATTGAAGAGTCTGTATATTTTGTGTTCTTCCATTTGAAGAGTGTTGACTTTTGTTTTGAGTGCCAGCTAGATAAATTGAAGTTTCGTTTAAATTTTTGAGGCTTATTTTTAAACTTTCATAGTGTAGGTCTAGAGTTGCCTGTCTCCTGGATCTAGTTTAGTTCTACAACTAAGGTGCAGTATTTCTTGAGTCTCTGTTGTATGGTATCTAAAAAGTCTCATACCTCTGGATGACTGTAATTTCAAATGTGGTCTCAAAAGTGTTTTCAAGGAGACCACTGGGGGGTTGTAGAGCTCACTTCATTTTCCTGCTCTCTTTTAGAGAATATAATCCTGTATCTAAAAAGAGTTGTTTCTTATATTTTGTTCAGTTTCTAGTTGTTCATAAAAAGACAAATCAGGTACATGTTATTCTGTCACTGCAAGAAAAGTAAATTTGGTCATCATATTATTAAAAATTCTTTTTTATAGACTTTCAGTTTTCAACAATGAACATATATTAGTCAACAAATATACACCATATTATTGTGTGAATTTCCTATTGTTTCTGTAGCAAGTGAGGCTTTGAAGAATACAAATTTATTACTTTAGAATTCTGTAGGTCAGAAGTTCAGCAAAGTCCCACTGGACTAATATTAAGGTGTTGAAAGGGCTGCGTATCTTTTAGGGTTTCTAGGGGAGAATCTGTTTATTTGCTTTTACAGGTTGCCTGCATTCCTTGGCTCATAGCCACTTTTTAAATCTCAAATTAAGAGGCATAGCATCTTCAAATCCCTCTGTAACTCTTACTTTCTTGTCTTCTTTCACTTAAAAGGACCTGTGATTATAGTAAGCTCAACTGGATAATCCAGTGTCATCTCCTATCACAAGATCCTTAAATTTATCATCTTTGCAGACTCTTTTACAATGTCAAGTAGCACATTCAAGGTCCCAGGGGTTAGGAAATGGACATCTTTGGGGGACCATTATTCTGCTGACCACAATTATTAAGATTTTTTTTTTTGGTCATGAATTATTGGGAGAATACATTATCATTCTTAGAATGTAGTATAAGAAGAGATAATCTATTGATATACACCCCACATGCTCTGGACACTACAACACTTAGACTTTGATAACACCTAAGAAAATTTAGCTGTTCATTTTCCTAAGGCCATGTAAACTTCATATGTCTGCTTATGTCACAGTGAATAATGTCTAGTCCATAAGGTAGATGGCATATTTACAGAATATTGGATTTTGCTAAATATAGCACTATTTTGTTTTCAAGTCTTTGATTTTCTCTAAACTACCCTTGATTTATTGAGACAGCTGTAAACATATCTGACAGTAGTAATTTGTAGAGCTATTACTACTCCCCAAGTACTGTGCTAAAAATTTTATTCTTAAAAGCTATAATAGCAAAACATTCTCCCTGTGACATTCTATATCTCTAGGTAGGACCATGTTTTTCCCAACTGAGACTTAAAACCATCGTCTCTTTTGTCTGGTGTTTATCCTGATTTTTACTTTATCCACTGAATCAATTGTCAGATTTGGTAGATTTTTTTCCCGAGAAATCTCTCTAAAAATTTCTTATATATTTGTTTCACTTTAATTCCCACAGCCATCACTGTATTTCAGGCCTTTGTTCCTGTATTTGAATTACCACAAATAATTCCTAATGAGTCTTGTTGCTTTTATTCTTTTTCCAAACCACCATGCTAGATGGGTCTTTCAGAAGATTCATTCTTACTAAAATAGTTTTAGACTCCTCTCAATTTCTGTAGGGTAAATGTTTAACTCTCAGTATGATGTAAAAAACACCACACTTTCATTTTAACAATTTAATTTCTCTATGTCTTATCACAAATGCAACCTCCTTTTATTTTGCTCGCCTTAACCATTCCAGCTTTCATCAACATGAATAAATTTTTATGGTGATCTTATGTAGAAATATTTTAGTAATTTATCAAACTGTGTCTTGATTTATCTTTCTATAATTATATACCTTTTATGTTTTATATTCCAATCAAATTTTTGAAGGGCAGAATTCATGTTTTATAGATCTTTGCATCCTTTATAATATCCAATACTAGTATTTAATACACATCTAACTTGTGGGTAAAAGAGAATGGGATTCAAAGCTAGATTTTTTTCCGGGGTTTCTTTTGGTGGAGACAGGGGTGGTCATATGAAATAATCAATGTTTCCTAATAAGTAAGTTTCAATAATACCTAGTGTGTATATTATTTTTAGTTTTTAAAAAACTAATATTTTGTTTTCATATCTTTGTAACCATTCTTTAGGGTTAGGATACATATCCCCATTTTAGCAACTATATGATCTCCATTAAGCAGTTGAATTCACGATCAACAGAGCCAGGTCTCCTTACTTCTTCTTCTGTGTTCTTCTTTTCTACTCTCTGGCCTCTCAGAATTTCTTATTTTATTTAAATATTTTAAGTCTCCATGCAACCACCGTAGTAACCACACAGACTATGTTAATCATTTCTCTCTAAAACTTACCTCATTCTTTTGGTTCTCTTTTGGCAGAATAATCTTCCTGTAGCTCATGAATCAAATCTACTTTGTTTTTATAGTAGAACCTAAAAGTCTCCTTACTATTTTTACTACACAGCCTTGTATTCTCCATTACTCTGTTCAGTTTACTTTTTTTGTATAATACAAATTAAGAAATGCAAAGTATATTTGGATTGTCTTAAAATTGTCCCAAATATCTCTAGGGTTGACTCATTGTTAAACCCCATAGAAACTCCAGTTTGTTTGACTCAACTCAGGACTGGGATTTGGGGAATTATGATAATTATGGCTCATCTTATGATCCCAGGCCAAGTAATTCATTTTTCTTTGCTTTAGTTGCTTCATCAGCAAAAGGTAAAATCTATTGTGTGTAACCAGAAGGTCGAATACAAGGACAGAAAAAGCTGTGTGCAGTTTGTGAGCATAAGGATACATATAAAAGCTAAGTATAGTCATTTCAACTGCCACAGGGGAATATAGTTTTTAGATCTTTCTCCCAGGAGCTCCAGCAATAAATACATTTCCCAGCCCCATTTTCCACACAACTCACGTAATACATTTTTAGATAGTAAAACTGAGATATTTCAGGATCTCAGATATTGAGATATTTCAAGATGCCAATAATATTAGTGATGCTGCTGCTGCTGATGAAAATGGTAATTACCATTTGTTGAGCCTGTGTACCGTGTTTTGCGATTTGTTATCAACACTGTCTCTATATAAATCTGTGAGGTATATATTCTTATATCCCTTATGCAAAAAACAAAAACAACCGAAGCTCAGTCACCATAAGTGGCTTCCTTGAAGTCACAGAACTTGTGAGAGGCAGAGCTAATCTTGCTCTCTGACCCCAAGCTTGAGCTCGTAACCAGCATGCTGTACCACTTCCACCACCAAGGGACTAGGTACACATCAGTGAGCTGTGAAGAGGGAACTACTCTTGTTCTTTGTGACAGTTTGACTCATTTTATAGTGGCTAATTTAACTTGTCGAGCTAATGATATTTTAAGAGACATACATTCGAAAATAACTGCAAGTTTTAGCTTACTTATATTTTGGCTTCAGTATATGATCCTATACTCTCTTTGCTGCCTGGCTGGCTCACTGGCCTCCCTCCCTCCCTCCCTCCCTTCCTTCCTTTTTCTTTCTTCTTACCTCCCCCTTCTTCCCTTGTCATTTTATTCTGCCAATTTAATGGCTTTGGACCTCCACTGTAGTGGACTTCAACTGTAATACAAGGATTTATTAAATTATTGTTTACTTCCAACATCTTTTCACCACATCTCCATTATGTTATAGCAATGTTTTGGAAATGTTCAGGACAAACTTATGGCTTTCTTGACATGGCATCTAATTTGAGATAATACCAATTATTAGGCAATGTGTTACTAATATTAGAACTTTTATCTAAGCAGGTATTCCCCAAGTTCATTGATGTTGAGGCAGAGTTTAAGATATTTTAGCAACACAACAGGGAATCTACTTTGTTCTTACAACATAATCTAACCTTCATCTCTTGGCTGCATTGCAAAGAGAATTGGCACACACAACTGCACACAGATAGGCAGTCACACAGAAGGCTCAGAGGTATTTATATATTTATCGGCCTCCTCTCTTGTGGAGGTATCAAGACTTTTGGCTCTTATTAGATCTTACCAACCTATTCATTTTTTCCATAACTGAACATTAAGCATGGGAGTGAACAAACATATAAACTCTCTAATTTCATGGGGCTTATCCAATATGTATATGTTAGCCATATTTAACAATCTTTGCATATCCTAATATAGGCACAGGACTTGTGGGATTTGGTGACAAAACTCACATTGATATTTTATGTTAATTATCATATAAATATTTTTAGTTTGCTACTCCTTGGATAACGTATTTCTCCTTGGATAAGTTTGGTTTACCTGCATTTCTCACTGTGACTGTTGTTTTCTTCAGAAACCCAGTATCTCTCCCCAATACATTCTTCCCACTCTCATGCTTTAATATTCTTGAGAACCCTCTCAGGTTTCATTTTATAGATGAAGAAATTAAGACATAAATAAATTAAATAACTTTCAAGCCTACACAGCTGGTGAGTCATAGATCTGGGATTTTGATTCAGATCTATCTGACTTCAGAAGTTGCATTGTCAACTACAATTTATTCTTGCATCATTTAAAAAGTTTCCTTTATGCATCTACCACGAAGTACTTAATCACATGGTATTATGACTTCTCTGAGCTAGTCTGTAATTCCTGGCACAGTTCGCATTCTGGTCTATAAGCATGGGAATGATGAAGCATATATCATTCTTAGTGCTCCTTTCAGCTTATGATGGTTCTGATCCATTGAAAAATTTAGAGTTTCTAATATCATTCAGTTTCTAGAGAAAAATTCGCCATTTTCACTGGAAAATCTTTGGTCTTCTGCTTTACCATTTCTACTTTGTAGCATACCCAAGCCATCCAGCAGAAATTTTGTATTATAAATAACCCTGAAAATTTTGAATGAGTGTATATAATTACCACTTGCTAAAGTGTCTGTAGAATTCCTTTTTTGGGAGGGGAGGACATTTGTGAGCTATCCAAACTGCCAGTGTCCCTAGTCACATCATATATAACTTCTCGTCAAGAACCGATGAATAAGAACATTATCTTTTCTAATAGCTGTTCGGAATTTACACATTTGTCTAATACTGCCTGAGGTGAGGGTACTGGGATTTGAAAGTGACCTTATATAAACAGACCAACTTATTTTTAGAGACATACATGGATTCATAGCACACAGGAAGAGTGCATGGTTAGGAAGTATGAGACCCAAGCCCACTACAGAATCTCAAGAAAGAAGAGTGAAGAACAGTGTGGTACAATAGAAAGAGCACAACATCAGATTTAGGCCACCTGTTTTACCTTGACAAAGTTAATTAATGTTTCTGGGCCTAGGGTTTCTAATTTATAAAATTGGGTAAATTATACTATGCAGTGACTATACACAAGAATTGCCAAGGAGATTCTTGAAAACATAGATTCCCAGTTTCTACTTAAAGATTCTCATTTAGAAGATCTGACTTTGGACTAGGAATCTCTGTATTTTAACTAGTTGCCGAGGTGACTCTCTTGCATACGATGTTGGAAAAGAGATTGTGTGCTAACCACTCATTGATTCTAAAACTCTATGCTTCTATGGATTTTTGGTTTTACCATTGTTTTTTTTTCCTTTTAGGATCCCCATCACAAGGAGGGGAGGGCTACCATCCCAGCTGCATGCTCCCATTCAAGGTTTATGCTGCAGCCAGCAGTCTTTGGAGTCTAGTTCAAAGCTGAAGAGAGTGAACCATGGAGCTGGGAGCCACTGGCGGAGGGGCTGGCCTGAAGGAAGGGAACTGTTTCAGCCAGAATGTACTGATGCACGACCAGGAAACCACAAGACTGGTGAGAACCTTTCCAAAACTGAGCTTTATGATCAAAAGAGGTACAGGAAACAGCTCAGCCAGGAGTCCTTTCTGCTCCTGGCTGGAACCCTGAGCTTCTGAGTCTCTCTGAGTCGACTCCCTAAACCAGATGCTGTCACCCAAGCAGCCATTACTAAAGCATTTTTTTTGCTTTGCTCTGAGGTGTCCCCACTGGTAGGTGCAAGTGAGTTACTATCTGTTTTTCTCTTTCGTGTTTCTTTCTTTTGGCAGAAGTTGCCATATGATTGCTCATTCTGAATTTTCAGAGGCCATAGGTTACTGGGTTTATGCCCTTTGCCAACTGACTATTGTTTGGTGCTGAGGGGCTGTATACAAACACCACATCCCCAAACTCTTATCAATACCTAGATCACCTGATGTGAATCTGTCAATACCCTGGACTTAACAGGGTACTAAAGGAAAGATAACTGGCAATGCCTTCATTTATTACATCCCAGCCAGTAGTTCTTCTCCCAGGATAGTCTTCCTTTTGTTTTCCCCAAGAATAGACTCAATGAGGAATTACATAGTTGTCACAGATATAAATCTTGTCTGGATACAAGGTCAAAATAATTGTGTTCCTGTGGCTTCTTCTTTTTTTTTTTTTTTTTTTTTCAACCAGAGTAACTACCAGTTGCCATGAAATAAATCACATCATTATATGGAAGATCCAGCTAATAGCTAAGACTAGCAGGATAACTGAACCATGTCCTCAGAGCTAAATGATGGAGAAATTGGACTGGCCATGGAGCACTTCAAATTGATTGCTTAGTAATGGGATATTTTTCCCGGAAAGACAACAGAATAATTCTGAATTGTTGGTTCTGTCATGGGCACAGGCTCCCATATACAGGAAAATAAAGAAAGTGTGATGAATTTTTCATCTGGCCTTGTGCCTACTTTCTTGCTTTCTGCATGCCTCCATTTTTAGTCTGCAAGCCCTGCCTAGATAACCAGTCACTATTGCCCATGTGGCATAAATCCTACAATTTAAATATACATCTTACCAAACTCACAGCAAGTATGAGGTAGCCAACAGCTTTTTCGAGATAATAACCTGAATCTTAGCTTAGGTTTCAGTCATTTTAGGAAACATAAAAAATTCTGTCTCCCACCATACACCCTCTGCAAAGATGTGAGAGGTCAAGTTTCAGGAGAGTCCACACACAAACTGGGCAGTGACGGTAAAATGTATTTTGAAATATTTCTCCTCTGGGACTGTTATGTGAAGTAGAGCAAACACATTGTGCTGCAGTGCTTTTTGGGACATGCCTTTTTTTGGGAAGTGCTAACTTTATACTCTGCTGACACCAAACATTTGAATATAAAACCTTATTTTTTCTCTCACTCTGCTCTACTTTTGGCTCAGCTTATCCTACCAAAACACACTTCAAAAGACTTCTTTATAGAAAGAATGTTTCAAAAATATAGTATTTCCATCTGTTATTTCAATAATACATGCTCTGGGACTCTCTTTATGAACCATTTTCCTTTCTTTGCTCCCATTTAGATGTATAAATATTTAATTCTAAAGCTCTAAGGAATAGTCAGCCAATCGGGTCACTGAATTGTGAACATTCCTAACCCTATAATTTTGTCTGTAGCAGGAACCTCCTGCTGTGGAACTAACTGCTAAGGGATTATAGCAATGTAATCCTCAGACTGTTCCATCTCAAGGTTACTCTGAAGTGGAGGGAAGGAAGCCGTTTTAATTTTGATAAAATAAACTTTATTTTGTAACTTTATTATTTGTTTGTCTTTTTCCTTTCAACACTTCATAATAGATGTGTCTGGTAATTTGAAGTTAGCTTCTCTGGTTGAGGTGCCCTAAACCACCCCATATTCCTGTAGCTTTCTTAAGAGGCCACACAGCATTTGTTCCTGTCATTACAAAGCGCAGAGCTTGAGTTTTCTACCTCTCATGAGCCACAAACTGACTCTTATGAACATGTTCAATTAGGTGCATTCCTAATGGGTGGCAACAGAAGATGCATGGAAATTGTTATGCCACCCATGTATGCTGGTAATGTCGTACCATGTGCAAAACTTTAAGTTACTTTTCTGCTTCCTAGGCTTTGCCCACCAGATCTTTATTTCAGCAATTATTGAAGCAATTGCATTTAAGGTCACAACATGAATTTCATGGGAACTCCCTGTATGATATAAATGGAAACATGTTCCTAGGAATAAAATATCTTTATGAGTGAAGTTTAATGTATTTTGAATCAGGCCCAAAGAGATCTTTTGCTGTGTGTGAAGAATAAAGTAAAAATTCCATTAATAAAATTTTATGGCTGGATGGGTGGAGAAAATCTTTTCCAGGTTAAAAATATTTTCATGTTTTTTCTTAAATTAAAAAAAATGTAAAGTTATAGTCACTTAAAACTAAGCCTAATTATTAGAATATAGATAGCCAAATATTTTTGGAGATAATAGGGCAAACATGTTTTAGAGTTTTAAAATGTCTGTAACTTTGACCAAGAAATTATACTTTTAGAAGTCAACTTAGGAAATACAACTTGAAATGCCAGATAAATTTAAAAAAATCATTTTGATGACATTGAAGAACTATAAGGCAGTCAAAAATTGAGAATTCAAGATTATCAAAATGATAAAAGAACCAGGAGAGGAGCCTGAAAGTTGGAGCTGCCTTTCCTATCCAGATCAACACTGAGAAACTGAGAGCCGCTTTTGGCAGTTTCATGGGACTGAGGGAACAAAAATTAGATATTAGAATCTGTGAATGTGTCAGGGACTTGATAAACAAACTTTTTAGTGGAGATCCCTTAAGGGATACAAATTGGAATTAATGAACAGAGTAAGTCCTTCCAGTGACTGAAACAAACTGTCATGTCAGTTTAATCCCTTGTTTTTTAAAGCAATCTTCCTAGGCTAATAGTCCACTGAAAACAAAATAAATACTCTATGGAGGAAGATAACATCACCAAAAGTATAAAGGTATCACTAAAATATTTCATATACAATGTTATTTAATAAAATATTACCACACTTTCCAGGAGGCAATGGCAAATGATCAAAACTGAAGAGGGGGAAAAAAAAAACAGGGAAAAAAATGAAACAGACCTATAGGAGAGACATTTATTAGAGTTATCAGACATGGACCTTTAAATAACTATGATAAATATTCTAACTAAAAAGGACAACATGAAGAGAATTGGTACAGAACTGGAATCCAAAAAATAATTAAATTGGAATTCTAGAGTAGAAATGCAATAGCTGAATTTAAAAATTAATGTGTGGGTTTAAGAGCCAATTGGACATAGCCAAAAATAGAATTAGTGAATTAGAAGCTAAGTCAGTGAAACTATTCAGAAAAAAAGGATAGAGAAACAAAGTAAAGGAAAGCATAGAAGATAAAAGACAGATAGGAAATAATGAAAATATCTATCAAACGAGTAATCACAATCTTAGAAGAAGAAAAAGAGAGAGAATAGAGAAGAAGCAATATTTGAAGAGATAATGGCTGACAATTTTCCAAAACTGCTGAAAAAAATCAAGACATAGATTCAGGAAGAGTTATGAATTCCACAAAGAAAATGATGAAGTAAACAACACCATAATAAAAGAACCATAATAAAGCTCCTAAAAACCAAAGAGAAAGAAAAAAATATTAATAGCTCTCAGATTTAAAAATTATATTGATTTTATTGATTTTAAAAAAGAATAACATTACTTTTCAATAGAAATGATAGAAGCTAGTAAGTAACAAAGTATTATATTCAAATAGTTAAAAGAAAACATTTCCTACCTGAAACTCTATACATGATGAAATTAACTTTCAAAATTAAGGCAAAATAGACACATCTCCAGGCAATTAGATACTGAGAGTTCTCATAATAATTGAGTATTCATGAAGGTAATTCTAATGGAAATTATAATTGTAGAAAATAATTCTGCATTGAACCATCAGAATGAAGAAAGAAATAAAGAGAAATTAAAACAGAATACAAAAAATGGAAAGGATAAACACAGATGCTCCTCGACTCATGATGGGATTATATCCCAATAAACCTATCATAAATAGAAAACATTGTAACATGAAGGTGTGTTTTTGACTTACAATATTTTCAACTTGTAATAGGTTTCTCCAAATGTAACCCAATCATATGTTGAGGAGCATACTCAGTGAGTACTGGTTTTACACCATTTTAAAATTAAAAAAAAAATCATAAGTTGAATCATTGCAAGAACCATTTGTATTTATGTGAATCTGAATAATAATGATGATGTCTTGTGGGGTTACAGAATACATATAGAACCAAAATATATGACTTTGAAAGTACAAAATATTAATGTGGATAAAGGCGTTAAAGTCCTAAGATATTTGCATTAATAAGAAATGGTAAAAGCAGTATTTTATACAAGCCTTTTATATGTCAAGAATGCATGTTATAATATCTAGAGTAACCACTCATAATAGTTAAATCATGTATAATTAATTAAAAGACAAAGAAAACAAATAGTAAAATGACAGGGTTGAAATCAGATATACCAGTAATTATATTAAATATGAATGCAGTAAATATTTCATTTAGAAGACTAATGTCATCAGATTTGCATTAAAAACACACACAATTGTAGCTGCTTATAAGAGATACTTTAATAAGTATACAAAAAAATTGAAAGTAAAAAGATACAAAGATATATACCATGCAAACCACAATTTAAAGCTGGTATATTGCTGTTAGCATCATGCAAAGAAGATTTAAAGGTGAGAAAAATTACAATAGGCACACTGGGACGTGTTTTACTAGCAGTATACCAGGATGATATAATAATCCTAAATTTTAATACAGATAAGAGCATAGTCTTCAAATATAGAAAGCAAAAAAAGAATTAAAAGAAGAAATAGATTCTTCCGTAAGCATAGTTAGAAAACTTAACATATCTCTTTTAATACCTGTTAGAACAAGTAGACAAAGTCAGTAAGGGTATAGATTTGAGCAACACAATTAATAAACTAGACCTGCATGACCTATAAAGACTACACCTTCATTTTTAATGTACCTGAAGCAATGTTTTGTGAGTGTCAAACTTAGAGTGTATGTGAAGGCTTTTTAACAATGGATTTCTCTTGGAAATGCCATGCTGTTGCTTCTAAATATAGAACAAACTTTGTTAAGCCACCCTAACTGACTTTCCTGGCTTTCTGTAAAGCATACTCACTAATGCCTGCAGTTTACCAAAGTCTGCAGGTGGTAGGATACTCTCCAATAAGCTTATATACCTCACGTCCCACAAGTTGAGTTATATGCTTATCAAGAGTATGTTGTTTTTTAACCTGTTTATACTAGTACTATTTTTTATATTGTTTAATTAAATAGTACATAAAATGATAAAAAATATATTGGAGAAATCAATAGTTTCTATAAGTACTTTGCAAATACTTGATGAATATAAATGGCCAAGACATTCTTAAATTAGAATAAGGTTGGGACTGAAAAGTTTGGAAACAAGTTCTGTAAATCCAAAATTCTGATGTAAGCTGCTTCACATTGTCTTAAATTTCTCTCTTCAGGTGAGAGAAATCAGAAGTTAAAATCATAGACAATACTGTATGTGGTTTACGGGTGTGGTTAATGAAAGAGAGAAAATTGAATATTCCAATCAGTGGCTACTAATTAAAAATAAGGGCTTTGGCCTTCCATTGAAATATTGGCAGAGGAATAAAGCTTAATGTTTTAACTTAAAATAAGAAGTATGGATTAGTTTGCTAGTACTGTTATACAAAAGTACCACAGACCGGGGAGCTTGAATAACAGAAGTTTATTTTCTCACGATTCTGGAGGCTAGAAGTTCAAGATTCAAGGTGTCAGGAAGGTTTGCTTTTTCTGAAGCCTCTCTCTTTAGTTTGTAAATGGCTTATCTTCTCCTCCCTGTGTCTCCATGTCCTCTTCCTTCTATATGTGTCTGTATTCTAGTATCTTATAAGAACACTAGTTACATTGATTTAGGACCCACCCTCATGACCTTTTAACATAATACCTTTTAAAGACCTTGTCTCTAAATAGTCATATTCTGAGGTACTGGGGATGGGGACTTCAACATGTGAATTTTGGGGTGGGAGGAGTTAGGGCACAATTCTGCCTATAACAGTGTATAAGTATGATTTTTATGATTCCATGCTTTTACCAATTTTGTAAGTGGGATTTAAATTATGTGTACACATGGGTATCGAGTAGAATGATAGATACTGCAGACCTGGAAGGGTGGGGAATGGAAGCAGGTTGGATGATGAGAAATTACTTAATGAGTACAGTGTACATTAACCAGGTGATAGACACACAAAAGCTCTGACTTCACCACTACACAATATATATCCATGTAAAAAAAATTATACTTGTACCCTACATATTTATACAAATAAAATTTTTAAAATAGCAGAATTTGAAAAAGTATATGTCTGAAATGTGTTAACCATAAGCATTTTGAAAGATTCTGCTAATAGTGTGGCAGGGTTCCTTGGTGAGTCCAAACTGAGATTCATAGTCTAGTGGCTTTCAGAGGTGAAGAACCTGTGATCTCTGCAAGTATCTGTTTGCATGAATTGATATCAGTATAGTCATCCCTCAGTATTTGTGGGGAATTGGTTCTAGGACTCCTTATAGATACCAAAATCGTAGATGCTCAAGTCCCTTATATAAAATAGAATGGTATTTACATATAATATATGCACATCCTCTTGTATACTTTAAATCATTTCTAGATTACTTATAATACCTAATAAAATGTAAGTGCTATGTAAATAGTTCTCATACTATATTTTAAAGTTTGTATTATTTTTATTATTATAGTTTTAAAATTGTTTTTTCTCAGTATATTTTATGTGTGGTTATTTGAATCCCAGGATGCAGAACTCATGAATATGGAGGGTCCATATGTATGGGCTTTGGTGTAGGAGGCAGAGAGAGGCATTATGAGTGAGAGCAAAAATCAGGGTGAACAACAATGGCCAAGAAAATGGCATGATGTCTTCTTCTCCATCTGGTCTAATCAATTTGTTTTTAGCCTTTCTGTAGAGAGATACTATAGACCAAAGCTGTAGGATCTATTTCCCAGAAAGACTTTTGGGGACTCTGCACACAAGCAGAGATGCTATGAGGCTCAGTGACAAAGTGCAATGTAGAATAGGAAAGAACTCTCTCTGTGCTTCATATTACAACGTAGCTCTAGCAGCCTGAGTGACAAAATGTTCATCAGCACAGATTGCTTTGCCTGGTAGGACAGGGCACTGTCAGGGCACTCAAAAGCGGAATGCCTTGACAAGGAGACTGTCAAAGAGATGTATGAACCTACGTATTTCTCCCACACAGAAAAACCTCTCTCGGGATCTTGCAGAAATAACTGGGAAAAATTATGAGGTTTAAAGTACCCAGGAGCAGGAAAAAAAAAAATTCTTTAAAAATTAAGTTTTTTGTTTTTTTTTTTGAGACAGAGTTTTGCTCATGTTGCCCAGGTTGGAGTGCAATGGTGTGATCTCGGCTCACTGCAACCTCTGAGTCCCATGTTCAAGTGATTCTCCTGTCTCAGTCTCCAGAGTAGCTGAGATTACAGGCACCTGCTACCATGCCCAGCTAATTTTGTATTTTTAGTAGAGACGGGGTTTCCCTATGTTGGCCAGGCTGGTCTCAAACTCCTTACCTTAGGTCATCCAGCCTCCTTAACCTCCCAAAGTGCTAGGATTATAGGAATAAGCCACAGTGCCCAGCCAAAAATTTGTTTTTTAAATGTTGATGACTTTATTTATGCCTACTATCATTTGGGCTACAATTATAAACTTTTTCTATAAAAGTTTCTAGTTGTCCCTTTGATACGTTTTTTTCACCATAATATGATGGAGACATGTGACCTCATAATTTTGCAAATGTTGACTTAAGAATTTTCTTGGAAATCTTTGTGTGTATGGAAAGGATTTTTAGTGTGTACTGTGCTACATGGCCCAGCCTTCACTTTCAACCTGACTTTGAGGTGGAAAGGATAATTATTTCTCTACCTGCTGGGTGTGCTGCTACATAAAAGCATTTATCTGTCAGCCTTCTCTTGGAATTCCTTTACTGATGTCACACCACCTTTCCAGGGAAGATTTCGTCTAATAAATGGAGGTTATAAAAGCCCTGCCTTTGGCCCCAACTTGTACAACTCTGAACAAACATTTCAGTTTCAGAACTGCCACTGAGTTCACATGAATCCTTTTTTGTGACAGCGCTAGCAGTCTAACAAAAAAATAAGCCAAATGTTCATAATAACAGAGTGAATAAATAAATAGCCCTTCATGTGTATAATGGAGTACTAAATAACAGTGACTATAATCAAACTGCAGTTAGATGAATCACCATGGATAAATCTCACTCAATGAATGTTGAGTAAAAGAAGCAAGATACAGAATGGTATATATTGACTAGAGATATACTTTTTAAAAACATATATTAACAAATACATACTTAGTTTTACATCTGTTGATATATAAGAGAAGAATTGCTAGGTCATAGGGAATACATATGTTTATCTTTAATACATAATATCAGTTTTCTAAATTCGCTGTACTAATGAAGTACTAAAATGAAGTACTAAATAGTAATGACGATCAAACTACAGTTGCATGCATCAACGTAGATGCATTTCACGCAATGAAATGTTGAGTGAAAGAGGCAAGTCACAAAAAAGGTATATGTTGAACAGGAGTATAAATTTCAAAAATAAGCTGAAATTATCTTTGGTATTATAAATCAGAATTTTTGTTACCCTTTGTTGGGAGCTGGGGTATAGTATAATAACTAGAAAGACATGCAAGGAAGCTTCTGGGAGTTGTGATGAGTTCTCATTTTTTACCTGTTTCCCCATTTACATGGATGCATTTACTTTGAGAATATTTAAGTTGTACAATCATGATTCATGTACAATTCTTTTTATTTTGAGAAAACCTATGAATGCACATGTAATTCAGTAAAGGAAGGGGGAAATACTCTGAAGGGAGTTTTATTCATTATGGGAAAACTACTTTTTTCCTGAGAAGGAATGAGAAAGAAGTTTGGAAATAGTTCATTTGAGCTTGACTTCCTTTAAAGGAATTTTTAAGAATTTGGGGGCTACTCCATGGAAACTGGAAATTTTTAAAAATCAATGTCTAGGCCTGGCAGAGTGGCTCACACCTGTGATCTCAACACTTTGGGAGGCTGAGGCCGGCAGATCAGGAAGTCAAGAGATCAAGACCATCCTGGCCAACCTGGTGAAACTCCGTCTCTACTAAAAATACAAAAATTAGCTGGGCATGGTGGCACACACCTGTAGTCCCAGCTACTCGGGAGGTTGAGGCACGAGAATTGCTTGAACCCAGGAGGCGGAGGTTGCAGTGAGCCGAGATTGCACCACTGCACTCCGGCCTGGTGATGGAGCACAACTCTGTCAAAAAAAAAAAAAAAAAGAAAAAAGAAAAAAATCAATATCTAAGGGTTATTTACCTTTTCAGTCTTTCTAGAATTAGTTTTTATTCATGACTTCTGATTCTTGAGGCTTTTAGACTTGAATACTTTTTCTAAAATGAGACATTCCTTTTATTAATATTGACTAATGAAGAAAAATGTGGCCATTTACATGTTGCTCAGTGTAGCCTGTGATTTAGAGCACTGGAGAGTCCCAAGGATGGATCATTGTTTGATAAATGGAGTAGTTATTTAACACTGCATCTGCCTCCTGGTGCAAAGACTCAGAGGGAAAAGATGCAGGTGGTGAGTAGGCATTAAACTTTCTTAGAAACTAACAAACTTGAAAGATATGAACAGAAACCTTTGAAAACTCTGGGTTACTGAGAGAATAAAGGGAACCAGATTGAGAAGCCTGTGAAAGTAAACTCCAAAGAGGAATGCTAAGCACCAAAATAATCCATTCCTGGGAGACCCATTCAGGTAAGGGTAAACCCATAACACATAATCCCCCAGCCTGTTTTTACTTTGAACATGTTTCTAGAGGCTGGAATACTATCTCAACTGACAAACTGATGCTTATAGCACAGTTAAGAATGTAATAATGTAGCGTGAGCTATAGATTCTATCCAAGAAACCAAGAAGCAGAGTAATAGACAATATAGGAGCTCTACAGTATAGCTAAGGTATTTCTTCAAAGCAGAGAATGGGTCCCCAATGAAATGCAAGACAGAATTTCCTAGTTGTTTCTTCTTATAAATAAACATAATCAACTGCCCATTTTTCAGATACAAATTACAGTGATGCACCTATAGATGTATTAATGTTCTCAGCAATGATCTTCAATCAGTTTGGTCCGATTTTTATCTTTGCAAAAAGAAATTTGGAAAGCAGAACTATCTTAGTATTTTGTGAAGAAATTTATACTTTCTCTAGATTTTTTGCCATCTTTTAATGTGATGGGGAAACAGATTTTTTCAGGAAATGAGAACAAATAAAAATAAGACTTTTCCCTGGATTTACATTTATTCTTTTTCCAGCAGATATAAAATCAGTGCGACAAATCAAAGGGAATGGTGCCCCTATTATACTTGTTTCCTTAGTGCTCTTCTTGAAACCTGTGTGTCAGTTCTGTAGAGCTTGCTACAATCTTTAAATCCTCTAGAGAGGATTTAAAGTATATGGGAGGTTGAGCATAGGCTTCAACATATATTTCTTTCTGGAATCATCCTGATAACCACTGTTGTCAGGCATCACTAACAAAAATACTTCATCTTGTTCCTTAATAGGTTTGGATTATTGAGGTTTCAGGATAACTTAGAGACTCACCTGGCTCACAGAATCTTGGGAAATTTGATCGTCCTCAACATGGAGGTGGTATCCAGGAAGAGAGCAGTGCAATGTCCCCAGCCCGGCTTAAAGAAGAACATTTTGATAAAGGTTTATGTAAGTAAAAGTGCTTCCTTCATTTCAACAATTTCACAAATCCCTCTCAATTTGAACTCTCTTACCCATCATCCAACAACACATCACACCCACAGCAAACTGTGAGAATTATTATTTTTCTTGGAATAATAACCTTTCTGTTCCTCCTTTCCTGTTACAAATATTGTTTCCTGGCTAAAGGGTGGAAAGGTGGACAGCTCAGGTCTACCTATAGTATCTCATTTCATTAGTTACAGTGAATGGATCTAGGATGGGTACATGACCTAAGAAAAAGCACTTATAATCCTTCCCTGGAACTAAACATATTCTCTAAGTTTCCCAAGACAGGAGGATAGGAACCTGGGGCTGTTAGCAGAAGTGTGAAGAGAATGTGCTTGCAGAGTGAAGCCAAGTGGAGACAGTTGTCAGACAGAGAAAGAAGAAACCTTGTGGTTTTGAGTCTCTGGCTAAAGGTCCTGAGGCTCTGATTCTTGTATCTCTCATTTCACTTGTGTGAATTGCTCTTGTATGCTCTAGAGCTGAATTTTCTTTTTCCACAAGCCAGTTAGAGTTTATTTCTGTCACTAGCAACTGAAGAAAGTCTTAATGAATAAAATAACATTATCAAGAATAATAGGAAGGCCAAAGTCAGTTGCTTCTAGTTTAGAGATACAGTAGTCCCCTCTAATCTCTGGAGGATAGTCCAAGACCTCCAATGGTTGTCTGAAGCCAGCGATGGTACCAAACCCTAAACAGTCATACTTCAGTATCTGCAGGGCATTGGTTTCAGGACCCCTGTGGATAACAAAACCCACAGTTGCTCAAGTTTCTTACGTAAAGTGATGTAGTATTTGTATATAGCCTATGCTTATCCTCCCATATACTTTAAATCCTCTCTAAATTACTTGTAATACCAAATACAAGGTAAATGCTATATAAATAGTTGTCATACTGTATTTTTTATTGTTCTATTTAAAAAAAATACAGTTTGAATCCGCTGTTGGTTGAGTCCATGGATGTAGAACCCGTGGATGTGGAGGGCCAATTATATATACTGTTTTTTTTCCATCTGCTGACCGAGATGGCTACTAAGTGACTAATGAGTGGGTAGGTGTGGATATGCTGAGCAAAGGGATGATTCACATCCTGAGGGGACAAAGTGGAACAATGTGAGATTTCATCATGTTAAACAGAATGACATATGTGATTGAAATCTTATGAACTGTTTATTTCTGGAATTTTCCCTGTACTATTTTCAGACTCTAGTTGGCCACAGGTACTAAAACTATGAAAAGGGCCACAGCGACTCATGCCTGTAATTCCAGCACTTTGGGAGGCTGAGGCTGGCGGATCACAAGGCCAAGAGATGGAGACCATCCTGGCCAACATGGTGAAACCCCATCTCTACTTAAAAATACAAAAATTAGCTGGATGTGATGGCATGCGCCTGTAGTCCCAGCTACTTGGGAAGCTGAGGCAGGAGAATTGCTTGAACCTGGGAGGCAGAGGTTGCAGTGAGCCAAGATCGCGCCACTGCACTCCAGCCTGGCGCCTGGTGGCAAAGCAAGACTCTGTCTCAAGAAAAAAAAAAAAAGGCCACAGTGGATAAGGGGGTACTGCTGTATTTATTTCCACAATCAAATCCAAATGGCCTCTCTCTGTATGTGCTTGGTTATTGGATATTAAATAACTAGGATGAACCTTGTGATAATTTCCAAATAGCTGGGGCATACCATAAAGCTTTTCTCTGAGAGCTGTGCTTCTCAAACTTCAGAGTGTTCTTGTGTTCTCTGGGGCTAAGGATTTGCTTTTTTTTTTTCTTTTTTTTTAAAGTCTCAAATAGGACAAGATATCAACATTATGCCCTTAACTGGCATAAAGAAGACAGTAACACATCTGCTGTATTCTAAGTACTGTGCGAGGCAGGAGAAATTTAGTGTGTTTAAAAGTAGCTCAGACCTCAAGTTACTGATTGCTAAGAATATACAAAAATAATATCATTTACTGCATTTATTATTAGTTAAAAAATAATGGTTGATACAAATAATGGTTCATACTATGAGTAAATTGGGAATAAAAAAGTCTCTGTATGAATATATGCTTTAATTTCTATGGAGTAGTAGAAATAACTTGGTAGGTGTATATTTAACTTTTTAAGGAACTGCCAGACCATCATCTAAAATGGTTCCATCATTTTGCATTTCCATCAGCTATTCCAGTTCCTCCACATCCTCACCAATCCTGAGTATGATCAGACTATTTAATGTTATACATTCTAATAGGCGTGTAGTGATGTGGTTTTAATTTGCATTTCCTTAATGACTAATTATATTGAGCATCTTTTTGTGTTCTTATTGGCCATACAGATATCTTTGATGAAGTGTGTGTTCAGATCTTTCCTGATTTTTAAAATTAGGTTGTTTGTTTTCTTATAACTGAGTTTTATGTGTTCTTTATAGATTCTGGATACAAATTCTTTTTTGGATATATGATTTGCAAATATTTTCTCCCAGTCTGTGGCTTGTCTTTTCATGTTCTTAACAGTGTCTTTCAAAGAGCAGAAATATTTAATTCTCATGAAGTGCCATCTGTCACTTTTGGGGGCCTGTTTAATGGATCATGTTTTTGGTGTCTAAGAAATCTTAGCATAATCTAAAGTCACAAATATTTTCACCTATTTTTTCTTCAGAAGGTTCTATAGTTTTAGGATTTACATTTAGGTCTGTCATCATTTTTGAGTTTATACATGTGATAAAAAGTGTGATGATAGTCAGAGTTTGCATTTGAATATTCAGCTGTTCCTGAACCAGATGTTGAAGAGTATCCTTTCTCCACAGAATCACCTTTGCATCTTTGTAGAAAATCAGTTATCTATATATGTGTGAATCTATTTTTAAACCCTATTATTTTCCATTGATTTATTTTTATATTTTTATGCCAATACCACACCGTCATGATTTATGTAGCTGTAAATAAGTCCCGACTTTAAAAGTTTATTCTATTCCAAAGATGTTTTGTTTTCTTTTCTTTGAAATTTCATATGAATTTTATACTCAGCTTGTCTATTTTTTAAAAAAGGCCTACTGGAAGTTTGAATCTATTGAATCTATCGATCAATTTGGGGAGATTTGATGTCTTAACTATATTGATTTATTTACTAACAAATACAATATCTCTCTTCATTTCCTTGGGTCTTCTTTAATTTCAGCAATATTTTATAGCTTTTAGTGTATAGGTTTTGTAAATCTTTTGTCAGCTTTATCCTTCAGTAGTTCATGTTTCCTGATGCTATTGTAAATGATATTTTTATTTCAGTTTATTTTTTGTTTCTAGTATATAGAAATAACATTTATTTTTGTTTATAATCTTGTATACTGTAATCTTGCTAAACTAACTTATTAGTTCTAGTAGCATTTTTGTAAATTCCATATGACTTTCTTCATAGATTGCCTTATTATATGTGAACAAATACAATTTCTTCCTTTCCAATCTGGACAACTTTCATTTATTTTTCTTAACAGTCTTCGCTGACTAGGTAGAGCCTCCAGTATAATGATACACAGAAGCGGGAGAGTGGGCATTTTTATTATCTTCTATTACTTAAGGGAACACATTTAATTTTTCACCATTAAGGATGATGTTAGCAATATATCTTTCATAGATTCCCTTTTTCAAGTAAAGAAAGTTCCAGTCCATTCTTAGTTTATTGAGACTTTTGATAATTAATGAACGTGGATATTGTCAAGTGCTTTTCCTAAATCTATTGAAGTGATACATGGTTTAGTTTTTATAGTTTCATATGGTAAACTACATAAATTGATTTTTTACATTAAACCAACCTTGCATTCATGGAACAAACCCCACTTGTTCATGATATATTATTTCTTGTTTTGCATTGTTGCATTTGCTTGGATGAAGTATTGTTTAAAATTTTTGCATCTTTGTTTATAAATATTACATTTATCATTATCTTTCTTTATGTCTTTTTTTCTGGATTGGAATCCCAATAATACTAAAAACAAATAATAAATTGGGAAATATTATTTCCTCTTCAATTTTTCTGAAAGAGTTTGTACAGAATTGGTATTACTTCTTCCTTTCATGTTTGATAGAATCCTATAGATCAACAACTTAAATAAAATGGACCAATTTTTTTGATAGAAACAAATTACCAAAACTCCCTCCAGAAGAAACAAACAATTTGAACAGTTCTAGTCTTTGTTATAAGATATATAAAGGACACTTAATTTGTAGTTAAAAATCTTCACAAAGATTATAATTTCCCTTGATAGGTGCAGTCTTTTTCTTCATATTTCTTGTACTTGGAATTAATTGAGCTTCTTGGATATTTGGGTTTACAGTTTTAATCATTTTTTAAATGACCATTATTTCTTCAAGTATCTCTTTTGCATTTCCTTTCTGTCTTTCAGATACATCTATATTAGGCTGATTGAAGTTGCTTCATAGCTCACTGGTGCTGTTTTCTTTATTCTTTAAATTCTTTCTCCTCTGTGCTTTATCTTGGGAAGTTTATTTTTGGTTTTGTATTCAAATTCACTTATATTTCCTTCTGTAAGGTCCTATCTGCTTCTAATTTCATCCAGTGTATTTATCATCAGACATTTTTGTTTTCATCACTAGAAGTTTGATTAGGTTTTTAAAAATTTCTTTTATGTTTTTACATAATTCTCTCAACATATGGAATGTAGTTACCGTAAATGTTTTTATATCCTTGTCTGCTAATTCAAACATGTGTGTCAGTTCTGTGTCAATTTCAATAGACTGTTTTCTCTCCTCATCATGGATTCAATTTTCCTGCTTCTTTGCATTCCTGATAATTTTTGATTGGGTGCCAGACATTGTGAATTTTACTTTTCTGGGTACTGGTTATTTTTGTATTCTTCTAAGTATGTTTCAGTTTTCTTTTGGGATGCAGTTAGGTTACTTAGAAACAGTTTATCTTTTTGTGTATGACTCTTAAGATGTGTTACATGGGACCAAAGTATTATTTGATCCATTACTAGTTATTCCATACCACAGAGGAAAGATTATTCTGAGTACTCTTTTTAATTCATTGTGAATTATGACATTTTCCTATGGTGATAAAGGCAGATTCTCTTCCAGATGCTGCGTAATTGCCACATATTATTATCATTAAACTTTTCAGGTAGTTATTTCCCTAGCTTGGTTGGTTTCTTTACATGCATGCACTGATCAGTACTCTAAGGAATTTCTCAATGGAGACACTTTGCAAGTTCTTGGACTTCTTCTTTTGTGCAGCTATGTACTTCCTGGTTCTCTGTGTTGTGAACTGTAGCTACCTTGGTCTCCCTGGACTCTTAGCTCTGTCTCTTCAACTCAGGGAATCCTGTGAACTCTACCTGGATTCTCTCTTCATGTGCTAAAAGCTGTCAACTCTCACAAGGCAGAAATCTGAGGTAATTGTTGGGTTCACTTTACTCATTTCCTGTTTCTCTGGGACCATTTTACTCTGTTCCTTAATATCCAGTATCTTAAAAATTATTGTTTCCTATACTTTGGTTATATTGGTTTTTCAATAGAAGATGCTAAATATTGTCATTATTATTCTTCCTAAATAGGAAGTGCGGGTCTTGTGACAAATTATATTTAAAAGCAATATAGCAGATGCTGAGAGGGTTTGAACAATTTATAATGACTCAAATATTTTTCCTACTCTAGTGTATACACCAGATTCGACATCATTCATTAAACACAGACTTACTAGAGCAATGAAGCAAATGATTCTTATTCATCACCCTCACCACTGCAATAGATTGAATAGAGAAGGAAAATTTGTTAAAGAGGTTCTAGGAGGCCGGGCGCGGTGGCTCACGCCTGTAATCCCAGCACCTTGGGAGGCTGAGGCGGGTGGATCACGAGGTCAAGAGATCGAGACCATCCTGGTCAACATGGTGAAACCCCGTCTCTACTAAAAAATACAAAAATTCAGCTGGGCATGGTGGCGTGTGCCTGTAATCCCAGCTACTCAGGAGGCTGAGGCAGGAGAATTGCCTGAACCCAGGAGGCGGAGGTTGCGGTGAGCCGAGATCGGGCCATTGCACTCCAGCCTGGGTAACAAGAGTGAAACTCCGTCTCAAAAAAAAAAGAGGTTCTAGGGAGAATTAAAGAAACACCTCTCTCCAGCAAAAAAGTTCAGGCCACCATTCCTTCAATTTTTGTAGTTTCTACAGAATTACAGAGTATTCATGACTTGATACTATAGAGTTGATCTAAATATTATAAAAGGAGTAACTATCACTGCATCTAAATTATTACAAAAGAAGTAATTATCACTGTATCATTTCAAGGAACAGAGAGCAAAAATTCTACATGTTGTCTTTTTTACTTTCTATCGAGGCATGTGGGTCCTTAGTGTATTTCAAAGTGTTTATTTAAATCTCTCTGGTTGTCTCCTTGTGAGTGATAAGTAGTCCTGACTGTACCCCTAACCTTAAGTGTTTCTCATAGTAAGCAGGGCTTTCAAAGGTACTTCACCATCCTAATCCACTTCCCAGTATAAGTAAATTCTTCAGGGGAGCTCATACACTAGGTGATTTCCTTGCTCTGGGATCCATAGAGTGATTTATGGTTCCTTACAGGAGAAGTTTCAGTGAAGAGTTCTGTCATCGTTAGGCATACATTTTAAGGGTTGGACTTCCTATTTAAAGGCAATTAAATGAGGGACTTTACTGTTTTAGTTGGATTTTAGGTAAGCTATTCCTGTGAACAGTTTTTTGGTGTTTGCTATGGCCAAAGCTTTTCATTTACATTTGATATTCTTGTAATCTTGTGCTAGCCCCTTACCCCAAAAATATTATATTTTAAGCTCTCTGCCTTCCTAGATGGCAGAGTCATTAGCAAAGCCCCTGAGACTAGTTTGGTCATTTTGAGCAACAGCAATTTTGCATCACAGACTTTCATTTGGGTCTATAGAGAGGACCTTGATTTTTTAGGCCTCGGGTGCTCTTTTCTTTGATCAGTTTTTCAGCTTCGGTTGGTTCATCATGTTTTCTTTCATTCGTCTTCCACCAACTCAGGGATTTGTCTAGTGTCCAGTATAGAGAAGTAGGATTAAAAATGGCTCAGTCAACCTGAGGAGAACTGAATTAGAAGGGGCTGAGTCTGATTAGGATGCTAAGTTGTGAAATGCTATCTACTTACAAAGGTGTAATTTGTATAACAAAATGGTCATTAATGTCCTTGCCACCTAAACAGTTTTGAGATGGCCTGTTAGAGAATAAGAGAATATGTGGGGATAAAGGAAAAGGGTTGTTGTCCCAAAGTGTGCTGTAAGGGAGAATCACTTGATCCCATGAGGAGCTGGTAATAAAAGACAAGAAACTTTCTATTTGATTGTGCCCTGGTGAATTTGATCAATTACATAATCATGTTTTCTCTACCCTAAAATATGAACAATATTTTTTATTCCACTTCCAAAATGCCTTTTCCCTCAAAATTATTCTTAGCCAAACAACTGCATTTGCTAAAACCAACTGGAATTTGTAGTACACTGGCAAGTAAGTCACATATATTTATCTTTATTTTGAATTAAAATTGCCTGAATTCTCTTTTAAATCCTACGTGAAAATATGCGTGTTAGTTTCCTATTCCCATTGTAACAAATTACCACATATACAATGCAGATTTGTTATCTTATCCTTCTGGAGGCCAGATGTTTGAAATAAATTTTAATTGGGTACAGTCAAGGTGCCAGCCGGATTGGTTCTTTCTGGAGGCTCTAGGGGAGAATTCATTTATTGGTGTCTTCACCTTCCAGAGACCATTTACATCCTTGGGATCATGGCCATATTCCTATATCTTCAAAGCCAGCTGTGTAGTATCTTCATATCCCTTTCATTCTATCCTTCATCCATTATCACATCACTTTCTGTCTCCCTCATCTCCTGCCTCCCTCTTAAGGGAACCCCTATGATTATATTGGGCCTACTTGCATAATCCAGCATAACATGTTTATCACAAGTTATTTAATTTAATCACACCTGGAAAGTCTCTTTTGCCATATAAAGCAATATTCACAGGCACCAAGGATTAGGACGAAGGCATCTTGGGAGGCCACAGTTCAGCCTACCAACACATGATATTTGGAGAAATGGGAATATACTCAGGAGTGTGCTGGCTCCATATGTACCTTCGTGTAGCACTCTAGCCTTTTCCCACATGACCTCATTCTTTTGCCTTATATTAAATGCCTCACAGGATCAACTGTATTCCCTCTCTAAAAATAGAGCTTGGAATACCATTTGTTGCTTGACATTGTTTACTGTTACTTCATTTGCATGTAGTTTTGCTGCTGATTAAAATGCTTACTTTTTTTCCCTAAGATTCTCACTCATCTAGTTATTTTTAAAAAATATTGAACATCTTTCATGATCCAAATACTACATTAGGCAATAGATATGCAAAAATACATAGAATTTGGCCCTAACCTTTAGGAGGCTTATGGTCTAGAGGAAGAAGTAGAGGCTTACTCAAGTTTTTTCATTCAGCAAATAGCAAACTTGGATCCAAGTACAGATTTGATGTCAGAGAAATGACTCATTTAGTAAATGTAACTATTTGGAATATTGCTGCATAAAAGGTAGGAAGTGTCTCAGCTCTGGATGACTTCCAGTGAAAAATCCAAACACTTTGTGAATCTAATTCCAGCTTCTCAGAATCCTATTTACTCTTATACACAATTCTAGTAATTCATTTTCTCATTCAATGGCCCACTGGGAGCAGAAAGTAAGACTAGGTACTTGTTGGGTGTAGGGGAGGGAGGTAGGTGGAAAGAAGAAGTTTGGACAAAGTGATAGCAGTGGCAGAATAGAGACATCTGAAAGCTTAACAGTGAGTGAGAAAAAATGCTGCAGAAAACCAACAGAAGCAAGGATAGAATTTTTAGAGTTTTTATAGGTAGTACCTCACTTACTTCCAAAAAATTAGAAACAACTCTATTAACTCAGTATTCTCCAGTGACATTTCTGGCTTAGAGTATAGTTATCTGGTACTCATTGATCCTACTGCTTTTCCATTCCCCCAATCTCTTCTGTCTTTCCTTCCCTCTTTAACCAGCTTTAGTTCCATTAGTAAATTTTAATAATTCCCCTGGCAAACATCCATAATGCCCTTGTCTATCAACTACTTTCCCATATTTTCCTAGATTTAACTTACAAAGTTGAACATAACTGTCTGTTTCCTGCCTGCCCCCATACAACTGAATATGGCTGGAGAAAAACACACAGCCATACTGATTGGTCTCATTTTATACTTATATTCTTGTTCATCGATTCACTTACTATTTCACTGAGAAAATAGGTTTAATCTGAATTGAAGCCCCAACATCTGGCAATTTTGTATTTATACACTATCTGCAGCTGTACCATAAATCCAACCTGCTCTCATATTGGTTTGGATATATTGGATTTTCTGGCTTTACCTTCTTGGTGTTTGTTGATTTCTCCTCATTTTTCCAATCTTTAAATATTGGAGTACCCTAAGGGCTTGGTTCTTGTATTTCTTCTCCTCTCTACCTCTTTTCAGACTTTACATAATGTAGTAAAACAGAGGTCTTTATATTATATTTATGTCCTAATGACTTACAAATTAATATCTCTAATCTAGAATTTTCACTGAGCTCCAGATCAATATTCTTTAGCTCCTACTTGTATTTTAACTTTAACACTTCATATATATCTCAAACTTGATATGTCTAGAATGAGTCTTGGTATTTGCCCTTCCCTCTACTAAACCTACTCTTCCCACCATAGCAGTGACTCCTCACTGAAAAATAAATTGGTTCAAGTATGTCCTACATACTCTTTGTGAGGTCCAGAAGCATATAATACATTTTAGAAAGATTTTAATGCAGAATGCTTAAAATAATCTTTTGAGAGGTTGAAGACCTATCTTTAACTTTTGGAAACATTCACAGACCTCAAACATTATTCGGACCATGGGAGTCATGGGCACAGAGACTGGCTGAACAGAGTAATGTAGAATTAGCAAGCTCTGAGATGGCAACAGAGAGCTTTTAGTTCTGCTTCATGGCTTCAAGCAATATTACTTGGCTTCCTTAAACCCTAGTTTCCACATCTGCAAAATTACACTTGACTTCTGAGATCCATTCTGTGTCAACAGAAACCAATGTGTCTATGATGTACAAGATCTCCCTGGTCCAGTGGTTCTCATTTGTGGTCTCTGGACTACCACCAGCAGCATCACCTGGAAACAGATTAGAAATATAAATTCTCAGGCTTCAGTCCAGATATGCTGAATTAGGAACCCTGAAGTTTGGTCAGTCCCAGCAATCTGTATATAACAAGTCCTCCCAGACAATTCTGATGCATGCTAAAGTTTGAGAACCACTACTGTGTTCTGTCACAGGTATCTCACAGAGCAGGGACCTGGCTTCAAGTGCCTTAGTTACACCTTGATGATCCTGGATATATGGAGAGGAATTGTTCAGTTTCAAGACGTATGACAATTTCTATTCATGACTCTTAACCCTGAAATTTTACTAGAAAAGTTTTTAAAAGTATTATTCAGACTTTTATTTAGACTTTGAAAAATGGGTTCAATTTTGTAAGTACATGAAGGAGGGTTTGGACCTATAAGGATGATATAAAGAGTTGCAAAATGAGACATGAGGAAACATGACAGATAACGAGACTTTCTAACCAAGAAAAATAATCAAAAGAGATTTAAGAGCATGTAGACTTTATATTTTGATACAAAACATCTAAACTGTGGATAAAACAGAAGAAAAATCTTAAACGGTGATATAAAGGATTCAAAATAGCTATAAAGAAGAATACTCTGTGTTTAAAAGATGTAGTAGAATCTGTGTCCTTAATATCTATGCTATCCCAGAAAAAAAAAAGGATTATAATCTCACCTGAAGGCAAGAGAATTATTCCTGTGAATCTCAGGACTATTCTTCCTTAGTATATCAAGTCTTCTAGATGATTGATTCTCAAACTTGCCCGAGCATCAGAATCACCTGTATTGTTGTTGTTGTTGTTGTTATTATTATTATTAATAGGGATTCTTGGGCATCACTTTAAAAAAGAATCTGTCATTTTTTAAAATTTATATTTTAGGTTCAAGGGTACATGTGCAGGTTTGTTATATAGGTAAACTCATGTCATGAGACTATGATATACAGATTATTCCATCACGCAGGTAAGAAGCATAATACCTGATAGGTAATTTTTCAGTCCTCACCCTTCTCCCACCCTCCATCCTCAAGAAGGTTCGGATGGTGTCTGTTGTTCCCTTCTTTATGACCATATACACTTTAGCTGGAGATATAACAATGTACTATAGCAATTTAGGTTATAGAATTTAATGTATTAAATTATTTTCTAAAAACTTTGAATCATGTAAGTAATCACGTCTTGTCTGTGAGGATTGTGTTCCAAGACCCGCAGCGGATGCCTGAACCCATGGATATCATCAAACCCTATATATACTATGTTCCTTCCTGTACATAGGAACCTATCATAAAGTATAATTTATAAATTAGGCACAGTAAGAAATTAATAACTGATAGCAAAATATTAAATTAAAACAATATAATATAATAAAAGTTACATGAATGTGGTCTCTTTCAAAATATCTTATTGTACTATATACTCATCTTTTTTCTTGAGATGAAGAAAGGATGAAGTGGGATGGTGCATTATTTCATATGCTAGTCAGAATGGCTGCTATTTAAAACATGTATTGTTTATTCCTAATATTTTTTATTTCATATTTTCTGACCATAGTTGACTGCAGGTAAATGAAACCAAAGGAAGCAAATCCATGTATAAGGGAGATTACTATGTTTTGTATGTGAAAAAACATTTTTAATGTTTTAGTATCAATAACTTTAACATGTACAAAAGTAGAGAGGCTAACACAATGAGCCTCCCTGCTACCTTAGCTTCACTAGTCATCAACTCAGGTTACTTTTGTTTCCTCTACATTTCTACCTCCTGTCATTCAATTATCATGAAGCAAATCTCAGACATCATGTCATCTCATTAAAACAAACTTTCTTAAGTATGTTTAAAATGTAAGGATCATTAACAAAATTCATAAGTAAAATATTTTTACATCCATGAAGTGTAAAAAATATTTCCTTAATATAGTCAAACCTCTTTATGTTTTTCTGATTATCTTACATATTTTTTTAATAGTTGATCAATTTTTTTTGTCTGAATCAGGATCCAAACAAGGTTTACACATTGAATGTAGTGATCATGTTTTATATCTCTTTTAAATTTTGGGTTCTTCCTTGTTCTCTTTCTTTGCCATTTATTCCCTGAAGAAATCTGGTGTTTTGTTCTATGAAATTTTTCACCTTCTGGATTTTATCCAAAAACTTTATAAGATTTTAAATGATCAAGCCTGAAAAAGTCTAGCAGAATAGATTAAGGAAATAGCTATCTTAGTGACAAATCGCTATGAAAACCCTATAGAAGCAAACGGTCTATTCATTTCAGTGGTCATCCAAATTGGTGCTGACTTTCAAAATTTAAATATTTAACACTGTTTTGGGATCCAAAATTCAGGAATGTATCATGGTAAAGGTGTAGATTATGAAAATAATATATATACACACACACATATGTATTTGTTGTGTATAGATGATATCATTTGGCTCTGTGTCCCCATCCAAATCTTATCTTGAGTTGTGATCCCCATGTGTCAAGGGACAAACTTGGTTTCCCTCATGCTGTTCTCCTGAAAGTGAGTCTCACAAGATCTGATGGTTTTAAAAGCGGCAGTTTTTCCTGTGCTCACACTTCACTTCTCTCTTCTGCTGCCATGTGAAGAAGGCATGGCAATCACCTCCCACCATGATTGTAAGTTTCCTGAGACTTCCTTAGCCATGTAGAACTGTGAATCAATTAAACCTCTTTCCTTTATAAATTACCCAGTCTCAGATAGTATTTTTATAGCAGTGTGAGAATGGACTAATACAATGGATATATACATACACTGGCATACATACATATATTTGTATTTCATGAGAGTGTGTGTGTGTGTGTGTATGTGTGTGTAAATATATGAATTAAAGGCTTGTTTTCATTTTTCTTGAAAATTTTATCCAGTCAATAAATAAAAGCTTTGACTGAGCCTACATTTCTGCTGGTAAACAAGATAGAAACCCATATATTCCAAACTTCTTTTGCTGTTAAAGGGATTTCTTTCAACCCTAAAATATATATTCATGCTTTCCCTGAATTACAACTATTTTGGATATAGACCAAATTTTTTGATATATGATAAATAAACATTTCATCCTGTCATAACCATCTTGCTTATATTCAAAATAAACAGTATACATTATTTGCAAATATTGTAAATGTTAGAGTTATTCATGGCTATAGAAGCAAGACAGAATTGCTTCTCCACTACCCTAGTAGCCTCCCAACTAATCTTCCTGCTTCTATTTCCACCACTCTCTCCAACTTATTTTCCATATGGCTGACAAAATGATGTTTTTGTGCTTAATTCTGGTTAGCAAAATAAGAATTTTTTTAAACTTACAAATACAGAGATAAATTTTAGAAAGAAAAATAGATAAAATGGTTAAAAGTAGTTCTTTAGAGTTGAAATCAGGATGGGATTTTTTCTAAATATTATAATATAATTGCTGTAATATCATTTGGTGTTTTGTACACATGTATTATACATGTGTTATTTTGGCAAAATAACTTTTTTTTCCAAGAAACAAAGTTGTAACTGGTGCATCCCTGATGAGGATATCCACTACCATCCTGCCACCTCAGTCTTGGGGCAGCTTTAAATTATCCTTCCCAAGTCCTGTGTCTTCAGCTTTTCCTTCAATCCTAAAAATTTCTTTTTAGTTGGGGTTGATTTCTGTTGTTTGCAACCAAAGAACTCTGATTGAAATACATGGAGAAACGTGCATCTCATCTTACATCTCTCCAGTGGATTCCCACTGCCTACAGAACAGTCAAGGGCCTTGGCTGGCCATCCGAGGACCTTCAGGACCAGACCTCTCTTCTTGCCCTCAGTTCTCTGTCTCCACTCTTGTTTTTAGGGGAGCCAGTCACTGATACTGGCTGTGCAGCTATGGGTTTGCTAGGCTCTCCCATTTTTTCTGGAGTGATGTTTCTCCTTTCTTTGGCAGATTGTTATTCACTTTGAATCCTTGGTTCAGGTATCAGCTCCATCACAAAAGCACCACCGAGTCCTTCATTTGTGCTCCTGTAGAGCCCATATGTACCTCTACTTACTATTCCCTGCCAAAGATTGATATTATTTCTTTATGTATCTGTCTTTTCCCTCAGGCTCTAAGTTGATCAAGAGCACAGCTTCGTTTATTTTTATAGCTCCAATGCCTCCTATATCCCATCACACTCAAATTTAAATTTTTTGTGAGCTGAAATGGATACTTCTGAATCATAAAAGGAGTTAAATTATATATTACATAATTGATTTGAATATTCAAAAATTTGCATGTTAGTTTTCTTAAAAACCTTTATCCAAAAAAAGGTACTTTAAAAGATACTAAAGTTAACAACACTCAAAAATCAAGTCAGCTCTGCTATGTATGATGGCTGCTCTTTAATGGTTAAAGAGTAAACTTCTATTGAGCTTTTGGGGAGAAATTATCAGGCTCTCCTTGACTGTACCTCCATGACAACATGGCAACTTCAGTATGATCTATGTAAACATATACTAAAATCTGAACGTCTGGGGATCTGTCCTTGTTCGCATTCATTTGCTAGAGCTGCTGTAATATGGTACCACAAACTGAGTGACAGACAAAATAAATACATTGGCTTATAGTTCTGGAGACTAGAAGTTCTAAACCACAGTTTCAGCAGAACAAAATTTAACTCATAATAAGTGTCTACTATGATCTCCGGCCACTCTTCATTCCCTGGTTACACTGGCTTTCATTCTGTTCCTAGAACAGGTCAATGGATTGACCTTCTCACTCTCATGGATTTGGTACTTCCTATTCTTTATATTTGGAAAATTCTTTACCTTGTCTACTATAATCTTCTTTAGATCTTAGGGCCAAGCCAGAGAGTTTGGCCCTGACCACTCTATCAAGGGATGTCCCTCTACCCACCTGCTATTAGTCTATTTATTTCTGCATAACCCCTACCACTTCCTAATATCATGTTATTTTATGTGTTTGCTTCTTGTATCTAGAATGGAGGTTCCAGGAGCACAAAGATCTCACCTTTCTTCTTGTTGATGCACCCTCAACACCTAAGAGTACCAGTTGTATAGTAGAGGCCCAGTAAAGAATGATTGTGTTATATTGAATTAAAGATACTCACAAGTAATGTATAAAGACAATCATTTGGAGTCACACAAACAGATAGCATAAAAATTTACCAAGGAAACAGGAAAACTGAGGATGTTACCAGGAGTTATTTTTTTCAAATATAGAAACACCACTAAGCCTCCCTTCTCCCGTCACTCAATGTTGCCTTGGATCACATGTCACTTTTTTTTTTTTTTAACATAGCTTCCACTGACCACACTATTTAAGATTACATTTCCCTACCCCAGCCAATATAAGTCTTCATTGTTCTATTGTTCCACAATACTTATCACTTCTAAAATACGCTTATTCATGCTGCTTTTTAAAATTGCTCTTCTCTTTTTTCAGTAGAGACCTTAGTCAGTTTTTTTCATTGAAGTTGCAAAAGAATTTAGAATGGTGCCTGCTACCTAGTAGACGCTCAATAAATACTTGTAGATGGCTGATTGAGAAGTGCTGCCTTGCCCTTTCAGGTTCCAAATTGTTTACGTGGGCACTATGGCAACAATAGAGGCTTATTTGTATATGAAAATGTAAAAGAAAATTCCAGATTAAAGAAGAGAGAATTTGAATCAATATGGTGTGCACATTGCTCAGTGTTTTTATACAAGTTCTTTCTATCCTTTCGTAACATTTTGATGTTTATTGGTCCCCACATACTAAGTTCTCATTGGCTTAAGTGAATCCTACAGGAGCTGTGTTGGTCCTGAACTCCGGGCTCACTTTTGCCTTGACCGTAATTGAGGTTTTTGTCATTCTCTAGGCCGAGTGGTTAGTGGTTAGCAGTCAGTGCAGTCTCTAGCCAGGCCTATTATATTTCCTTTTTCTAAAGACTTTTTTTCCCCCACCATACCAACATAAAAGTCCTCCCAACAGTCCAGACCAACCTTTGTCTTAATGGAGTCTGAAGTTCACTCCCCTGTTTATGATGTGTAACAACTGAAGTGGGAGATATAAAGTTTGCAGCTATTATGTAATCAAAAACATTTGTATTTTCCCAAAAAGGAAGGAGGAGGCAAGAAGGGGATGGGGAGATGGGGAGGAGTGGGGGATACAAAAAGGAAAACCCCCAGATTTGGAAGCTCAGAGCCTGTGCTGTGAGCAGGAAGTTGAAACTCATCCAGCTGTCACATAAAAACAAAAGAAAAATACTTCATGTATTCAATCATTATTAAGGTTTTGCATTTCTATTTCCCACGTTATTGGCCAGCCAATATATATTGGTTTTCAAATGCTAGCATTTTAAGAGCAGTACAAATATTTGCTTTTAAGATAAAAATTGCTTCATTTCTGAAGGCCATAAAAACAAAAATTCATATGGTAAAAGAGAAAAAACATGTTACTCTCACCCTCACCTCCAAGCACTCTTTACTGACACCAGAGTCCTCTAATGCTAATTTGGAAGGGCACTTTCTAGATGGAGGGTCGCTGTAGGCTGAGCCAGCAGTGCACCAGTCCCAAAAATGTTTTTTAGGAATAAAGTATCCAATTTCCAGTGATGGTGTAGAGATAAATAGGATTTTGAGGCTAGCAGATGATTGCCCTTTGGGCTGCCAGCACATGCTTCTTTTATAGAGATGAGGTCTCTTGAAGCCAAACTGAAAGATGGGAAATTTGGGGAAGGAAAAGTTTTCGTGGGCATCTTTCTCTTTTAGCTTCTCTGTATGAATAAGGAAACCACAATTGGAATTGAAATATTAAATTTATGAATCTTAGCACTGTGAAGTGTTAGGACTAGAAAATACTAAAGAAAGCAAAGGCCTAATTCTGTATTTTGCAGTTGAGAAACTTGGAACACAGAGAAATGCTGTGACTTTGCCAAGGTCACAAGACTGTTCAGCATCTGAGCCAAGCTTCAAACTCATTCATACAGTTGTTTGAAAATACACATTGAATGTAAATGTTCTGATTGTGATTTACTCATTTTCTGTCTTTGGTCATCTAATAAGTATCCTTGTGCTGTCCTCTAAAAGCTTATAGAAAGATTATTTACTACTTCTGGAGGAGAAAACTCACATATCACCGTTTAGTCTATTTACCTCATTTCTATAAAAGACCATCTTGAGAACATGTTTTATATACTCCAGGTCCACATAAACATAAAATTTGATCCCTTATGAATAGAAATGTTTGTGGTGGATTCTTAAAAGGCAGCAGTGTTCTGATGCAGCTTTCCCACAGGAAAGAGTTCCCAAATTCCTGTCAGTGCCAATTTCTCTCGAAATTAAGACTTTATTTATTTCACCCTTACTGTCATTTTTGCCCATTCACCATACCCCCAGTTGAAGTTCTGCCTCTCTTTAGATACTTCCTTCTTATCTCCTTATTCAACACCTTTTTGGCTTCAGACCAAAATTGTTCTCCAAGAAGACTAAATAATTATGACGCTCATTGTTACCTCTTTACTGCCTTTAGTCACTGATTGGCATGTTTTTGTTTATCCAGGTCCTGATGCACAGGGTCCTGCTAAGTTGTCCTGAGCTTAACATCTTCTTTCTGTTAATACATCCTAAATTCTTGACACTTTTTTCTTCCCTTTTGCTTTCTGTATTTATTACGTTTGAAATAAACACAAACAAAATTATACATCAATAAACTTGATCCCTATAACTCTTGCATATATGCATGTGTGCAGTTTTAACAAATGATAACACAAACGCTTGTGTATATGCCATTGAGTTTAAGAAATAGAATATTGCCAGACACGGTGGCTCACACCTGTAATCCCAGCACTTTGGGAGGCCGAGGTGGGCAGATTACCTGAGGTTAGGAGTTAGAGACCAGGCTGACCAACGTGGAAAAACTCCATCTCTACTAAAAATACGAAATTAGCCAGGTGTGATGGTGCATGCCTGTAATCCCAGCTAGTTGGGAGGCTGAGGCAGGAGAATCGATTGAACCCAGGAGGCGGAGGTTGCGGTGTGCCTAGACAGCACCATTGCACTCCAGCCTGGGCAACAAGAGTGAAACTCCGTCTCAAAAAAAAAAAAAAAAAAAAAAAAGAAAGGAAGAAATACGTCGAAGCCATTATAGGCTCCTCTTGATTGTGTCTGCCTCCCTTCCAAATAATTATTATTCCATTGCTTTTTAAAATAATTGTATTATTTATGCATATGCTCCTAAGAGATGTTTAGTTTTGCTTTTGTTGAGGTTTAAAAACATGGCACCAGATGTATATAGACTTTTGTGACTTGCACGTTACTTAGTTTTCATTGCAATGAGGAATTCCATTATATGACTGTTTCACAAATTATTCATACTTTCTACTTTTGATTGATAGATATTTGGGTATTCCCAGTTATTCGCTTTTACAAAAATTGCGGTTATAAACATGTTTATTCATGTCTCCTGGCGTCTTCATTAAAAATTTTCTCTAGAGTATAAAACCAAGAGTAAAGTTTATTTTTACATTATAGGCTATAAGTATTTTCTTTTTTTTTTCTTCCCATTTATTTATTTTATTGCATTTTACGTTTTGGGGTACAGGTGAAGAACATGCAAGATTGTTGCATAGGTACACACGTGGCAGTGTGGTTTGCTCCCTTCCTCCCCATCACCTATATCTGGCATTTCTCCCCATGCTATCTCTCCCCAACTCCCCACTCCCCACCTCCTTTGATCTTCTGCTCTTGTGTCAGTTTGCTGAGAATGATGGTTTCCAGGTTCATCCATGTACTTATAAAGGACACAAACTCATCATTTTTTATGGCTGTGTAATATTCCATGGTGTATATGTGCCCCATTTTCCCTGTCCAGTCTATCATCGATGGGCATTTGGGTTGGTTCCAGGTCTTTGCTATTGTAAACTGTGCTGCAGTGAACATTCGTGTGCACGTGACCTTATAGTAGAACGATTTATAATCCTTTGGATATATACCCAGTAATGGGATTGCTGGGTCAAATGGAATTTCTATTTCTAGGTACCTGAGGAATTGCCACACTGTCTTCCACAATGGTTGAACTAATTTACACTCCCACCAACAGTGTAAAAGTGTTCCTATTTCTCCACATCCTCTCCAGCATCTGTTGTCTC